>NW_027194015.1:333216-666432 GCF_032444005.1 Ranitomeya imitator
GTAGAGTGTAGGGTATAGAGTGTAGGGTATAGAGTGTAGGGTATAGAGTGTAGGGTATAGAGTGTAGGGTATAGAGTGTTGAGTGTAGGGTATAGAGTGTAGGGTATAGAGTGTAGGGTATAGAGTGTAGAGTGTAGGGTATAGAGTGTAGAGTGTAGGGTATAGAGTGTAGGGTATAGAGTGTAGGGTAGAGAGTGTAGGGTAGAGAGTGTAGAGTGTAGGGTATAGAGTGTAGGGTATAGAGTGTAGGGTATAGAGTGTAGAGTGTAGGGATTAGAATGTAGGGTATAGAGTGTAGGGTGTAGAGTGTAGGGCATAGAGTGTAGAGTGTAGGGTATAGAGTGTATGGTATAGAGTGTAGGGTATAGAGTGTAGGGTGTAGAGTGTAGGGTATAGAATGTAGGGTATAGAGTGTAGGGTATAGAGTGTAGGGTATAGAGTGTAGGGAATAGGGTGTTGAGTGTAAGGTATAGAGTGTAGAGTGTAGGGCATAGAGTGTAGAGTGTAGGGTATAGAGTGTAGGGTATAGAGTGTAGGGTATAGAGTGTAGGGTATAGAGTGTAGAGTGTAGGGTATAGAGTGTAGAATGTAGGGTATAGAGTGTAGAGTGTAGGGCATAGAGTGTAGAGTGTAGGGTATAGAGTGTAGGGTATAGAGTGTAGGGTATAGAGTGTGGGGTATAGAGTGTAGGGTATAGAGTGTAGAGTGTAGGGTATAGAGTGTAGAGTGTAGGGTATAGAGTGTAGGGTATAGAGTGTAGGGTATAGAGTGTAGAGTGTAGGGATTAGAGTGTAGGGTATAGAGTGTAGGGTGTAGAGTGTAGGGCATAGAGTGTAGAGTGTAGGGTATAGAGTGTATGGTATAGAGTGTAGGGTGTAGAGTGTAGGGTGTAGAGTGTAGGGTATAGAGTGTAGGGTATAGAGTG
Source organism: Ranitomeya imitator (assembly GCF_032444005.1). Classification (NCBI taxonomy): domain Eukaryota; kingdom Metazoa; phylum Chordata; class Amphibia; order Anura; family Dendrobatidae; genus Ranitomeya; species Ranitomeya imitator. The sequence goes on from NW_027194015.1 coordinate 334,142, forward strand.
TAGGGTATAGAGTGTAGGGAATAGAGTGTAGAGTGTAGGGTATAGAGTGTAGGGTATAGAGTGTAGAGTGTAGGGTATAGAGTGTAGGGTATAGAGTGTAGGGTATAGAGTGTAGGGCATAGAGTGTAGGGTATAGAGAGTAGGGTATAGAGTGTAGAGTGTAGGGTATAGAGTGTAGGGTATAGAGTGTAGGGTATAGAGTGTAGAGTGTAGGGTATAGAGTGTAGGGTATAGAGTGTAGGGTATAGAGTGTAGGGCATAGAGTGTAGGGTATAGAGTGTAGGGTATAGAGTGTAGAGTGTAGGGTATAGAGCGTAGGGCATAGAGTGTAGGGTATAGAGTGTAGAGTGTAGGGTATAGAGTGTAGGGTATAGAGTATAGGGTATAGAGTGTAGAGTGTAGGGTATAGAGTGTAGGGTATAGAGTGTAGGGTATAGAGTGTAGGGTATAGAGTGTATGGTATAGAGTGTAGGGCATAGAGTGTAGGGTATAGAGTGTAGGGTATAGAGTGTAGAGTGTAGGGTATAGAGTGTAGGGTATAGAGTGTAGGGTATAGAGTGTAGGGTATAGAGTGTAGCGTGTAGGGTATAGAGTGTAGGGTATAGAGTGTAGGGTATAGAGTGTAGGGCATAGAGTGTAGGGTATAGAGTGTAGGGTATAGAGTGTAGGGTATAGAGTGTAGGGTATAGAGTGTAGGGTATAGAGTGTAGAGTGTAGGGCATAGAGTGTAGAGTGTAGGGTATAGAGTGTAGGGTATAGAGTGTAGGGTATAGAGTGTAGAGTGTAGAGTGTAGGGTATAGAGTGTAGGGTATAGAGTGTAGGGTAGAGAGTGTAGAGTGTAGGGTATAGAGTGTAGGGTATAGAGTGTAGGGTGTAGAGTGTAGGGATTAGAGTGTAGTGTATAGAGTGTAGGGTGTAGAGTGTAGGGTATAGAGTGTAGAGTGTAGGGTATAGATTGTATGGTATAGAGTGTAGGGTATAGAGTGTGGGGTGTAGAGTGTAGGGTATAGAGTGTAGGGTATAGAGTGTAGGGTATAGAGTGTAGGGAATAGAGTGTAGAGTGTAAGGTATAGAGTGTAGAGTGTATGGCATAGAGTGTAGAGTGTAGGGTATAGAATGTAGGGTATAGAGTGTAGGGTATAGAGTGTAGAGTGTAGGGTATAGAGTGTAGAGTGTAGGGTATAGAGTGTAGAGTGTAGGGCATAGAGTGTAGAGTGTAGGGTATAGAGTGTAGGGTATAGAGTGTAGGGTATAGAGTGTAGGGTATAGAGTGTAGAGTGTAGGGTATAGAGTGTAGAGTGTAGGGTATAGAGTGTAGGGTATAGATTGCAGGGTATAGAGTGTAGGGTAGAGAGTGTAGAGTGTAGGGTATAGAGTGTAGGGTATAGAGTGTAGGGTACAGAGTGTAGAGTGTAGGGATTAGAGTGTAGGGTATAGAGTGTAGGGTGTAGAGTGTATGGTATAGAGTGTAGAGTGTAGGGTATAGAGTGTATGGTATAGAGTGTAGGGTATAGAGTTTAGGGTGTAGAGTGTAGGGTATAGAGTGTAGTGTATAGAGTGTAGGGTATAGATTGTAGGGTATAGAGTGTAGGGAATAGAGTGTAGAGTGTAAGGTATAGAGTGTAGAGTGTAGGGTATAAAGTGTAGGGTATAGAGTGTAGGGATTAGAGTGTAGGGTATAGAGTGTAGGGTGTAGAGTGTAGGGTATAGAGTGTAGAGTGTAGGGTATAGATTGTATTGTATAGAGTGTAGGGTATAGAGTGTAGGGTGTAGAGTGTAGGGTATAGAGTGTAGGGTATAGTGTGTAGGGTATAGAGTGTAGGGTATAGAGTGTAGGGAATAGAGTGTAGAGTGTAAGGTATAGAGTGTAGAGTGTAGGGTATAGAGTGTAGGGTATAGACTGTAGGGTATAGAGTGTAGGGTATAGAGTGTAGGGTATAGATTGTAGAGTGTAGGCTATAGAGTGTAGGGTATAGAGTGTAGAGTGTAGGGTATTGAGTGTAGGGTATAGAGTGTAGGGTATAGAGTGTAGGGTATAGAATGTAGAGTGTAGGGTATAGAGTGTATGCTATAGAGTGTATGGTGTAGAGAGTATGGTATAGAGTGTAGGGTATAGAGTGTAGAGTGTATGATATAGAGTGTAGGGTATAGAGTGTAGGGTATAGAGTGCATGTTATAGAATGTAGGGTATAGAGTGTAGGGTAGAGAGTGTAGAGTGTAGGGTATAGAGTGTAGGGTATAGAGTGTAGGGTATAGAGTGTAGAGTGTCGGGATTAGAGTGTAGGGTATAGAGTGTGGGATGTAGAGTGTAGGGTATAGAGTGTAGAGTGTAGGGTATAGAGTGTATGGTATAGAGTGTAGGGTATAGAGTGTAGAGTGTAGGGCATAGAGTGTAGAGTGTAGGGTATAGAGTGTAGGGTATAGAGTGTAGGGTATAGAGTGTAGGGTATAGAGTGTAGAGTGTAGGGTATAGAGTGTAGAGTGTAGGGTATAGAGTGTAGGGTATAGAATGCAGGGTATAGAGTGTAGGGTAGAGAGTGTAGAGTGTAGGGTATAGAGTGTAGGGTATAGAGTGTAGGGTACAGAGTGTAGAGTGTAGGGATTAGAGTGTAGGGTATAGAGTGTAGGGTGTAGAGTGTATGGTATAGAGTGTAGAGTGTAGGGTATAGAGTGTATGGTATAGAGTGTAGGGTATAGAGTTTAGGGTGTAGAGTGTAGGGTATAGAGTGTAGTGTATAGAGTGTAGGGTATAGATTGTAGGGTATAGAGTGTAGGGAATAGAGTGTAGAGTGTAAGGTATAGAGTGTAGAGTGTAGGGTATAAAGTGTAGGGTATAGAGTGTAGGGATTAGAGTGTAGGGTATAGAGTGTAGGGTGTAGAGTGTAGGGTATAGAGTGTAGAGTGTAGGGTATAGATTGTATTGTATAGAGTGTAGGGTATAGAGTGTAGGGTGTAGAGTGTAGGGTATAGAGTGTAGGGTATAGTGTGTAGGGTATAGAGTGTAGGGTATAGAGTGTAGGGAATAGAGTGTAGAGTGTAAGGTATAGAGTGTAGAGTGTAGGGTATAGAGTGTAGGGTATAGACTGTAGGGTATAGAGTGTAGGGTATAGAGTGTAGGGTATAGATTGTAGAGTGTAGGCTATAGAGTGTAGGGTATAGAGTGTAGAGTGTAGGGTGTTGAGTGTAGGGTATAGAGTGTAGGGTATAGAGTGTAGGGTATAGAGTGTAGGGTATAGAATGTAGAGTGTAGGGTATAGAGTGTATGCTATAGAGTGTATGGTGTAGAGAGTATGGTATAGAGTGTAGGGTATAGAGTGTAGAGTGTATGATATAGAGTGTAGGGTATAGAGTGTAGGGTATAGAGTGCATGTTATAGAATGTAGGGTATAGAGTGTAGGGTAGAGAGTGTAGAGTGTAGGGTATAGAGTGTAGGGTATAGAGTGTAGAGTGTATGATATAGAGTGTAGGGTATAGAGTGTAGGGTATAGAGTGCATGTTATAGAATGTAGGGTATAGAGTGTAGGGTAGAGAGTGTAGAGTGTAGGGTATAGAGTGTAGGGTATAGAGTGTAGGGTATAGAGTGTAGAGTGTCGGGATTAGAGTGTAGGGTATAGAGTGTGGGATGTAGAGTGTAGGGTATAGAGTGTAGAGTGTAGGGTATAGAGTGTATGGTATAGAGTGTAGGGTATAGAGTGTAGGGTATAGAGTGTAGGGAATAGAGTGTAGAGTGTAGGGTATAGAGTGTAGGGTATAGAGTGTAGGGTATAGAGTGTAGGGCATAGAGTGTAGGGTATAGAGCGTAGGGTATAGAGTGTAGAGTGTAGGGTATAGAGTGTAGGGTATAGAGTGTAGGGTATAGAGTGTAGAGTGTAGGGTATAGAGTGTAGGGTATAGAGTGTAGGGTATAGAGTGTAGGGTATAGAGTGTAGGGTATAGAGTGTAGGGTATAGAGTGTAGAGTGTAGGGAATAGAGTGTAGAGTGTAGGGTATAGAGTGTAGAGTGTAGGGATTAGAGTGTAGGGTATAGAGTGTAGGGTATAGAGTGTAGGGTATAGAGTGTAGAGTGTAGGGTATAGAGTGTAGGGTATAGAGTGTAGGGTATAGAGTGTAGAGCATAGAGTGTAGGGTATAGAGTGTAGGGTATAGAGTGTAGAGTGTAGGGTATAGAGTGTAGGGTATAGAGTGTAGGGTATAGAGTGTAGAGTGTAGGGTATAGAGTGTAGGGTATAGAGTGTAGGGTATAGAGTGTAGGGCATAGAGTGTAGGGTATAGAGTGTAGGGTATAGAGTGTAGAGTGTAGGGTATAGAGTGTAGGGTATAGAGTGTAGGGATTAGAGTGTAGGGTATAGAGTGTAGGGTATAGAGTGTAGGGTATAGAGTGTAGAGTGTAGGGTATAGAGTGTAGGGTATAGAGTGTAGGGTATAGAGTGTAGAGCATAGAGTGTAGGGTATAGAGTGTAGGGTATAGAGTGTAGAGTGTAGGGTATAGAGTGTAGGGTATAGAGTGTAGGGTATAGAGTGTAGATTGTAGGGTATAGAGTGTAGGGTATAGAGTGTAGGGTATAGAGTGTAGGGCATAGAGTGTAGGGTATAGAGTGTAGGGTATAGAGTGTAGAGTGTAGGGTATAGAGTGTAGGGTATAGAGTGTAGGGTATAGAGTGTAGAGTGTAGGGTATAGAGTGTAGGGTATAGAGTGTAGAGTGTAGGGTATAGAGTGTAGGGTATAGAGTGTAGGGTATAGAGTGTAGGGTATAGAGTGTAGGGTATAGAGTGTTGAGTGTAGGGTATAGAGTGTAGGGTATAGAGTGTAGGGTATAGAGTGTAGAGTGTAGGGTATAGAGTGTAGAGTGTAGGGTATAGAGTGTAGGGTATAGAGTGTAGGGTAGAGAGTGTAGGGTAGAGAGTGTAGAGTGTAGGGTATAGAGTGTAGGGTATAGAGTGTAGGGTATAGAGTGTAGAGTGTAGGGATTAGAATGTAGGGTATAGAGTGTAGGGTGTAGAGTGTAGGGCATAGAGTGTAGAGTGTAGGGTATAGAGTGTATGGTATAGAGTGTAGGGTATAGAGTGTAGGGTGTAGAGTGTAGGGTATAGAATGTAGGGTATAGAGTGTAGGGTATAGAGTGTAGGGTATAGAGTGTAGGGAATAGGGTGTTGAGTGTAAGGTATAGAGTGTAGAGTGTAGGGCATAGAGTGTAGAGTGTAGGGTATAGAGTGTAGGGTATAGAGTGTAGGGTATAGAGTGTAGGGTATAGAGTGTAGAGTGTAGGGTATAGAGTGTAGAATGTAGGGTATAGAGTGTAGAGTGTAGGGCATAGAGTGTAGAGTGTAGGGTATAGAGTGTAGGGTATAGAGTGTAGGGTATAGAGTGTGGGGTATAGAGTGTAGGGTATAGAGTGTAGAGTGTAGGGTATAGAGTGTAGAGTGTAGGGTATAGAGTGTAGGGTATAGAGTGTAGGGTATAGAGTGTAGAGTGTAGGGATTAGAGTGTAGGGTATAGAGTGTAGGGTGTAGAGTGTAGGGCATAGAGTGTAGAGTGTAGGGTATAGAGTGTATGGTATAGAGTGTAGGGTGTAGAGTGTAGGGTGTAGAGTGTAGGGTATAGAGTGTAGGGTATAGAGTGTAGGGTATAGAGTGTAGGGAATAGAGTGTAGAGTGTAGGGTATAGAGTGTAGGGTATAGAGTGTAGAGTGTAGGGTATAGAGTGTAGGGTATAGAGTGTAGGGTATAGAGTGTAGGGCATAGAGTGTAGGGTATAGAGAGTAGGGTATAGAGTGTAGAGTGTAGGGTATAGAGTGTAGGGTATAGAGTGTAGGGTATAGAGTGTAGAGTGTAGGGTATAGAGTGTAGGGTATAGAGTGTAGGGTATAGAGTGTAGGGCATAGAGTGTAGGGTATAGAGTGTAGGGTATAGAGTGTAGAGTGTAGGGTATAGAGCGTAGGGCATAGAGTGTAGGGTATAGAGTGTAGAGTGTAGGGTATAGAGTGTAGGGTATAGAGTATAGGGTATAGAGTGTAGAGTGTAGGGTATAGAGTGTAGGGTATAGAGTGTAGGGTATAGAGTGTAGGGTATAGAGTGTATGGTATAGAGTGTAGGGCATAGAGTGTAGGGTATAGAGTGTAGGGTATAGAGTGTAGAGTGTAGGGTATAGAGTGTAGGGTATAGAGTGTAGGGTATAGAGTGTAGGGTATAGAGTGTAGCGTGTAGGGTATAGAGTGTAGGGTATAGAGTGTAGGGTATAGAGTGTAGGGCATAGAGTGTAGGGTATAGAGTGTAGGGTATAGAGTGTAGGGTATAGAGTGTAGGGTATAGAGTGTAGGGTATAGAGTGTAGAGTGTAGGGCATAGAGTGTAGAGTGTAGGGTATAGAGTGTAGGGTATAGAGTGTAGGGTATAGAGTGTAGAGTGTAGAGTGTAGGGTATAGAGTGTAGGGTATAGAGTGTAGGGTAGAGAGTGTAGAGTGTAGGGTATAGAGTGTAGGGTATAGAGTGTAGGGTGTAGAGTGTAGGGATTAGAGTGTAGTGTATAGAGTGTAGGGTGTAGAGTGTAGGGTATAGAGTGTAGAGTGTAGGGTATAGATTGTATGGTATAGAGTGTAGGGTATAGAGTGTGGGGTGTAGAGTGTAGGGTATAGAGTGTAGGGTATAGAGTGTAGGGTATAGAGTGTAGGGAATAGAGTGTAGAGTGTAAGGTATAGAGTGTAGAGTGTATGGCATATAGTGTAGAGTGTAGGGTATAGAATGTAGGGTATAGAGTGTAGGGTATAGAGTGTAGAGTGTAGGGTATAGAGTGTAGAGTGTAGGGTATAGAGTGTAGAGTGTAGGGCATAGAGTGTAGAGTGTAGGGTATAGAGTGTAGGGTATAGAGTGTAGGGTATAGAGTGTAGGGTATAGAGTGTAGAGTGTAGGGTATAGAGTGTAGAGTGTAGGGTATAAAGTGTAGGGTATAGAATGCAGGGTATAGAGTGTAGGGTAGAGAGTGTAGAGTGTAGGGTATAGAGTGTAGGGTATAGAGTGTAGGGTACAGAGTGTAGAGTGTAGGGATTAGAGTGTAGGGTATAGAGTGTAGGGTGTAGAGTGTATGGTATAGAGTGTAGAGTGTAGGGTATAGAGTGTATGGTATAGAGTGTAGGGTATAGAGTTTAGGGTGTAGAGTGTAGGGTATAGAGTGTAGTGTATAGAGTGTAGGGTATAGATTGTAGGGTATAGAGTGTAGGGAATAGAGTGTAGAGTGTAAGGTATAGAGTGTAGAGTGTAGGGAATAAAGTGTAGGGTATAGAGTGTAGGGATTAGAGTGTAGGGTATAGAGTGTAGGGTGTAGAGTGTAGGGTATAGAGTGTAGAGTGTAGGGTATAGATTGTATTGTATAGAGTGTAGGGTATAGAGTGTAGGGTGTAGAGTGTAGGGTATAGAGTGTAGGGTATAGTGTGTAGGGTATAGAGTGTAGGGTATAGAGTGTAGGGAATAGAGTGTAGAGTGTAAGGTATAGAGTGTAGAGTGTAGGGTATAGAGTGTAGGGTATAGACTGTAGGGTATAGAGTGTAGGGTATAGAGTGTAGGGTATAGATTGTAGAGTGTAGGCTATAGAGTGTAGGGTATAGAGTGTAGAGTGTAGGGTATTGAGTGTAGGGTATAGAGTGTAGGGTATAGAGTGTAGGGTATAGAGTGTAGGGTGTAGAGTGTAGGGATTAGAGTGTAGTGTATAGAGTGTAGGGTGTAGAGTGTAGGGTATAGAGTGTAGAGTGTAGGGTATAGATTGTATGGTATAGAGTGTAGGGTATAGAGTGTGGGGTGTAGAGTGTAGGGTATAGAGTGTAGGGTATAGAGTGTAGGGTATAGAGTGTAGGGAATAGAGTGTAGAGTGTAAGGTATAGAGTGTAGAGTGTATGGCATAGAGTGTAGAGTGTAGGGTATAGAATGTAGGGTATAGAGTGTAGGGTATAGAGTGTAGAGTGTAGGGTATAGAGTGTAGGGTATAGAGTGTAGGGTATAGAGTGTAGGGCATAGAGTGTAGGGTATAGAGTGTAGGGTATAGAGTGTAGGGTATAGAGTGTAGGGTATAGAGTGTAGGGTATAGAGTGTAGAGTGTAGGGCATAGAGTGTAGAGTGTAGGGTATAGAGTGTAGGGTATAGAGTGTAGGGTATAGAGTGTAGAGTGTAGAGTGTAGGGTATAGAGTGTAGGGTATAGAGTGTAGGGTAGAGAGTGTAGAGTGTAGGGTATAGAGTGTAGGGTATAGAGTGTAGGGTGTAGAGTGTAGGGATTAGAGTGTAGTGTATAGAGTGTAGGGTGTAGAGTGTAGGGTATAGAGTGTAGAGTGTAGGGTATAGATTGTATGGTATAGAGTGTAGGGTATAGAGTGTGGGGTGTAGAGTGTAGGGTATAGAGTGTAGGGTATAGAGTGTAGGGTATAGAGTGTAGGGAATAGAGTGTAGAGTGTAAGGTATAGAGTGTAGAGTGTATGGCATAGAGTGTAGAGTGTAGGGTATAGAATGTAGGGTATAGAGTGTAGGGTATAGAGTGTAGAGTGTAGGGTATAGAGTGTAGAGTGTAGGGTATAGAGTGTAGAGTGTAGGGCATAGAGTGTAGAGTGTAGGGTATAGAGTGTAGGGTATAGAGTGTAGGGTATAGAGTGTAGGGTATAGAGTGTAGAGTGTAGGGTATAGAGTGTAGAGTGTAGGGTATAGAGTGTAGGGTATAGAATGCAGGGTATAGAGTGTAGGGTAGAGAGTGTAGAGTGTAGGGTATAGAGTGTAGGGTATAGAGTGTAGGGTACAGAGTGTAGAGTGTAGGGATTAGAGTGTAGGGTATAGAGTGTAGGGTGTAGAGTGTATGGTATAGAGTGTAGAGTGTAGGGTATAGAGTGTATGGTATAGAGTGTAGGGTATAGAGTTTAGGGTGTAGAGTGTAGGGTATAGAGTGTAGTGTATAGAGTGTAGGGTATAGATTGTAGGGTATAGAGTGTAGGGAATAGAGTGTAGAGTGTAAGGTATAGAGTGTAGAGTGTAGGGTATAAAGTGTAGGGTATAGAGTGTAGGGATTAGAGTGTAGGGTATAGAGTGTAGGGTGTAGAGTGTAGGGTATAGAGTGTAGAGTGTAGGGTATAGATTGTATTGTATAGAGTGTAGGGTATAGAGTGTAGGGTGTAGAGTGTAGGGTATAGAGTGTAGGGTATAGTGTGTAGGGTATAGAGTGTAGGGTATAGAGTGTAGGGAATAGAGTGTAGAGTGTAAGGTATAGAGTGTAGAGTGTAGGGTATAGAGTGTAGGGTATAGACTGTAGGGTATAGAGTGTAGGGTATAGAGTGTAGGGTATAGATTGTAGAGTGTAGGCTATAGAGTGTAGGGTATAGAGTGTAGAGTGTAGGGTATTGAGTGTAGGGTATAGAGTGTAGGGTATAGAGTGTAGGGTATAGAGTAACATAGTAACATAGTAACATAGTTAGTAAGGCCGAAAAAAGACATTTGTCCATCCAGTTCAGCCTATATTCCATCATAATAAATACCCAGATCTACGTCCTTCTACAGAACCTAATAATTGTATGATACAATATTGTTCTGCTCCAGGAAGACATCCAGGCCTCTCTTGAACCCCTCGACTGAGTTCGCCATCACCACCTCCTCAGGCAAGCAATTTCAGATTCTCACTGCCCTGACAGTAAAGAATCCTCTTCTATGTTGGTGGAAAAACCTTCTCTCCTCCAGACGCAAAGAATGCCCCCTTGTGCCCGTCACCTTCCTTGGTATAAACAGATCCTCAGCGAGATATTTGTATTGTCCCCTTATATACTTATACATGGTTATTAGATCGCCCCTCAGTCGTCTTTTTTCTAGACTAAATAATCCTAATTTCGCTAATCTATCTGGGTATTGTAGTTCTCCCATCCCCTTTATTAATTTTGTTGCCCTCCTTTGTACTCTCTCTAGTTCCATTATATCCTTCCTGAGCACCGGTGCCCAAAACTGGACACAGTACTCCATGTGCGGTCTAACTAGGGATTTGTACAGAGGCAGTATAATGCTCTCATCATGTGTATCCAGACCTCTTTTAATGCACCCCATGATCCTGTTTGCCTTGGCAGCTGCTGCCTGGCACTGGCTGCTCCAGGTAAGTTTATCATTAACTAGGATCCCCAAGTCCTTCTCCCTGTCAGATTTACCCAGTGGTTTCCCGTTCAGTGTGTAATGGTGATATTGATTCCCTCTTCCCATGTGTATAACCTTACATTTATCATTGTTAAACCTCATCTGCCACCTTTCAGCCCAAGTTTCCAACTTATCCAGATCCATCTGTAGCAGAATACTATCTTCTCTTGTATTAACTGCTTTACATAGTTTTGTATCATCTGCAAATATCGATATTTTACTGTGTAAACCTTCTACCAGATCATTAATGAATATGTTGAAGAGAACAGGTCCCAATACTGACCCCTGCGGTACCCCACTGGTCACAGTGACCCAGTTAGAGACTATACCATTTATAACCACCCTCTGCTTTCTATCACTAAGCCAGTTACTAACCCATTTACACACATTTTCCCCCAGACCAAGCATTCTCATTTTGTGTACCAACCTCTTGTGCGGCACGGTATCAAACGCTTTGGAAAAATCGAGATATACCACGTCCAATGACTCACCGTGGTCCAGTCTATAGCTTACCTCTTCATAAAAACTGATTAGATTGGTTTGACAGGAGCGATTTCTCATAAACCCATGCTGATATGGAGTTAAACAGTTATTCTCATTGAGATAATCCAGAATAACATCCCTCAGAAACCCTTCAAATATTTTACCAACAATAGAGGTTAGACTTACTGGCCTATAATTTCCAGGTTCACTTTTAGAGCCCTTTTTGAATATTGGCACCACATTTGCTATGCGCCAGTCCTGCGGAACAGACCCTGTCGCTATAGAGTCACTAAAAATAAGAAATAATGGTTTATCTATTACATTACTTAGTTCTCTTAGTACTCGTGGGTGTATGCCATCCGGACCCGGAGATTTATCTATTTTAATCTTATTTAGCCGGTTTCGCACCTCTTCTTGGGTTAGATTGGTGACCCTTAATATAGGGTTTTCATTGTTTCTTGGGATTTCACCTAGCATTTCATTTTCCACCGTGAATACCGTGGAGAAGAAGGTGTTTAATATGTTAGCTTTTTCCTCGTCATCTACAACCATTCTTTCCTCACTATTTTTTAAGGGGCCTACATTTTCAGTTTTTATTCTTTTACTATTGATATAGTTGAAGAACAGTTTGGGATTAGTTTTACTCTCCTTAGCAATGTGCTTCTCTGTTTCCTTTTTGGCAGCTTTAATTAGTTTTATAGATAAAGTATTTTTCTCCCTATAGTTTTTTAGAGCTTCAATGGTGCCATCCTGCTTTAGTAGTGCAAATGCTTTCTTTTTACTGTTAATTGCCTGTCTTACTTCTTTGTTTAGCCACATTGGGTTTTTCCTATTTCTAGTCCTTTTATTCCCACAAGGTATAAACCGCTTACACTGCCTATTTAGGATGTTCTTAAACATTTCCCATTTATTATCTGTATTCTCATTTCTGAGGATATTGTCCCAGTCTACCAGATTAAGGGCATCTCTAAGCTGGTCAAACTTTGCCTTCCTAAAGTTCAATGTTTTTGTGACTCCCTGACAAGTCCCCCTAGTGAAAGACAGGTGAAACTGCACAATATTGTGGTCGCTATTTCCTAAATGCCCAGCCACCTGCAGATTTGTTATTCTGTCAGGTCTATTAGATAGTATTAGGTCTAAAAGTGCTGCTCCTCTGGTTGGATTCTGCACCAATTGTGAAAGATAATTTTTCTTGGTTATTAGCAGAAACCTGTTGCCTTTATGGGTTTCACAGGTTTCTGTTTCCCAGTTAATATCCGGGTAGTTAAAGTCCCCCATAACCAGGACCTCATTATGGGTTGCAGCTTCATCTATCTGCTTTAGAAGTAGACTTTCCATGCTTTCTGTTATATTTGGGGGTTTGTAACAGACCCCAATGAGAATTTTGTTACCATTTTTCCCTCCACGAATTTCAACCCATATGGACTCGACATCCTCATTCCCTTCGCTAATATCCTCCCTTAAAGTGGACTTTAGACAAGACTTTACATAGAGACAAACCCCTCCTCCTCTCCGATTTTTACGATCCTTTCTAAACAGACTGTAACCCTGTAAGTTAACTGCCCAGTCATAGCTTTCATCTAACCATGTCTCGGTTATTCCCACTATGTCAAAGTTACCTGTAGATATTTCTGCTTCTAGTTCTTCCATCTTGTTTGTCAGGCTTCTGGCGTTTGCGAGCATGCAGTTTAGAGGATTTTGTTTTGTTCCAATCTCCTCACTGTGGATTGTTTTAGAAATGTTCTTACCTCCCTTCTGAGTATGTTTTCCTGGGTCGTCTTTGTTCGAGTCTAATGTTTTTCTTCCCGTCCCCTCTTCTTCTAGTTTAACGCCCTCCTGATGAGTGTAGCGAGTCTTCTGGCGAATGTGTGTTTCCCAGGTTTGTTGAGGTGTAGTCCGTCTCTGGCGAGGAGTCCATCATACCAGTAATTCACACCGTGGTCCAGGAATCCAAATCCTTGTTGTCTGCACCATCGTCTTAGCCAGTTGTTTGCATCAAGGATCCTGTTCCATCTCCTGGTGCCATGCCTGTCTACTGGAAGGATAGAAGAAAAAACTACCTGTGCATCCAGTTCCTTTACTTTCTTCCCCAACTCTTCAAAGTCCTTGCAGATTGTCGGTAGGTCCTTCCTTGCCGTGTCATTGGTGCCAACATGTATCAGAAGAAATGGGTGGACGTCCTTGGAGCTGAAGAGCTTTGGTATCCTATCGGTCACATCCTTGATCATCGCACCTGGAAGGCAGCATACTTCTCTTGCAGTTATGTCCGGTCTGCAGATGGCTGCTTCGGTGCCTCTCAGTAGTGAGTCTCCCACCACCACCACTCTTCGTTGCTTCTTGGCTGTACTTTTTGCTGTCACTTGTTGCTGTGTGCCCTTTTCTTTTTTGCTTGCTGGTATTGCTTCATTCTTAGGTGTGCCATCTTCATCCTCTACAAAGATTTGATATCGGTTCTTCAGTTGTGTGGTTGGTGATTTCTCCATGGTCTTCTTGCTTCTTTTGGTCACATGCTTCCACTCATCTGCTTTTGGAGGTTCTCTGACACTTTTTGCACCTTCTGTGACCAGTAGAGATGCTTCTGTTCTGTCTAGAAAGTCTTCATTCTCTTTGATGAGTTTCAAAGTTGCTATTCTTTCTTCCAGACCCCGCACCTTTTCTTCTAAAAGGGCCACTAGTCTACACTTCTGACAGGTGAAATTGGATTCTTCTTCTGGTCGATCTGTGAACATGTAGCACATGCTGCAGCTCACCATGTAGGTTGTCACATCTGCCATGTTGCTCCTAGATCCTGCTGACTTGCTGTGTGTTTTCCTTCTTGTGTAATCTACTCAGCCAAGCTCTCTTGCAATAATGTCCTACAGGCCTTACGGCGCGCGGTTTGGTGATGCTTTCGAAGCAGCTGGTCCCGGCTGTACCCAACGATCCTCTAGCTTAGGGAGACTTCGCTTCTCCCAGAAGGCACCTGGAATATGCAAATTAGCCTCCTGAAGCTTGAATCCCTGGTTTGGTGATGCTTTCGAAGCAGCTGGTCCTGGCTGTACCCAACGATCTTCTAGCTTAGGGAGACTTCGCTTCTCCCAGAAGGCACCTGGAATATGCAAATTAGCCTCCTGAAGCTTGAATCCCTGGTTTGGTGATGCTTTCGAAGCAGCTGGTCCCGGCTGTACCCAACGATCTTCTAGCTTAGGGAGACTTCGCTTCTCCCAGAAGGCACCTGGAATATGCAAATTAGCCTCCTGAAGCTTGAATCCCTGGTTTGTAGTGTAGTTTGTAGTGTAGTGTAGGGTATAGAATGTAGAGTGTAGGGTATAGAGTGTATGCTATAGAGTGTATGGTGTAGAGAGTATGGTATAGAGTGTAGGGTATAGAGTGTAGAGTGTATGATATAGAGTGTAGGGTATAGAGTGTAGGGTATAGAGTGCATGTTATAGAATGTAGGGTATAGAGTGTAGGGTAGAGAGTGTAGAGTGTAGGGTATAGAGTGTAGGGTATAGAGTGTAGGGTATAGAGTGTAGAGTGTCGGGATTAGAGTGTAGGGTATAGAGTGTGGGATGTAGAGTGTAGGGTATAGAGTGTAGAGTGTAGGGTATAGAGTGTATGGTATAGAGTGTAGGGTATAGAGTGTAGAGTGTAGGGCATAGAGTGTAGAGTGTAGGGTATAGAGTGTAGGGTATAGAGTGTAGGGTATAGAGTGTAGGGTATAGAGTGTAGAGTGTAGGGTATAGAGTGTAGAGTGTAGGGTATAGAGTGTAGGGTATAGAATGCAGGGTATAGAGTGTAGGGTAGAGAGTGTAGAGTGTAGGGTATAGAGTGTAGGGTATAGAGTGTAGGGTACAGAGTGTAGAGTGTAGGGATTAGAGTGTAGGGTATAGAGTGTAGGGTGTAGAGTGTATGGTATAGAGTGTAGAGTGTAGGGTATAGAGTGTATGGTATAGAGTGTAGGGTATAGAGTTTAGGGTGTAGAGTGTAGGGTATAGAGTGTAGTGTATAGAGTGTAGGGTATAGATTGTAGGGTATAGAGTGTAGGGAATAGAGTGTAGAGTGTAAGGTATAGAGTGTAGAGTGTAGGGTATAAAGTGTAGGGTATAGAGTGTAGGGATTAGAGTGTAGGGTATAGAGTGTAGGGTGTAGAGTGTAGGGTATAGAGTGTAGAGTGTAGGGTATAGATTGTATTGTATAGAGTGTAGGGTATAGAGTGTAGGGTGTAGAGTGTAGGGTATAGAGTGTAGGGTATAGTGTGTAGGGTATAGAGTGTAGGGTATAGAGTGTAGGGAATAGAGTGTAGAGTGTAAGGTATAGAGTGTAGAGTGTAGGGTATAGAGTGTAGGGTATAGACTGTAGGGTATAGAGTGTAGGGTATAGAGTGTAGGGTATAGATTGTAGAGTGTAGGCTATAGAGTGTAGGGTATAGAGTGTAGAGTGTAGGGTATTGAGTGTAGGGTATAGAGTGTAGGGTATAGAGTGTAGGGTATAGAGTGTAGGGTATAGAATGTAGAGTGTAGGGTATAGAGTGTATGCTATAGAGTGTATGGTGTAGAGAGTATGGTATAGAGTGTAGGGTATAGAGTGTAGAGTGTATGATATAGAGTGTAGGGTATAGAGTGTAGGGTATAGAGTGCATGTTATAGAATGTAGGGTATAGAGTGTAGGGTAGAGAGTGTAGAGTGTAGGGTATAGAGTGTAGGGTATAGAGTGTAGGGTATAGAGTGTAGAGTGTCGGGATTAGAGTGTAGGGTATAGAGTGTGGGATGTAGAGTGTAGGGTATAGAGTGTAGAGTGTAGGGTATAGAGTGTATGGTATAGAGTGTAGGGTATAGAGTGTAGGGTATAGAGTGTAGGGAATAGAGTGTAGAGTGTAGGGTATAGAGTGTAGGGTATAGAGTGTAGGGTATAGAGTGTAGGGCATAGAGTGTAGGGTATAGAGCGTAGGGTATAGAGTGTAGAGTGTAGGGTATAGAGTGTAGGGTATAGAGTGTAGGGTATAGAGTGTAGAGTGTAGGGTATAGAGTGTAGGGTATAGAGTGTAGGGTATAGAGTGTATGGTATAGAGTGTAGGGTATAGAGTGTAGAGTGTAGGGAATAGAGTGTAGAGTGTAGGGTATAGAGTGTAGAGTGTAGGGATTAGAGTGAAGGGTATAGAGTGTAGGGTATAGAGTGTAGGGTATAGAGTGTAGAGTGTAGGGTATAGAGTGTAGGGTATAGAGTGTAGGGTATAGAGTGTAGAGCATAGAGTGTAGGATATAGAGTGTAGGGTATAGAGTGTAGAGTGTAGGGTATAGAGTGTAGGGTATAGAGTGTAGGGTATAGAGTGTAGAGTGTAGGGTATAGAGTGTAGGGTATAGAGTGTAGGGTATAGAGTGTAGGGCATAGAGTGTAGGGTATAGAGTGTAGGGTATAGAGTGTAGAGTGTAGGGTATAGAGTGTAGGGTATAGAGTGTAGGGATTAGAGTGTAGGGTATAGAGTGTAGGGTATAGAGTGTAGGGTATAGAGTGTAGAGTGTAGGGTATAGAGTGTAGGGTATAGAGTGTAGGGTATAGAGTGTAGAGCATAGAGTGTAGGGTATAGAGTGTAGGGTATAGAGTGTAGAGTGTAGGGTATAGAGTGTAGGGTATAGAGTGTAGGGTATAGAGTGTAGAGTGTAGGGTATAGAGTGTAGGGTATAGAGTGTAGGGTATAGAGTGTAGGGCATAGAGTGTAGGGTATAGAGTGTAGGGTATAGAGTGTAGAGTGTAGGGTATAGAGTGTAGGGTATAGAGTGTAGGGTATAGAGTGTAGAGTGTAGGGTATAGAGTGTAGGGTATAGAGTGTAGAGTGTAGGGTATAGAGTGTAGGGTATAGAGTGTAGGGTATAGAGTGTAGGGTATAGAGTGTAGGGTATAGAGTGTTGAGTGTAGGGTATAGAGTGTAGGGTATAGAGTGTAGGGTATAGAGTGTAGAGTGTAGGGTATAGAGTGTAGAGTGTAGGGTATAGAGTGTAGGGTATAGAGTGTAGGGTAGAGAGTGTAGAGTGTAGGGTATAGAGTGTAGGGTATAGAGTGTAGGGTATAGAGTGTAGAGTGTAGGGATTAGAATGTAGGGTATAGAGTGTAGGGTGTAGAGTGTAGGGCATAGAGTGTAGAGTGTAGGGTATAGAGTGTATGGTATAGAGTGTAGGGTATAGAGTGTAGGGTGTAGAGTGTAGGGTATAGAATGTAGGGTATAGAGTGTAGGGTATAGAGTGTAGGGTATAGAGTGTAGGGAATAGAGTGTTGAGTGTAAGGTATAGAGTGTAGAGTGTAGGGCATAGAGTGTAGAGTGTAGGGTATAGAGTGTAGGGTATAGAGTGTAGGGTATAGAGTGTAGGGTATAGAGTGTAGAGTGTAGGGTATAGAGTGTAGAGTGTAGGGTATAGAGTGTAGAGTGTAGGGCATAGAGTGTAGAGTGTAGGGTATAGAGTGTAGGGTATAGAGTGTAGGGTATAGAGTGTAGGGTATAGAGTGTAGAGTGTAGGGTATAGAGTGTAGAGTGTAGGGTATAGAGTGTAGGGTATAGAGTGTAGGGTATAGAGTGTAGAGTGTAGGGATTAGAGTGTAGGGTATAGAGTGTAGGGTGTAGAGTGTAGGGCATAGAGTGTAGAGTGTAGGGTATAGAGTGTATGGTATAGAGTGTAGGGTGTAGAGTGTAGGGTGTAGAGTGTAGGGTATAGAGTGTAGGGTATAGAGTGTAGGGTATAGAGTGTAGGGAATAGAGTGTAGAGTGTAGGGTATAGAGTGTAGGGTATAGAGTGTAGAGTGTAGGGTATAGAGTGTAGGGTATAGAGTGTAGGGTATAGAGTGTAGGGCATAGAGTGTAGGGTATAGAGAGTAGGGTATAGAGTGTAGAGTGTAGGGTATAGAGTGTAGGGTATAGAGTGTAGGGTATAGAGTGTAGAGTGTAGGGTATAGAGTGTAGGGTATAGAGTGTAGGGTATAGAGTGTAGGGCATAGAGTGTAGGGTATAGAGTGTAGGGTATAGAGTGTAGAGTGTAGGGTATAGAGCGTAGGGCATAGAGTGTAGGGTATAGAGTGTAGAGTGTAGGGTATAGAGTGTAGGGTATAGAGTATAGGGTATAGAGTGTAGAGTGTAGGGTATAGAGTGTAGGGTATAGAGTGTAGGGTATAGAGTGTAGGGTATAGAGTGTATGGTATAGAGTGTAGGGCATAGAGTGTAGGGTATAGAGTGTAGGGTATAGAGTGTAGAGTGTAGGGTATAGAGTGTAGGGTATAGAGTGTAGGGTATAGAGTGTAGAGTGTAGGGTATAGAGTGTAGGGTATAGAGTGTAGGGTATAGAGTGTAGCGTGTAGGGTATAGAGTGTAGGGTATAGAGTGTAGGGTATAGAGTGTAGGGCATAGAGTGTAGGGTATAGAGTGTAGGGTATAGAGTGTAGGGTATAGAGTGTAGGGTATAGAGTGTAGGGTATAGAGTGTAGAGTGTAGGGCATAGAGTGTAGAGTGTAGGGTATAGAGTGTAGGGTATAGAGTGTAGGGTATAGAGTGTAGAGTGTAGAGTGTAGGGTATAGAGTGTAGGGTATAGAGTGTAGGGTAGAGAGTGTAGAGTGTAGGGTATAGAGTGTAGGGTATAGAGTGTAGGGTATAGAGTGTAGAGTGTAGGGATTAGAGTGTAGTGTATAGAGTGTAGGGTGTAGAGTGTAGGGTATAGAGTGTAGAGTGTAGGGTATAGATTGTATGGTATAGAGTGTAGGGTATAGAGTGTGGGGTGTAGAGTGTAGGGTATAGAGTGTAGGGTATAGAGTGTAGGGTATAGAGTGTAGGGAATAGAGTGTAGAGTGTAAGGTATAGAGTGTAGAGTGTATGGCATAGAGTGTAGAGTGTAGGGTATAGAATGTAGGGTATAGAGTGTAGGGTATAGAGTGTAGAGTGTAGGGTATAGAGTGTAGAGTGTAGGGTATAGAGTGTAGAGTGTAGGGCATAGAGTGTAGAGTGTAGGGTATAGAGTGTAGGGTATAGAGTGTAGGGTATAGAGTGTAGGGTATAGAGTGTAGAGTGTAGGGTATAGAGTGTAGAGTGTAGGGTATAGAGTGTAGGGTATAGAATGCAGGGTATAGAGTGTAGGGTAGAGAGTGTAGAGTGTAGGGTATAGAGTGTAGGGTATAGAGTGTAGGGTACAGAGTGTAGAGTGTAGGGATTAGAGTGTAGGGTATAGAGTGTAGGGTGTAGAGTGTATGGTATAGAGTGTAGAGTGTAGGGTATAGAGTGTATGGTATAGAGTGTAGGGTATAGAGTTTAGGGTGTAGAGTGTAGGGTATAGAGTGTAGTGTATAGAGTGTAGGGTATAGATTGTAGGGTATAGAGTGTAGGGAATAGAGTGTAGAGTGTAAGGTATAGAGTGTAGAGTGTAGGGTATAGAGTGTAGGGTATAGAGTGTAGGGATTAGAGTGTAGGGTATAGAGTGTAGGGTGTAGAGTGTAGGGTATAGAGTGTAGAGTGTAGGGTATAGATTGTATTGTATAGAGTGTAGGGTATAGAGTGTAGGGTGTAGAGTGTAGGGTATAGAGTGTAGGGTATAGTGTGTAGGGTATAGAGTGTAGGGTATAGAGTGTAGGGAATAGAGTGTAGAGTGTAAGGTATAGAGTGTAGAGTGTAGGGTATAGAGTGTAGGGTATAGACTGTAGGGTATAGAGTGTAGGGTATAGAGTGTAGGGTATAGATTGTAGAGTGTAGGCTATAGAGTGTAGGGTATAGAGTGTAGAGTGTAGGGTATTGAGTGTAGGGTATAGAGTGTAGGGTATAGAGTGTAGGGTATAGAGTGTAGGGTATAGAATGTAGAGTGTAGGGTATAGAGTGTATGCTATAGAGTGTATGGTGTAGAGAGTATGGTATAGAGTGTAGGGTATAGAGTGTAGAGTGTATGATATAGAGTGTAGGGTATAGTGTGTAGGGTATAGAGTGCATGTTATAGAATGTAGGGTATAGAGTGTAGGGTAGAGAGTGTAGAGTGTAGGGTATAGAGTGTAGGGTATAGAGTGTAGGGTATAGAGTGTAGAGTGTCGGGATTAGAGTGTAGGGTATAGAGTGTGGGATGTAGAGTGTAGGGTATAGAGTGTAGAGTGTAGGGTATAGAGTGTATGGTATAGAGTGTAGGTTATAGAGTGTAGGGTATAGAGTGTAGGGAATAGAGTGTAGAGTGTAGGGTATAGAGAAGATAGTATTCTGCTACAGATGGATCTGGATAAGTTGGAAACTTGGGCTGAAAGGTGGCAGATGAGGTTTAACAATGATAAATGTAAGGTTATACACATGGGAAGAGGGAATCAATATCACCATTACACACTGAACGGGAAACCACTGGGTAAATCTGACAGGGAGAAGGACTTGGGGATCCTAGTTAATGATAAACTTACCTGGAGCAGCCAGTGCCAGGCAGCAGCTGCCAAGGCAAACAGGATCATGGGGTGCATTAAAAGAGGTCTGGATACACATGATGAGAGCATTATACTGCCTCTGTACAAATCCCTAGTTAGACCGCACATGGAGTACTGTGTCCAGTTTTGGGCACCGGTGCTCAGGAAGGATATAATGGAACTAGAGAGAGTACAAAGGAGGGCAACAAAATTAATAAAGGGGATGGGAGAACTACAATACCCAGATAGATTAGCGAAATTAGGATTATTTAGTCTAGAAAAAAGACGACTGAGGGGCGATCTAATAACCATGTATAAGTATATAAGGGGACAATACAAATATCTCGCTGAGGATCTGTTTATACCAAGGAAGGTGACGGGCACAAGGGGGCATTCTTTGCGTCTGGAGGAGAGAAGGTTTTTCCACCAACATAGAAGAGGATTCTTTACTGTTAGGGCAGTGAGAATCTGGAATTGCTTGCCTGAGGAGGTGGTGATGGCGAACTCAGTCGAGGTGTTCAAGAGAGGCCTGGATGTCTTCCTGGAGCAGAACAATATTGTATCATACAATTATTAGGTTCTGTAGAAGGACGTAGATCTGGGTATTTATTATGATGGAATATAGGCTGAACTGGATGGACAAATGTCTTTTTTCGGCCTTACTAACTATGTTACTATGTTACTATGTTATAGAGTGTAGGGTATAGAGTGTAGGGTATAGAGTGTAGGGCATAGAGTGTAGGGTATAGAGCGTAGGGTATAGAGTGTAGAGTGTAGGGTATAGAGTGTAGGGTATAGAGTGTAGAGTGTAGGGTATAGAGTGTAGGGTATAGAGTGTAGGGTATAGAGTGTAGGGTATAGAGTGTAGGGTATAGAGTGTAGAGTGTAGGGAATAGAGTGTAGAGTGTAGGGTATAGAGTGTAGAGTGTAGGGTATAGAGTGTAGGGTATAGAGTGTAGGGTATAGAGTGTAGGGTATAGAGTGTACAGTGTAGGGTATAGAGTGTAGGGTATAGAGTGTAGGGTATAGAGTGTAGAGCATAGAGTGTAGGGTATAGAGTGTAGGGTATAGAGTGTAGAGTGTAGGGTATAGAGTGTAGGGTATAGAGTGTAGGGTATAGAGTGTAGAGTGTAGGGTATAGAGTGTAGGGTATAGAGTGTAGGGTATAGAGTGTAGGGCATAGAGTGTAGGGTATAGAGTGTAGGGTATAGAGTGTAGAATGTAGGGTATAGAGTGTAGGGTATAGAGTGTAGGGATTAGAGTGTAGGGTATAGAGTGTAGGGTATAGAGTGTAGGGTATAGAGTGTAGAGTGTAGGGTATAGAGTGTAGGGTATAGAGTGTAGAGCATAGAGTGTAGGGTATAGAGTGTAGGGTATAGAGTGTAGAGTGTAGGGTATAGAGTGTAGGGTATAGAGTGTAGGGTATAGAGTGTAGAGTGTAGGGTATAGAGTGTAGGGTATAGAGTGTAGGGTATAGAGTGTAGGGCATAGAGTGTAGGGTATAGAGTGTAGGGTATAGAGTGTAGAGTGTAGGGTATAGAGTGTAGGGTATAGAGTGTAGGGTATAGAGTGTAGAGTGTAGGGTATAGAGTGTAGGGTATAGAGTGTAGAGTGTAGGGTATAGAGTGTAGGGTATAGAGTGTAGGGTATAGAGTGTAGGGTATAGAGTGTAGGGTATAGAGTGTTGAGTGTAGGGTATAGAGTGTAGGGTATAGAGTGTAGGGTATAGAGTGTAGAGTGTAGGGTATAGAGTGTAGAGTGTAGGGTATAGAGTGTAGGGTATAGAGTGTAGGGTAGAGAGTGTAGGGTAGAGAGTGTAGAGTGTATATAGAGTGTAGGGTATAGAGTGTAGGGTATAGAGTGTAGAGTGTAGGGATTAGAATGTAGGGTATAGAGTGTAGGGTGTAGAGTGTAGGGCATAGAGTGTAGAGTGTAGGGTATAGAGTGTATGGTATAGAGTGTAGGGTATAGAGTGTAGGGTGTAGAGTGTAGGGTATAGAATGTAGGGTATAGAGTGTAGGGTATAGAGTGTAGGGTATAGAGTGTAGGGAATAGAGTGTTGAGTGTAAGGTATAGAGTGTAGATTGTAGGGCATAGAGTGTAGAGTGTAGGGTATAGAGTGTAGGGTATAGAGTGTAGGGTATAGAGTGTAGGGTATAGAGTGTAGAGTGTAGGGTATAGAGTGTAGAGTGTAGGGTATAGAGTGTAGAGTGTAGGGCATAGAGTGTAGAGTGTAGGGTATAGAGTGTAGGGTATAGAGTGTAGGGTATAGAGTGTAGGGTATAGAGTGTAGAGTGTAGGGTATAGAGTGTAGCGTGTAGGGTATAGAGTGTAGGGTATAGAGTGTAGGGTATAGAGTGTAGAGTGTAGGGATTAGAGTGTAGGGTATAGAGTGTAGGGTGTAGAGTGTAGGGCATAGAGTGTAGAGTGTAGGGTATAGAGTGTATGGTATAGAGTGTAGGGTGTAGAGTGTAGGGTGTAGAGTGTAGGGTATAGAGTGTAGGGTATAGAGTGTAGGGTATAGAGTGTAGGGAATAGAGTGTAGAGTGTAGGGTATAGAGTGTAGGGTATAGAGTGTAGAGTGTAGGGTATAGAGTGTAGGGTATAGAGTGTAGGGTATAGAGTGTAGGGCATAGAGTGTAGGGTATAGAGAGTAGGGTATAGAGTGTAGAGTGTAGGGTATAGAGTGTAGGGTATAGAGTGTAGGGTATAGAGTGTAGAGTGTAGGGTATAGAGTGTAGGGTATAGAGTGTAGGGTATAGAGTGTAGGGTATAGAGTGTAGGGCATAGCTTGTAGGGTATAGAGTGTAGGGTATAGAGTGTAGAGTGTAGGGTATAGAGCGTAGGGCATAGAGTGTAGGGTATAGAGTGTAGAGTGTAGGGTATAGAGTGTAGGGTATAGAGTATAGGGTATAGAGTGTAGAGTGTAGGGTATAGAGTGTAGGGTATAGAGTGTAGGGTATAGAGTGTAGGGTATAGAGTGTATGGTATAGAGTGTAGGGCATAGAGTGTAGGGTATAGAGTGTAGGGTATAGAGTGTAGAGTGTAGGGTATAGAGTGTAGGGTATAGAGTGTAGGGTATAGAGTGTAGAGTGTAGGGTATATAGTGTAGGGTATGGAGTGTAGGGTATAGAGTGTAGCGTGTAGGGTATAGAGTGTAGGGTATAGAGTGTAGGGTATAGAGTGTAGGGCATAGAGTGTAGGGTATAGAGTGTAGGGTATAGAGTGTAGGGTATAGAGTGTAGGGTATAGAGTGTAGGGTATAGAGTGTAGAGTGTAGGGCATAGAGTGTAGAGTGTAGGGTATAGAGTGTAGGGTATAGAGTGTAGGGTATAGAGTGTAGAGTGTAGAGTGTAGGGTATAGAGTGTAGGGTATAGAGTGTAGGGTAGAGAGTGTAGAGTGTAGGGTATAGAGTGTAGGGTATAGAGTGTAGGGTATAGAGTGTAGAGTGTAGGGATTAGAGTGTAGTGTATAGAGTGTAGGGTGTAGAGTGTAGGGTATAGAGTGTAGAGTGTAGGGTATAGATTGTATGGTATAGAGTGTAGGGTATAGAGTGTGGGGTGTAGAGTGTAGGGTATAGAGTGTAGGGTATAGAGTGTAGGGTATAGAGTGTAGGGAATAGAGTGTAGAGTGTAAGGTATAGAGTGTAGAGTGTATGGCATAGAGTGTAGAGTGTAGGGTATAGAATGTAGGGTATAGAGTGTAGGGTATAGAGTGTAGAGTGTAGGGTATAGAGTGTAGAGTGTAGGGTATAGAGTGTAGAGTGTAGGGCATAGAGTGTAGAGTGTAGGGTATAGAGTGTAGGGTATAGAGTGTAGGGTATAGAGTGTAGGGTATAGAGTGTAGAGTGTAGGGTATAGAGTGTAGAGTGTAGGGTATAGAGTGTAGGGTATAGAATGCAGGGTATAGAGTGTAGGGTAGAGAGTGTAGAGTGTAGGGTATAGAGTGTAGGGTACAGAGTGTAGAGTGTAGGGATTAGAGTGTAGGGTATAGAGTGTAGGGTGTAGAGTGTATGGTATAGAGTGTAGAGTGTAGGGTATAGAGTGTATGGTATAGAGTGTAGGGTATAGAGTTTAGGGTGTAGAGTGTAGGGTATAGAGTGTAGTGTATAGAGTGTAGGGTATAGATTGTAGGGTATAGAGTGTAGGGAATAGAGTGTAGAGTGTAAGGTATAGAGTGTAGAGTGTAGGGTATAGAGTGTAGGGTATAGAGTGTAGGGATTAGAGTGTAGGGTATAGAGTGTAGGGTGTAGAGTGTAGGGTATAGAGTGTAGAGTGTAGGGTATAGATTGTATTGTATAGAGTGTAGGGTATAGAGTGTAGGGTGTAGAGTGTAGGGTATAGAGTGTAGGGTATAGAGTGTAGGGTATAGAGTGTAGGGTATAGAGTGTAGGGAATAGAGTGTAGAGTGTAAGGTATAGAGTGTAGAGTGTAGGGTATAGAGTGTAGGGTATAGACTGTAGGGTATAGAGTGTAGGGTATAGACTGTAGGGTATAGATTGTAGAGTGTAGGCTATAGAGTGTAGGGTATAGAGTGTAGAGTGTAGGGTATTGAGTGTAGGGTATAGAGTGTAGGGTATAGAGTGTAGGGTATAGAGTGTAGGGTATAGAATGTAGAGTGTAGGGTATAGAGTGTATGCTATAGAGTGTATGGTGTAGAGTGTATGGTATAGAGTGTAGGGTATAGAGTGTAGAGTGTATGATATAGAGTGTAGGGTATAGAGTGTAGGGTATAGAGTGCATGTTATAGAATGTAGGGTATAGAGTGTAGGGTAGAGAGTGTAGAGTGTAGGGTATAGAGTGTAGGGTATAGAGTGTAGGGTATAGAGTGTAGAGTGTCGGGATTAGAGTGTAGGGTATAGAGTGTGGGATGTAGAGTGTAGGGTATAGAGTGTAGAGTGTAGGGTATAGAGTGTATGGTATAGAGTGTAGGGTATAGAGTGTAGGGTATAGAGTGTAGGGAATAGAGTGTAGAGTGTAGGGTATAGAGTGTAGGGTATAGAGTGTAGGGTATAGAGTGTAGGGCATAGAGTGTAGGGTATAGAGCGTAGGGTATAGAGTGTAGAGTGTAGGGTATAGAGTGTAGGGTATAGAGTGTAGGGTATAGAGTGTAGAGTGTAGGGTATAGAGTGTAGGGTATAGAGTGTACGGTATAGAGTGTAGGGTATAGAGTGTAGGGTATAGAGTGTAGGGTATAGAGTGTAGAGTGTAGGGTATAGAGTGTAGGGTATAGAGTGTAGGGTATAGAGTGTAGAGTGTAGGGTATAGAGTGTAGGGTATAGAGTGTAGAGTGTCGGGATTAGAGTGTAGGGTATAGAGTGTGGGATGTAGAGTGTAGGGTATAGAGTGTAGAGTGTAGGGTATAGAGTGTATGGTATAGAGTGTAGGGTATAGAGTGTAGGGTATAGAGTGTAGGGAATAGAGTGTAGAGTGTAGGGTATAGAGTGTAGGGTATAGAGTGTAGGGTATAGAGTGTAGGGCATAGAGTGTAGGGTATAGAGCGTAGGGTATAGAGTGTAGAGTGTAGGGTATAGAGTGTAGGGTATAGAGTGTAGGGTATAGAGTGTAGGGTATAGAGTGTAGAGTGTAGGGTATAGAGTGAAGGGTATAGAGTGTAGGGTATAGAGTGTAGGGTATAGAGTGTAGGGTATAGAGTGTAGAGTGTAGGGTATAGAGTGTAGGGTATAGAGTGTAGGGTATAGAGTGTAGAGTGTAGGGTATAGAGTGTAGGGTATAGAGTGTAGGGTATAGAGTGTAGAGTGTAGGGTATAGAGTGTAGGGTATAGAGTGTAGGGTATAGAGTGTAGGGCATAGAGTGTAGGGTATAGAGTGTAGGGTATAGAGTGTAGAGTGTAGGGTATAGAGTGTAGGGTATAGAGTGTAGGGTATAGAGTGTAGAGTGTAGGGCATAGAGTGTAGAGTGTAGGGTATAGAGTGTAGGGTATAGAGTGTGGGGTATAGAGTGTAGAGTGTAGGGAATAGAGTGTAGAGTGTAGAGTATAGAGTGTAGGGTATAGAGTGTAGGGTAGAGAGTGTAGGGTAGAGAGTGTAGAGTGTAGGGTATAGAGTGTAGGGTATAGAGTGTAGGGTATAGAGTGTTGAGTGTAGGGATTAGAGTGTAGTGTATAGAGTGTAGGGTGTAGAGTGTAGGGTATAGAGTGTAGAGTGTAGGGTATAGAGTGTATGGTATAGAGTGTAGGGTATAGAGTGTGGGGTGTAGAGTGTGGGGTGTAGAGTGTAGGGTATAGAGTGTAGGGTATAGAGTGTAGGGTATAGAGTGTAGGTGATAGGGTGTAGAGTGTAAGGTATAGAGTGTAGAGTGTAGGGCATAGAGTGTAGAGTGTAGGGTATAGAGTGTAGGGTATAGAGTGTAGGGTATAGAGTGTAGGGTATAGAGTGTAGAGTGTAGGGTATAGAGTGTAGAGTGTAGGGTATAGAGTGTAGAGTGTAGGGCATAGAGTGTAGAGTGTAGGGTATAGAGTGTAGGGTATAGAGTGTAGGGTATAGAGTGTAGAGTGTAGGTTATAGAGTGTAGAGTGTAGGGTATAGAGTGTAGGGTATAGAGTGTAGGGTATAGAGTGTAGAGTGTAGGGATTAGAGTGTAGGGTATAGAGTGTAGGTTGTAGAGTGTAGGGTATAGAGTGTAGAGTGTAGGGTATAGAGTGTATGGTATAGAGTGTAGGGTATAGAGTGTAGGGTATAGAGTGTAGGGTATAGAGTGTAGGGAATAGAGTGTAGAGTGTAAGGTATAGAGTGTAGAGTGTAGGGTATAGAGTGTAGGGTATAGAGTGTAGAGTGTAGGGATTAGAGTGTAGGGTATAGAGTGTAGGGTGTAGAGTGTAGGGTATAGAGTGTAGAGTGTAGGGTATAGAGTGTATGGTATAGAGTGTAGGGTATAGAGTGTAGGGTGTAGAGTGTAGGGTATAGAGTGTAGGGTATAGAGTGTAGGGAATAGAGTGTAGAGTGTAAGGTATAGAGTGTAGGGTATAGAGTGTAGGGTATAGAGTGTAGAGTGAAGGGATTAGAGTGTAGGGTATAGAGTGTTGGGTGTAGAGTGTAGGGTATAGAGTGTAGAATGTAGGGTATAGAGTGTATGGTATAGAGTGTAGGGTATAGAGTGTAGGGTGTAGGGTATAGAGTGTAGGGTATAGAGTGTAGGGTATAGAGTGTAGGGAATAGAGTGTAGAGTGTAAGGTATAGAGTGTAGAGTGTAGGGTATAGAGTGTAGGGTATAGACTGTAGGGTATTGAGTGTAGGGTATAGAGTGTAGGGTATAGATTGTAGAGTGTAGGCTATAGAGTGTAGGGTATAGAGTGTAGAGTGTAGGGTATAGAGTGTAGGGTATAGAGTGTAGGGTATAGAGTGTAGGGTATAGAGTGTAAAGTGTAGGGTATAGTGTGTAGGGTATAGAGTGCAGGGTGTAGAGTGTAGGGTACAGAGTGTAGGGTATAGAGTGTAGAGTGTAGGGTATAGAGTGTATGCTATAGAGTGTATGGTGTAGAGTGTATGGTACAGAGTGTAGGGTATAGAGTGTAGAGTGTATGGTATAGAGTGTAGGGTATAGAGTGTAGGGTATAGAGTGTATGTTATAGAGTGTAGGGTATAGAGTGTAGGGTAGAGAGTGTAGAGTGTAGGGTATAGTGTGTAGGGTATAGAGTGTAGAGTGTCGGAATTAGAGTGTAGGGTATAGAGTGTAGGATGTAGAGTGTAGGGTATAGAGTGTAGAGTGTAGGGTATAGAGTGTATGGTATAGAGTGTAGGGTATAGAGTGTAGGGTGTAGAGTGTAGGGTATAGAGTGTAGGGTATAGAGTGTAGGGTATAGAGTGTAGGGTATAGAGTGTAGGGAATAGAGTGTAGAGTGTAAGGTATAGAGTGTAGAGTGTAGGGTATAGAGTGTAGGGTATAGAGTGTAGGGTATAGACTGTAGGGAATAGAGTGTAGAGTGTAAGGTATAGAGTGTAGAGTGTAGGGTATAGAGTGTAGGGTATAGAGTGTAGGGTATAGACTGTAGGGAATAGAGTGTAGAGTGTAAGGTATAGAGTGTAGAGTGTAGGGTATAGAGTGTAGAGTGTAGGGATTAGAGTGTAGGGTATAGAGTGTAGGGTGTAGAGTGTAGGGTATAGAGTGTAGAGTGTAGGGTATAGAGTGTATGGTATAGAGTGTAGGGTATAGAGTGTAGGGTGTAGAGTGTAGGGTATAGAGTGTAGGGTATAGAGTGTAGGGAATAGAGTGTAGAGTGTAAGGTATAGAGTGTAGGGTATAGAGTGTAGGGTATAGAGTGTAGAGTGAAGGGATTAGAGTGTAGGGTATAGAGTGTTGGGTGTAGAGTGTAGGGTATAGAGTGTAGAATGTAGGGTATAGAGTGTATGGTATAGAGTGTAGGGTATAGAGTGTAGGGTGTAGAGTGTAGGGTATAGAGTGTAGGGTATAGAGTGTAGGGTATAGAGTGTAGGGAATAGAGTGTAGAGTGTAAGGTATAGAGTGTAGAGTGTAGGGTATAGAGTGTAGGGTATAGACTGTAGGGTATTGAGTGTAGGGTATAGAGTGTAGGGTATAGATTGTAGAGTGTAGGCTATAGAGTGTAGGGTATAGAGTGTAGAGTGTAGGGTATAGAGTGTAGGGTATAGAGTGTAGGGTATAGAGTGTAGGGTATAGAGTGTAAAGTGTAGGGTATAGTGTGTAGGGTATAGAGTGCAGGGTGTAGAGTGTAGGGTATAGAGTGTAGGGTATAGAGTGTAGAGTGTAGGGTATAGAGTGTATGCTATAGAGTGTATGGTGTAGAGTGTATGGTACAGAGTGTAGGGTATAGAGTGTAGAGTGTATGGTATAGAGTGTAGGGTATAGAGTGTAGGGTATAGAGTGTATGTTATAGAGTGTAGGGTATAGAGTGTAGGGTAGAGAGTGTAGAGTGTAGGGTATAGTGTGTAGGGTATAGAGTGTAGAGTGTCGGAATTAGAGTGTAGGGTATAGAGTGTAGGATGTAGAGTGTAGGGTATAGAGTGTAGAGTGTAGGGTATAGAGTGTATGGTATAGAGTGTAGGGTATAGAGTGTAGGGTGTAGAGTGTAGGGTATAGAGTGTAGGGTATAGAGTGTAGGGTATAGAGTGTAGGGTATAGAGTGTAGGGAATAGAGTGTAGAGTGTAAGGTATAGAGTGTAGAGTGTAGGGTATAGAGTGTAGGGTATAGAGTGTAGGGTATAGACTGTAGGGAATAGAGTGTAGAGTGTAAGGTATAGAGTGTAGAGTGTAGGGTATAGAGTGTAGGGTATAGAGTGTAGAGTGTAGGGATTAGAGTGTAGGGTATAGAGTGTAAGGTGTAGAGTGTAGGGTATAGAGTGTAGAGTGTAGAGTATAGAGTGTATGGTATAGAGTGTAGGGTATAGAGTGTAGGGTGTAGAGTGTAGGGTATAGAGTGTAGGGTATAGAGTGTAGGGTATAGAGTGTAGGGTATAGAGTGTAGAGTGTAAGGTATAGAGTGTAGAGTGTAGGGTATAGAGTGTAGGGTATAGACTGTAGGGTATAGAGTGTAGGGTATAGATTGTAGAGTGTAGGCTATGGAGTGTAGGGTATAGAGTGTAGAGTGTAGGGTATAGAGTGTATGGTATAGAGTGTAGGGTATAGAGTGTAGGGTATAGAGTGTAGGGTATAGAGTGTAGGGTATAGAGTGTAGGGAATAGAGTGTAGAGTGTAAGGTATAGAGTGTAGAGTGTAGGGTATAGAGTGTAGGGTATAGAGTGTAGAGTGTAGGGATTAGAGTGTAGGGTATAGAGTGTAGGGTGTAGAGTGTAGGGTATAGAGTGTAGAGTGTAGGGTATAGAGTGTATGGTATAGAGTGTAGGGTATAGAGTGTAGGGTGTAGAGTGTAGGGTATAGAGTGTAGGGTATAGAGTGTAGGGAATAGAGTGTAGAGTGTAAGGTATAGAGTGTAGGGTATAGAGTGTAGGGTATAGAGTGTAGAGTGTAGGGTATAGAGTGTAGGGTATAGAGTGTAGGGTATAGAGTGTAGAGTGTAGGGTATAGAGTGTAGGGTATAGAGTGTAGGGTATAGAGTGTAGGGTATAGAGTGTAGGGTATAGAGTGTAGAGTGTAGGGTATAGAGTGTAGGGTATAGAGTGTAGAGTGTCGGGATTAGAGTGTAGGGTATAGAGTGTGGGATGTAGAGTGTAGGGTATAGAGTGTAGAGTGTAGGGTATAGAGTGTATGGTATAGAGTGTAGGGTATAGAGTGTAGGGTATAGAGTGTAGGGAATAGAGTGTAGAGTGTAGGGTATAGAGTGTAGGGTATAGAGTGTAGGGTATAGAGTGTAGGGCATAGAGTGTAGGGTATAGAGCGTAGGGTATAGAGTGTAGAGTGTAGGGTATAGAGTGTAGGGTATAGAGTGTAGGGTATAGAGTGTAGAGTGTAGGGTATAGAGTGTAGGGTATAGATTGTAGGGTATAGAGTGTAGGGCATAGAGTGTAGGGTATAGAGTGTAGGGTATAGAGTGTAGAGTGTAGGGTATAGAGTGTAGGGTATAGAGTGTAGGGTATAGAGTGTAGAGTGTAGGGCATAGAGTGTAGAGTGTAGGGTATAGAGTGTAGGGTATAGAGTGTGGGGTATAGAGTGTAGAGTGTAGGGAATAGAGTGTAGAGTGTAGAGTATAGAGTGTAGGGTATAGAGTGTAGGGTAGAGAGTGTAGGGTAGAGAGTGTAGAGTGTAGGGTATAGAGTGTAGGGTATAGAGTGTAGGGTATAGAGTGTTGAGTGTAGGGATTAGAGTGTAGTGTATAGAGTGTAGGGTGTAGAGTGTAGGGTATAGAGTGTAGAGTGTAGGGTATAGAGTGTATGGTATAGAGTGTAGGGTATAGAGTGTGGGGTGTAGAGTGTGGGGTGTAGAGTGTAGGGTATAGAGTGTAGGGTATAGAGTGTAGGGTATAGAGTGTAGGTGATAGGGTGTAGAGTGTAAGGTATAGAGTGTAGAGTGTAGGGCATAGAGTGTAGAGCGTAGAGTATAGAGTGTAGGGTATAGAGTGTAGGGTATAGAGTGTAGGGTATAGAGTGTAGAGTGTAGGGTATAGAGTGTAGAGTGTAGGGTATAGAGCGTAGAGTGTAGGGCATAGAGTGTAGAGTGTAGGGTATAGAGTGTAGGGTATAGAGTGTAGAGTGTAGGTTATAGAGTGTAGAGTGTAGGGTATAGAGTGTAGGGTATAGAGTGTAGGGTATAGAGTGTAGAGTGTAGGGATTAGAGTGTAGGGTATAGAGTGTAGGTTGTAGAGTGTAGGGTATAGAGTGTAGAGTGTAGGGTATCACAATGGATCTGCCCCATCCACCTCCCCTATGCCATGGATTATAGCCCCCACCCTAGATCTGCCCCATCCACCTCCCCTACAGCTCCTACCCAACATCCCCTCAGTCCCTATCCCTATTGCCTCTATACACTTGCTTTGGCAAAACTGATGTGTATTTGGTCCTGCCAATAAAGCTTCTTTGAATCTTGAATCTTGAATCTTGAGTGTATGGTATAGAGTGTAGGGTATAGAGTGTAGGGTATAGAGTGTAGGGTATAGAGTGTAGGGTATAGAGTGTAGGGAATAGAGTGTAGAGTGTAAGGTATAGAGTGTAGAGTGTAGGGTATAGAGTGTAGGGTATAGAGTGTAGAGTGTAGGGATTAGAGTGTAGGGTATAGAGTGTAGGGTGTAGAGTGTAGGGTATAGAGTGTAGAGTGTAGGGTATAGAGTGTATGGTATAGAGTGTAGGGTATAGAGTGTAGGGTGTAGAGTGTAGGGTATAGAGTGTAGGGTATAGAGTGTAGGGAATAGAGTGTAGAGTGTAAGGTATAGAGTGTAGGGTATAGAGTGTAGGGTATAGAGTGTAGAGTGAAGGGATTAGAGTGTAGGGTATAGAGTGTTGGGAGTAGAGTGTAGGGTATAGAGTGTAGAATGTAGGGTATAGAGTGTATGGTATAGAGTGTAGGGTATAGAGTGTAGGGTGTAGAGTGTAGGGTATAGAGTGTAGGGTATAGAGTGTAGGGTATAGAGTGTAGGGAATAGAGTGTAGAGTGTAAGGTATAGAGTGTAGAGTGTAGGGTATAGAGTGTAGGGTATAGACTGTAGGGTATTGAGTGTAGGGTATAGAGTGTAGGGTATAGATTGTAGAGTGTAGGCTATAGAGTGTAGGGTATAGAGTGTAGAGTGTAGGGTATAGAGTGTAGGGTATAGAGTGTAGGGTATAGAGTGTAGGGTATAGAGTGTAAAGTGTAGGGTATAGTGTGTAGGGTATAGAGTGCAGGGTGTAGAGTGTAGGGTATAGAGTGTAGGGTATAGAGTGTAGAGTGTAGGGTATAGAGTGTATGCTATAGAGTGTATGGTGTAGAGTGTATGGTACAGAGTGTAGGGTATAGAGTGTAGAGTGTATGGTATAGAGTGTAGGGTATAGAGTGTAGGGTATAGAGTGTATGTTATAGAGTGTAGGGTATAGAGTGTAGGGTAGAGAGTGTAGAGTGTAGGGTATAGAGTGTAGGGTATAGAGTGTAGAGTGTCGGAATTAGAGTGTAGGGTATAGAGTGTAGGATGTAGAGTGTAGGGTATAGAGTGTAGAGTGTAGGGTATAGAGTGTATGGTATAGAGTGTAGGGTATAGAGTGTAGGGTGTAGAGTGTAGGGTATAGAGTGTAGGGTATAGAGTGTAGGGTATAGAGTGTAGGGTATAGAGTGTAGGGAATAGAGTGTAGAGTGTAAGGTATAGAGTGTAGAGTGTAGGGTATAGAGTGTAGGGTATAGAGTGTAGGGTATAGACTGTAGGGAATAGAGTGTAGAGTGTAAGGTATAGAGTGTAGAGTGTAGGGTATAGAGTGTAGGGTATAGAGTGTAGAGTGTAGGGATTAGAGTGTAGGGTATAGAGTGTAAGGTGTAGAGTGTAGGGTATAGAGTGTAGAGTGTAGAGTATAGAGTGTATGGTATAGAGTGTAGGGTATAGAGTGTAGGGTGTAGAGTGTAGGGTATAGAGTGTAGGGTATAGAGTGTAGGGTATAGAGTGTAGGGTATAGAGTGTAGAGTGTAAGGTATAGAGTGTAGAGTGTAGGGTATAGAGTGTAGGGTATAGACTGTAGGGTATAGAGTGTAGGGTATAGATTGTAGAGTGTAGGCTATGGAGTGTAGGGTATAGAGTGTAGAGTGTAGGGTATAGAGTGTATGGTATAGAGTGTAGGGTATAGAGTGTAGGGTATAGAGTGTAGGGTATAGAGTGTAGGGTATAGAGTGTAGGGAATAGAGTGTAGAGTGTAAGGTATAGAGTGTAGAGTGTAGGGTATAGAGTGTAGGGTATAGAGTGTAGAGTGTAGGGATTAGAGTGTAGGGTATAGAGTGTAGGGTGTAGAGTGTAGGGTATAGAGTGTAGAGTGTAGGGTATAGAGTGTATGGTATAGAGTGTAGGGTATAGAGTGTAGGGTGTAGAGTGTAGGGTATAGAGTGTAGGGTATAGAGTGTAGGGAATAGAGTGTAGAGTGTAAGGTATAGAGTGTAGGGTATAGAGTGTAGGGTATAGAGTGTAGAGTGTAGGGTATAGAGTGTAGGGTATAGAGTGTAGGGTATAGAGTGTAGAGTGTAGGGTATAGAGTGTAGGGTATAGAGTGTAGGGTATAGAGTGTAGGGTATAGAGTGTAGGGTATAGAGTGTAGAGTGTAGGGTATAGAGTGTAGGGTATAGAGTGTAGAGTGTCGGGATTAGAGTGTAGGGTATAGAGTGTGGGATGTAGAGTGTAGGGTATAGAGTGTAGAGTGTAGGGTATAGAGTGTATGGTATAGAGTGTAGGGTATAGAGTGTAGGGTATAGAGTGTAGGGAATAGAGTGTAGAGTGTAGGGTATAGAGTGTAGGGTATAGAGTGTAGGGTATAGAGTGTAGGGCATAGAGTGTAGGGTATAGAGCGTAGGGTATAGAGTGTAGAGTGTAGGGTATAGAGTGTAGGGTATAGAGTGTAGGGTATAGAGTGTAGGGTATAGAGTGTAGAGTGTAGGGTATAGAGTGAAGGGTATAGAGTGTAGGGTATAGAGTGTAGGGTATAGAGTGTAGGGTATAGAGTGTAGAGTGTAGGGTATAGAGTGTAGGGTATAGAGTGTAGGGTATAGAGTGTAGAGTGTAGGGTATAGAGTGTAGGGTATAGAGTGTAGGGTATAGAGTGTAGAGTGTAGGGTATAGAGTGTAGGGTATAGAGTGTAGGGTATAGAGTGTAGGGCATAGAGTGTAGGGTATAGAGTGTAGGGTATAGAGTGTAGAGCGTAGGGTATAGAGTGTAGGGTATAGAGTGTAGGGTATAGAGTGTAGAGTGTAGGGCATAGAGTGTAGAGTGTAGGGTATAGAGTGTAGGGTATAGAGTGTGGGGTATAGAGTGTAGAGTGTAGGGAATAGAGTGTAGAGTGTAGAGTATAGAGTGTAGGGTATAGAGTGTAGGGTAGAGAGTGTAGGGTAGAGAGTGTAGAGTGTAGGGTATAGAGTGTAGGGTATAGAGTGTAGGGTATAGAGTGTTGAGTGTAGGGATTAGAGTGTAGTGTATAGAGTGTAGGGTGTAGAGTGTAGGGTATAGAGTGTAGAGTGTAGGGTATAGAGTGTATGGTATAGAGTGTAGGGTATAGAGTGTGGGGTGTAGAGTGTGGGGTGTAGAGTGTAGGGTATAGAGTGTAGGGTATAGAGTGTAGGGTATAGAGTGTAGGTGATAGGGTGTAGAGTGTAAGGTATAGAGTGTAGAGTGTAGGGCATAGAGTGTAGAGTGTAGGGTATAGAGTGTAGGGTATAGAGTGTAGGGTATAGAGTGTAGGGTATAGAGTGTAGAGTGTAGGGTATAGAGTGTAGAGTGTAGGGTATAGAGTGTAGAGTGTAGGGCATAGAGTGTAGAGTGTAGGGTATAGAGTGTAGGGTATAGAGTGTAGGGTATAGAGTGTAGGGAATAGAGTGTAGAGTGTAAGGTATAGAGTGTAGAGTGTAGGGTATAGAGTGTAGGGTATAGAGTGTAGAGTGTAGGGATTAGAGTGTAGGGTATAGAGTGTAGGGTGTAGAGTGTAGGGTATAGAGTGTAGAGTGTAGGGTATAGAGTGTATGGTATAGAGTGTAGGGTATAGAGTGTAGGGTGTAGAGTGTAGGGTATAGAGTGTAGGGTATAGAGTGTAGGGAATAGAGTGTAGAGTGTAAGGTATAGAGTGTAGGGTATAGAGTGTAGGGTATAGAGTGTAGAGTGAAGGGATTAGAGTGTAGGGTATAGAGTGTTGGGTGTAGAGTGTAGGGTATAGAGTGTAGAATGTAGGGTATAGAGTGTATGGTATAGAGTGTAGGGTATAGAGTGTAGGGTGTAGAGTGTAGGGTATAGAGTGTAGGGTATAGAGTGTAGGGTATAGAGTGTAGGGAATAGAGTGTAGAGTGTAAGGTATAGAGTGTAGAGTGTAGGGTATAGAGTGTAGGGTATAGACTGTAGGGTATTGAGTGTAGGGTATAGAGTGTAGGGTATAGATTGTAGAGTGTAGGCTATAGAGTGTAGGGTATAGAGTGTAGAGTGTAGGGTATAGAGTGTAGGGTATAGAGTGTAGGGTATAGAGTGTAGGGTATAGAGTGTAAAGTGTAGGGTATAGTGTGTAGGGTATAGAGTGCAGGGTGTAGAATGTAGGGTATAGAGTGTAGGGTATAGAGTGTAGAGTGTATGGTATAGAGTGTAGGGTATAGAGTGTAGGGTATAGAGTGTATGTTATAGAGTGTAGGGTATAGAGTGTAGGGTAGAGAGTGTAGAGTGTAGGGTATAGAGTGTAGGGTATAGAGTGTAGGGTATAGAGTGTAGAGTGTCGGAATTAGAGTGTAGGGTATAGAGTGTAGGATGTAGAGTGTAGGGTATAGAGTGTAGAGTGTAGGGTATAGAGTGTATGGTATAGAGTGTAGGGTATAGAGTGTAGGGTGTAGAGTGTAGGGTATAGAGTGTAGGGTATAGAGTGTAGGGTATAGAGTGTAGGGTATAGAGTGTAGGGAATAGAGTGTAGAGTGTAAGGTATAGAGTGTAGAGTGTAGGGTATAGAGTGTAGGGTATAGAGTGTAGGGTATAGACTGTAGGGAATAGAGTGTAGAGTGTAAGGTATAGAGTGTAGAGTGTAGGGTATAGAGTGTAGGGTATAGAGTGTAGAGTGTAGGGATTAGAGTGTAGGGTATAGAGTGTAAGGTGTAGAGTGTAGGGTATAGAGTGTAGAGTGTAGAGTATAGAGTGTATGGTATAGAGTGTAGGGTATAGAGTGTAGGGTGTAGAGTGTAGGGTATAGAGTGTAGGGTATAGAGTGTAGGGTATAGAGTGTAGGGTATAGAGTGTAGAGTGTAAGGTATAGAGTGTAGAGTGTAGGGTATAGAGTGTAGGGTATAGACTGTAGGGTATAGAGTGTAGGGTATAGATTGTAGAGTGTAGGCTATGGAGTGTAGGGTATAGAGTGTAGAGTGTAGGGTATAGAGTGTATGGTATAGAGTGTAGGGTATAGAGTGTAGGGTATAGAGTGTAGGGTATAGAGTGTAGGGTATAGAGTGTAGGGAATAGAGTGTAGAGTGTAAGGTATAGAGTGTAGAGTGTAGGGTATAGAGTGTAGGGTATAGAGTGTAGAGTGTAGGGATTAGAGTGTAGGGTATAGAGTGTAGGGTGTAGAGTGTAGGGTATAGAGTGTAGGGTATAGAGTGTAGGGTATAGAGTGTAGGGAATAGAGTGTAGAGTGTAAGGTATAGAGTGTAGAGTGTAGGGTATAGAGTGTAGGGTATAGACTGTAGGGTATTGAGTGTAGGGTATAGAGTGTAGGGTATAGATTGTAGAGTGTAGGCTATAGAGTGTAGGGTATAGAGTGTAGAGTGTAGGGTATAGAGTGTAGGGTATAGAGTGTAGGGTATAGAGTGTAGGGTATAGAGTGTAAAGTGTAGGGTATAGTGTGTAGGGTATAGAGTGCAGGGTGTAGAGTGTAGGGTATAGAGTGTAGGGTATAGAGTGTAGAGTGTAGGGTATAGAGTGTATGCTATAGAGTGTATGGTGTAGAGTGTATGGTACAGAGTGTAGGGTATAGAGTGTAGAGTGTATGGTATAGAGTGTAGGGTATAGAGTGTAGGGTATAGAGTGTATGTTATAGAGTGTAGGGTATAGAGTGTAGGGTAGAGAGTGTAGAGTGTAGGGTATAGAGTGTAGGGTATAGAGTGTAGGGTATAGAGTGTAGGATGTAGAGTGTAGGGTATAGAGTGTAGAGTGTAGGGTATAGAGTGTATGGTATAGAGTGTAGGGTAAAGAGTGTAGGGTGTAGAGTGTAGGGTATAGAGTGTAGGGTATAGAGTGTAGGGTATAGAGTGTAGGGTATAGAGTGTAGGGAATAGAGTGTAGAGTGTAAGGTATAGAGTGTAGAGTGTAGGGTATAGAGTGTAGGGTATAGAGTGTAGGGTATAGACTGTAGGGAATAGAGTGTAGAGTGTAAGGTATAGAGTGTAGAGTGTAGGGTATAGAGTGTAGGGTATAGAGTGTAGAGTGTAGGGATTAGAGTGTAGGGTATAGAGTGTAAGGTGTAGAGTTTAGGGTATAGAGTGTAGAGTGTAGAGTATAGAGTGTATGGTATAGAGTGTAGGGTATAGAGTGTAGGGTGTAGAGTGTAGGGTATAGAGTGTAGGGTATAGAGTGTAGGGTATAGAGTGTAGGGTATAGAGTGTAGAGTGTAAGGTAAAGAGTGTAGAGTGTAGGGTATAGAGTGTAGGGTATAGACTGTAGGGTATAGAGTGTAGGGTATAGATTGTAGAGTGTAGGCTATGGAGTGTAGGGTATAGAGTGTAGAGTGTAGGGTATAGAGTGTAGGGTATAGAGTGTAGGGTATAGAGTGTAGGGTATAGAGTGTAGAGTGTAGGGTATAGTGTGTAGGGTATAGAGTGCAGGGTGTAGAGTGTAGGGTATAGAGTGTAAGATATAGAGTGTAGAGTGTAGGGTATAGAGTGTATGCTATTGAGTGTATGGTGTAGAGTGTATGGTATAGAGTGTAGGGTATAGAGTGTAGAGTGTATGGTATAGAGTGTAGGGTATAGAGTGTAGGGTATAGAGTGTATGTTATAGAGTGTAGAGTGTAGGGTATAGAGTTTAGAGTGTAGGGTATAGAGTGTAGGGTATAGAGTGTAAGGTATAGAGTGTAGGGTGTAGAGTGTAGGGTATAGAGTGTAGGGTATAGAGTGTAGGGTATAGAGTGTACGGTATAGAGTGTAGGGTATGGAGTGTATGGTATAGAGTGTAGGGTGTAGAGTGTAGGGTATAGAGTGTAGGGTATAGAGTGTAGGGTATAGAGTGTAGGGTATAGAGTGTAGGGTATAGAGTGTAGGGTATAGAGTGTAGAGTTTAGAGTGTAGGGTATAGAGTGTAGGGTATAGAGTGTAAGGTATAGAGTGTAGGGTGTAGAGTGTAGGGTATAGAGTGTAGGGTATAGAGTGTAGGGTATAGAGTGTACGGTATAGAGTGTAGGGTATAGAGTGTATGGTATAGAGTGTAGGGTATAGAGTGTAGGGTATAGAGTGTATGGTATAGAGTGTAGGGTATAGAGTGTAGGGTATAGAGTGTATGTTATAGAGTGTAGGGTATAGAGTGTAGAGTGTAGAGTGTAGGGTATAGAGTGTAGAGTGTAGGGTATAGAGTTTAGAGTGTAGGGTATAGAGTGTAGAGTGTAGGGTATAGAGTTTAGAGTGTAGGGTATAGAGTGTAGGGTATAGAGTGTAAGGTATAGAGTGTAGGTTGTAGAGTGTAGGGTATAGAGTGTAGGGTATAGAGTGTAGGGAATAGAGTGTAGGGTATAGAGTGTAGGGTATAGAGTGTAGAGTGTAGGGTATAGAGTTTAGAGTGTAGGGTATAGAGTGTAGGGTATAGAGTGTAAGGTATAGAGTGTAGGGTGTAGA
Organism: Ranitomeya imitator; assembly: GCF_032444005.1. Lineage (NCBI taxonomy): Eukaryota > Metazoa > Chordata > Amphibia > Anura > Dendrobatidae > Ranitomeya > Ranitomeya imitator. The sequence continues at coordinate 373,038 of NW_027194015.1, forward strand.
GTGTAGGGTATAGAGTGTAGGGTATAGAGTGTAGGGTATAGAGTGTAGGGAGTAGAGTGTAGGGTATAGAGTGTAGGGTTCAGAGTGTAGGGTATAGAGTGTAGGGTATAGAGTGTATGGTATAGAGTGTAGGGTATAGAGTGTAGGGTATAGAGTGTAGGGTATAGAGTGTAGGGTATAGAGTGTAGAGTGTAGGGTATAGAGTGTAGGGTATAGAGTGTAGGGTATAGAGTGTAGAGTGTAGGGTATAGAGTGTAGGGTATAGAGTGTAGGGTATAGAGTGTAGGGTGTAGAGTGTAGGGTATAGAGTGTAGAGTATAGAGTGTAGGGTATAGAGTGTAGGGTATAGAGTGTAGGGAATAGAGTGTAGAGTGTAAGGTATAGAGTGTAGGGTATAGAGTGTACGGTATAGAGTGTAGGGTATAGAGTGTATGGTATAGAGTGTAGGGTATAGAGTGTAGAGTGTAGGGTATAGAGTGTAGGGATTAGAGTGTAGGGTATAGAGTGTAGGGTGTAGAGTGTAGGGTATAGAGTGTAGAGTGTAGGGTATAGAGTGTATGGTATAGAGTGTAGGGTATAGAGTGTAGGGTGTAGAGTGTAGGGTATAGAGTGTAGGGTATAGAGTGTAGGGTATAGAGTGTAGGGTATAGAGTGTAGGGAATAGAGTGTAGAGTGTAATGTATAGAGTGTAGAGTGTAGGGTATAGAGTGTAAGGTATAGAGTGTAGAGTGTTGGGATTAGAGTGTAGGGTATAGAGTGTAGGGTGTAGAGTGTAGGGTATAGAGTGTAGAGTGTAGGGTATAGAGTATATGGTATAGAGTGTAGGGTATAGAGTGTAGGGTGTAGAGTGTAGGGTATAGAGTGTAGGGTATAGAGTGTAGGGTATAGAGTGTACGGTATAGAGTGTAGGGTATAGAGTGTAGAGTGTAGGGTATAGAGTGTAGGGTATAGACTGTAGGGTATAGAGTGTAGGGTATAGAGTGTAGGGTATAGATTGTAGAGTGTAGGCTATAGAGTGTAGGGTATAGAGTGTAGAGTGTAGGGTATAGAGTGTAGGGTATAGAGTGTAGGGTATAGAGTGTAGAGTGTAGGGTATAGTGTGTAGGATAGAGTGTAGGGTATAGAGTGTAGGGTATAGAGTGTATGGTATAGAGTGTAGGGTATAGAGTGTAGGGTATAGAGTGTAGGGTATAGAGTGTAGGGTATAGAGTGTAGAGTGTAGGGTATAGAGTGTAGGGTATAGAGTGTAGGGTATAGAGTGTAGAGTGTAGGGTATAGTGTGTAGGATAGAGTGTAGGGTATAGAGTGTAGGGTATAGTGTATGGTATAGAGTGTAGGGTATAGAGTGTAGGGTATAGAGTGTAGGGTATAGAGTGTAGGGTATAGAGTGTAGGGTAGAGAGTGTAGAGTGTAGGGTATAGAGTGTAGGGTATAGAGTGTAGGGTATAGAGTGTAGGGTGTAGAGTGTAGGGTATAGAGTGTAGAGTGTAGGGTATAGAGTGTAGGGTATAGAGTGTAGGGAATAGAGTGTAGAGTGTAAGGTATAGAGTGTAGACTGTAGGGTATAGAGTGTAGGGTATAGAGTGTAGAGTGTTGGGATTAGAGTGTAGGGTATAGAGTGTAGGGTGTAGAGTGTAGGGTATAGAGTGTAGAGTGTAGGGTATAGAGTATATGGTATAGAGTGTAGGGTATAGAGTGTAGGGTGTAGAGTGTAGGGTATAGAGTGTAGGGTATAGAGTGTAGGGTATAGAGTGTAGGGTACAGAGTGTAGGGAGTAGAGTGTAGAGTGTAAGGTATAGAGTGTAGAGTGTAGGGTATAGAGTGTAGGGTATAGACTGTAGGGTATAGAGTGTAGGGTATAGATTGTAGAGTGTAGGCTATAGAGTGTAGGGTATAGAGTGTAGAGTGTAGGGTACAGAGTGTAGGGTATAGAGTGTAGGGTATATAGTGTAGAGTGTAGGGTATAGTGTGTAGGGTATAGAGTGCAGGGTGTAGAGTGTAGGGTATAGAGTGTAGGGTATAGAGTGTAGAGTGTAGGGTATAGAGTGTATGCTATAGAGTGTATGGTGTAGAGTGTATGGTATAGAGTGTAGGGTATAGAGTGTAGAGTGTATGGTATAGAGTGTAGGGTATAGAGTGTAGGGTATAGAGTGTATGTTATAGAGTGTAGGGTATAGAGTGTAGAGTGTAGGGTATAGAGTTTAGAGTGTAGGGTATAGAGTGTAGGTTATAGAGTGTAGGGTATAGAGTGTCGGGTATAGAGTGTAGGGTATAGAGTGTACGGTATAGAGTGTAGGGTATGGAGTGTATCGTATAGAGTGTAGGGTATAGAGTGTAGAGTGTAGGGTATAGAGTGTAGGGTATAGAGTGTAGGGTATAGAGTGTAGAGTGTAGGGTATAGAGTTTAGAGTGTAGGGTATAGAGTGTAGGGTATAGAGTGTAAGGTATAGAGTGTAGGGTGTAGAGTGTAGGGTATAGAGTGTAGGGTATAGAGTGTAGGGTATAGAGTGTACGGTATAGAGTGTAGGGTATAGAGTGTATGGTATAGAGTGTAGGGTATAGAGTGTAGGGTATAGAGTGTATGGTATAGAGTGTAGGGTATAGAGTGTAGGGTATAGAGTGTATGTTATAATATAGAGTGTAGGGTATAGAGTGTAGAGTGTAGAGTGTAGGGTATAGAGTGTAGAGTGTAGGGTATAGAGTGTAGAGTGTAGAGTATAGAGTGTAGAGTGTAGGGTATAGAGTTTAGAGTGTAGGGTATAGAGTGTAGGGTATAGAGTGTAAGGTATAGAGTGTAGGGTGTAGAGTGTAGGGTATAGAGTGTAGGGTATAGAGTGTAGGGTATAGAGTGTAGGGTATAGAGTGTAGAGTGTAGGGTATAGAGTTTAGAGTGTAGGGTATAGAGTGTAGGGTATAGAGTGTAAGGTATAGAGTGTAGGGTGTAGAGTGTAGGGTATAGAGTGTAGGGTATAGAGTGTAGGGTATAGAGTGTACGGTATAGAGTGTAGGGTATAGAGTGTATGGTATAGAGTGTAGGGTATAGAGTGTAGGTATAGAGTGTAGGGTATAGAGTGTATGGTATAGATTGTAGGGTATAGAGTGTAGGGTATAGAGTGTATGTTATAGAGTGTAGGGTATAGAGTGTAGGGTATAGAGTTTAGAGTGTAGGGTATAGAGAGTAGGGTATAGAGTGTAAGGTATAGAGTGTAGGGTGTAGAGTGTAGGGTATAGAGTGTAGGGCATAGGGTGTAGGGTATAGAGTGTTGGGTATAGATTGTAGAGTGTAGGGTATAGAGTGTAGGGTATAGAGTGTAGGGTATAGAGTGTAGAGTGTAGGGTACAGAGTGTAAGGTATTGAGTGTAGGGTATAGAGTGTAGGGTATAGAGTGTAGGGTATAGAGTGTAGGGTATAGAGTGTAGAGTGTAGGGTATAGAGTGTAGGGTATAGAGTGTAGGGTATAGAGTGTAGGGTAGAGAGTGTAGAGTGTAGGGTATAGAGTGTAGGGTATAGAGTGTAGGGTGTAGAGTGTAGGGTATAGAGTGTAGGGTATAGAGTGTAGGGTATAGAGTGTAGAGTGTAGGGATTAGAGTGTAGGGTATAGAGTGTAGGGTGTAGAGTGTAGGGTATAGAGTGTAGAGTGTAGGGTATAGAGTGTATGGTATAGAGTGTAGGGTATAGAGTGTAGGGTGTAGAGTGTAGGGTATAGAGTGTTGGGCATAGAGTGTAGGGTATAGAGTGTAGGGTATAGAGTGTAGAGTGTAGGGTATAGAGTGTATGGTATAGAGTGTAGGGTATAGAGTGTAGGGTATAGAGTGTAGAGTATAGAGTGTCGGGCAAAGAGTGTAGGGTATAGAGTGTAGGGTATAGAGTGTAGGGTATAGAGTGTAGGGTATATAGTGTAGAGTGTAGGGTATAGAGTGTAGGGTATAGAGTGTAGGGAATAGAGTGTAGGGTATAGAGTGCAGGGTATAGAGTGTAGAGTGTAGGGTATAGAGTGTAGAGTGTAGGTTATAGAGTGTAGGGTATAGAGTGTAGGGTATAGAATTTAGAGTGTAGGGTATAGAGTGTAGGGTATAGAGTGTAGGGAGTAGAGTGTAGGGTATAGAGTGTAGGGTATAGAGTGTAGGGTATAGAGAGTAGGGTATAGAGTGTATGGTATATTGTGTAGGGTATAGAGTGTAGGGTATAGAGTGTAGGGTATAGAGTGTAGGATATAGAGTGTAGAGTGTAGGGTATAGAGTGTAGAGTGTAGGGTATAGAGTGTAGGGTATAGAGTGTAGGGTAGAGAGTGTAGAGTGTAGGGTATAGAGTGTAGGGTATAGAGTGTAGGGTATAGAGTGTAGGGTGTAGAGTGTAGGGTATAGAGTGTAGGGTATAGAGTGTAGGGAATAGAGTGTAGAGTGTAAGGTATAGAGTGTAGGGTATAGAGTGTACGGTATAGAGTGTAGGGTATAGAGTGTAGAGTGTAGGGTATAGAGTGTAGGGATTAGAGTGTAGGGTATAGAGTGTAGGGTGTAGAGTGTAGGGTATAGAGTGTAGAGTGTAGGGTATAGAGTGTATGGTATAGAGTGTAGGGTATAGAGTGTAGGGTATAGAGTGTAGGGAATAGAGTGTAGAGTGTAAGGTATAGAGTGTAGGGTATAGAGTGTAGGGTATAGAGTGTAGAGTGTTGGGATTAGAGTGTAGGGTATAGAGTGTAGGGTGTAGAGTGTAGGGTATAGAGTGTAGAGTGTAGGGTATAGAGTATATGGTATAGAGTGTAGGGTATAGAGTGTAGGGTGTAGAGTGTAGGGTATAGAGTGTAGGGTATAGAGTGTAGGGAATAGAGTGTAGGGAATAGAGTGTAGAGTGTAAGGTATAGAGTGTAGAGTGTAGGGTATAGAGTGTAGGGTATAGAGTGTAGAGTGTAGGGATTAGAGTGTAGGGTATAGAGTGAGGGTATAGAGTGTAGGGTATAGAGTGTAGAGTGTAGGGTATAGAGTGTAGGGTATATAGTGTAGGGTATAGAGTGTAGGGCATAGACTGTAGGGTATAGAGTGTAGGGTATAGAGTGTAGGGTATAGAGTGTAGGGTATAGAGTGTAGGGTATAGAGAGTAGGGTATAGAGTGTATGGTATAGAGTGTAGGGTATAGAGTGTAGGGTATAGAGTGTAGGGTATAGAGTGTAGGATATAGAGTGTAGAGTGTAGGGTATAGAGTGTAGAGTGTAGGGTATAGAGTGTAGGGTATAGAGTGTAGGGTAGAGAGTGTAGAGTGTAGGGTATAGAGTGTAGGGTATAGAGTGTAGGGTATAGAGTGTAGGGTGTAGAGTGTAGGGTATAGAGTGTAGGGTATAGAGTGTAGGGAATAGAGTGTAGAGTGTAAGGTATAGAGTGTAGGGTATAGAGTGTACGGTATAGAGTGTAGGGTATAGAGTGTATGGTATAGAGTGTAGGGTATAGAGTGTAGAGTGTAGGTTATAGAGTGTAGGGATTAGAGTGTAGGGTATAGAGTGTAGGGTGTAGAGTGTAGGGTATAGAGTGTAGAGTGTAGGGTATAGAGTGTATGGTATAGAGTGTAGGGTATAGAGTGTAGGGTATAGAGTGTAGGGAATAGAGTGTAGAGTGTAAGGTATAGAGTGTAGGGTATAGAGTGTAGGGTATAGAGTGTAGAGTGTTGGGATTAGAGTGTAGGGTATAGAGTGTAGGGTGTAGAGTGTAGGGTATAGAGTGTAGAGTGTAGGGTATAGAGTATATGGTATAGAGTGTAGGGTATAGAGTGTAGGGTGTAGAGTGTAGGGTATAGAGTGTAGGGTATAGAGTGTAGGGAATAGAGTGTAAGGTATAGAGTGTAGAGTGTAGGGTATAGAGTGTAGGGTATAGAGTGTAGAGTGTAGGGATTAGAGTGTAGGGTATAGAGTGAGGGTATAGAGTGTAGGGTATAGAGTGTAGAGTGTAGGGTATAGAGTGTAGGGTATATAGTGTAGGGTATAGAGTGTAGGGTATAGAGTGTAGGGTATAGAGAGTAGGGTATAGAGTGTATGGTATAGAGTGAAGGGTATAGAGTGTAGGGTATAGAGTGTAGGGTATAGAGTGTAGGATATAGAGTGTAGAGTGTAGGGTATAGAGTGTAGAGTGTAGGGTATAGAGTGTAGGGTATAGAGTGTAGGGTAGAGAGTGTAGAGTGTAGGGTATAGAGTGTAGGGTATAGAGTGTAGGGTATAGAGTGTAGGGTGTAGAGTGTAGGGTATAGAGTGTAGGGTATAGAGTGTAGGGAATAGAGTGTAGAGTGTAAGGTATAGAGTGTAGGGTATAGAGTGTACGGTATAGAGTGTAGGGTATAGAGTGTATGGTATAGAGTGTAGGGTATAGAGTGTAGAGTGTAGGGTATAGAGTGTAGGGATTAGAGTGTAGGGTATAGAGTGTAGGGTGTAGAGTGTAGGGTATAGAGTGTAGAGTGTAGGGTATAGAGTGTATGGTATAGAGTGTAGGGTATAGAGTGTAGGGTATAGAGTTTAGAGTGTAGGGTATAGAGAGTAGGGTATAGAGTGTAAGGTATAGAGTGTAGGGTGTAGAGTGTAGGGTATAGAGTGTAGGGCATAGGGTGTAGGGTATAGAGTGTTGGGTATAGAGTGTAGAGTGTAGGGTATAGAGTGTAGGGTATAGAGTGTAGGGTATAGAGTGTAGAGTGTAGGGTACAGAGTGTAAGGTATTGAGTGTAGGGTATAGAGTGTAGGGTATAGAGTGTAGGGTATAGAGTGTAGGGTATAGAGTGTAGAGTGTAGGGTATAGAGTGTAGGGTATAGAGTGTAGGGTATAGAGTGTAGGGTAGAGAGTGTAGAGTGTAGGGTATAGAGTGTAGGGTATAGAGTGTAGGGTATAGAGTGTAGAGTGTAGGGATTAGAGTGTAGGGTATAGAGTGTAGGGTGTAGAGTGTAGGGTATAGAGTGTAGAGTGTAGGGTATAGAGTGTATGGTATAGAGTGTAGGGTATAGAGTGTAGGGTGTAGAGTGTAGGGTATAGAGTGTTGGGCATAGAGTGTAGGGTATAGAGTGTAGGGTATAGAGTGTAGAGTGTAGGGTATAGAGTGTATGGTATAGAGTGTAGGGTATAGAGTGTAGGGTATAGAGTGTAGAGTATAGAGTGTCGGGCAAAGAGTGTAGGGTATAGAGTGTAGGGTATAGAGTGTAGGGTATAGAGTGTAGGGTATATAGTGTAGAGTGTAGGGTATAGAGTGTAGGGTATAGAGTGTAGGGAATAGAGTGTAGGGTATAGAGTGCAGGGTATAGAGTGTAGAGTGTAGGGTATAGAGTGTAGAGTGTAGGTTATAGAGTGTAGGGTATAGAGTGTAGGGTATAGAATTTAGAGTGTAGGGTATAGAGTGTAGGGTATAGAGTGTAGGGAGTAGAGTGTAGGGTATAGAGTGTAGGGTATAGAGTGTAGGGTATAGAGAGTAGGGTATAGAGTGTATGGTATAGAGTGTAGGGTATAGAGTGTAGGGTATAGAGTGTAGGGTATAGAGTGTAGGATATAGAGTGTAGAGTGTAGGGTATAGAGTGTAAAGTGTAGGGTATAGAGTGTAGGGTATAGAGTGTAGGGTAGAGAGTGTAGAGTGTAGGGTATAGAGTGTAGGGTATAGAGTGTAGGGTATAGAGTGTAGGGTGTAGAGTGTAGGGTATAGAGTGTAGGGTATAGAGTGTAGGGAATAGAGTGTAGAGTGTAAGGTATAGAGTGTAGGGTATAGAGTGTACGGTATAGAGTGTAGGGTATAGAGTGTAGAGTGTAGGGTATAGAGTGTAGGGATTAGAGTGTAGGGTATAGAGTGTAGGGTGTAGAGTGTAGGGTATAGAGTGTAGAGTGTAGGGTATAGAGTGTAGGGTATATAGTGTAGGGTATAGAGTGTAGGGCATAGACTGTAGGGTATAGAGTGTAGGGTATAGAGTGTAGGGTATAGAGTGTAGGGTATAGAGAGTAGGGTATAGAGTGTATGGTATAGAGTGTAGGGTATAGAGTGTAGGGTATAGAGTGTAGGGTATAGAGTGTAGGATATAGAGTGTAGAGTGTAGGGTATAGAGTGTAGAGTGTAGGGTATAGAGTGTAGGGTATAGAGTGTAGGGTAGAGAGTGTAGAGTGTAGGGTATAGAGTGTAGGGTATAGAGTGTAGGGTATAGAGTGTAGGGTGTAGAGTGTAGGGTATAGAGTGTAGGGTATAGAGTGTAGGGAATAGAGTGTAGAGTGTAAGGTATAGAGTGTAGGGTATAGAGTGTACGGTATAGAGTGTAGGGTATAGAGTGTATGGTATAGAGTGTAGGGTATAGAGTGTAGAGTGTAGGGTATAGAGTGTAGGGATTAGAGTGTAGGGTATAGAGTGTAGGGTGTAGAGTGTAGGGTATAGAGTGTAGAGTGTAGGGTATAGAGTGTATGGTATAGAGTGTAGGGTATAGAGTGTAGGGTATAGAGTGTAGGGAATAGAGTGTAGAGTGTAAGGTATAGAGTGTAGGGTATAGAGTGTAGGGTATAGAGTGTAGAGTGTTGGGATTAGAGTGTAGGGTATAGAGTGTAGGGTGTAGAGTGTAGGGTATAGAGTGTAGAGTGTAGGGTATAGAGTATATGGTATAGAGTGTAGGGTATAGAGTGTAGGGTGTAGAGTGTAGGGTATAGAGTGTAGGGTATAGAGTGTAGGGAATAGAGTGTAGAGTGTAAGGTATAGAGTGTAGAGTGTAGGGTATAGAGTGTAGGGTATAGAGTGTAGAGTGTAGGGATTAGAGTGTAGGGTATAGAGTGAGGGTATAGAGTGTAGGGTATAGAGTGTAGAGTGTAGGGTATAGAGTGTAGGGTATATAGTGTAGGGTATAGAGTGTAGGGTATAGAGTGTAGGGTATAGAGAGTAGGGTATAGAGTGTATGGTATAGAGTGTAGGGTATAGAGTGTAGGGTATAGAGTGTAGGGTATAGAGTGTAGGATATAGAGTGTAGAGTGTAGGGTATAGAGTGTAGAGTGTAGGGTATAGAGTGTAGGGTATAGAGTGTAGGGTAGAGAGTGTAGAGTGTAGGGTATAGAGTGTAGGGTATAGAGTGTAGGGTATAGAGTGTAGGGTGTAGAGTGTAGGGTATAGAGTGTAGGGTATAGAGTGTAGGGAATAGAGTGTAGAGTGTAAGGTATAGAGTGTAGGGTATAGAGTGTACGGTATAGAGTGTAGGGTATAGAGTGTATGGTATAGAGTGTAGGGTATAGAGTGTAGAGTGTAGGGTATAGAGTGTAGGGATTAGAGTGTAGGGTATAGAGTGTAGGGTGTAGAGTGTAGGGTATAGAGTGTAGAGTGTAGGGTATAGAGTGTATGGTATAGAGTGTAGGGTATAGAGTGTAGGGTATAGAGTTTAGAGTGTAGGGTATAGAGAGTAGGGTATAGAGTGTAAGGTATAGAGTGTAGGGTGTAGAGTGTAGGGTATAGAGTGTAGGGCATAGGGTGTAGGGTATAGAGTGTTGGGTATAGAGTGTAGAGTGTAGGGTATAGAGTGTAGGGTATAGAGTGTAGGGTATAGAGTGTAGAGTGTAGGGTACAGAGTGTAAGGTATTGAGTGTAGGGTATAGAGTGTAGGGTATAGAGTGTAGGGTATAGAGTGTAGGGTATAGAGTGTAGAGTGTAGGGTATAGAGTGTAGGGTATAGAGTGTAGGGTATAGAGTGTAGGGTAGAGAGTGTAGAGTGTAGGGTATAGAGTGTAGGGTATAGAGTGTAGGGTATAGAGTGTAGAGTGTAGGGATTAGAGTGTAGGGTATAGAGTGTAGGGTGTAGAGTGTAGGGTATAGAGTGTAGAGTGTAGGGTATAGAGTGTATGGTATAGAGTGTAGGGTATAGAGTGTAGGGTGTAGAGTGTAGGGTATAGAGTGTTGGGCATAGAGTGTAGGGTATAGAGTGTAGGGTATAGAGTGTAGAGTGTAGGGTATAGAGTGTATGGTATAGAGTGTAGGGTATAGAGTGTAGGGTATAGAGTGTAGAGTATAGAGTGTCGGGCAAAGAGTGTAGGGTATAGAGTGTAGGGTATAGAGTGTAGGGTATAGAGTGTAGGGTATAGAGTGTAGGGTATATAGTGTAGAGTGTAGGGTATAGAGTGTAGGGTATAGAGTGTAGGGAATAGAGTGTAGGGTATAGAGTGCAGGGTATAGAGTGTAGAGTGTAGGGTATAGAGTGTAGAGTGTAGGTTATAGAGTGTAGGGTATAGAGTGTAGGGTATAGAATTTAGAGTGTAGGGTATAGAGTGTAGGGTATAGAGTGTAGGGAGTAGAGTGTAGGGTATAGAGTGTAGGGTATAGAGTGTAGGGTATAGAGAGTAGGGTATAGAGTGTATGGTATAGAGTGTAGGGTATAGAGTGTAGGGTATAGAGTGTAGGGTATAGAGTGTAGGATATAGAGTGTAGAGTGTAGGGTATAGAGTGTAGAGTGTAGGGTATAGAGTGTAGGGTATAGAGTGTAGGGTAGAGAGTGTAGAGTGTAGGGTATAGAGTGTAGGGTATAGAGTGTAGGGTATAGAGTGTAGGGTGTAGAGTGTAGGGTATAGAGTGTAGGGTATAGAGTGTAGGGAATAGAGTGTAGAGTGTAAGGTATAGAGTGTAGGGTATAGAGTGTACGGTATAGAGTGTAGGGTATAGAGTGTATGGTATAGAGTGTAGGGTATAGAGTGTAGAGTGTAGGGTATAGAGTGTAGGGATTAGAGTGTAGGGTATAGAGTGTAGGGTGTAGAGTGTAGGGTATAGAGTGTAGAGTGTAGGGTATAGAGTGTATGGTATAGAGTGTAGGGTATAGAGTGTAGGGTATAGAGTGTAGGGAATAGAGTGTAGAGTGTAAGGTATAGAGTGTAGGGTATAGAGTGTAGGGTATAGAGTGTAGAGTGTTGGGATTAGAGTGTAGGGTATAGAGTGTAGGGTGTAGAGTGTAGGGTATAGAGTGTAGAGTGTAGGGTATAGAGTATATGGTATAGAGTGTAGGGTATAGAGTGTAGGGTGTAGAGTGTAGGGTATAGAGTGTAGGGTATAGAGTGTAGGGAATAGAGTGTAGAGTGTAAGGTATAGAGTGTAGAGTGTAGGGTATAGAGTGTAGGGTATAGAGTGTAGAGTGTAGGGATTAGAGTGTAGGGTATAGAGTGAGGGTATAGAGTGTAGGGTATAGAGTGTAGAGTGTAGGGTATAGAGTGTAGGGTATATAGTGTAGGGTATAGAGTGTAGGGCATAGACTGTAGGGTATAGAGTGTAGGGTATAGAGTGTAGGGTATAGAGTGTAGGGTATAGAGTGTAGGGTATAGAGAGTAGGGTATAGAGTGTATGGTATAGAGTGTAGGGTATAGAGTGTAGGGTATAGAGTGTAGGGTATAGAGTGTAGGATATAGAGTGTAGAGTGTAGGGTATAGAGTGTAGAGTGTAGGGTATAGAGTGTAGGGTATAGAGTGTAGGGTAGAGAGTGTAGAGTGTAGGGTATAGAGTGTAGGGTATAGAGTGTAGGGTATAGAGTGTAGGGTGTAGAGTGTAGGGTATAGAGTGTAGGGTATAGAGTGTAGGGAATAGAGTGTAGAGTGTAAGGTATAGAGTGTAGGGTATAGAGTGTACGGTATAGAGTGTAGGGTATAGAGTGTATGGTATAGAGTGTAGGGTATAGAGTGTAGAGTGTAGGGTATAGAGTGTAGGGATTAGAGTGTAGGGTATAGAGTGTAGGGTGTAGAGTGTAGGGTATAGAGTGTAGAGTGTAGGGTATAGAGTGTATGGTATAGAGTGTAGGGTATAGAGTGTAGGGTATAGAGTGTAGGGAATAGAGTGTAGAGTGTAAGGTATAGAGTGTAGGGTATAGAGTGTAGGGTATAGAGTGTAGAGTGTTGGGATTAGAGTGTAGGGTATAGAGTGTAGGGTGTAGAGTGTAGGGTATAGAGTGTAGAGTGTAGGGTATAGAGTATATGGTATAGAGTGTAGGGTATAGAGTGTAGGGTGTAGAGTGTAGGGTATAGAGTGTAGGGTATAGAGTGTAGGGAATAGAGTGTAGAGTGTAAGGTATAGAGTGTAGAGTGTAGGGTATAGAGTGTAGGGTATAGAGTGTAGAGTGTAGGGATTAGAGTGTAGGGTATAGAGTGAGGGTATAGAGTGTAGGGTATAGAGTGTAGAGTGTAGGGTATAGAGTGTAGGGTATATAGTGTAGGGTATAGAGTGTAGGGTATAGAGTGTAGGGTATAGAGAGTAGGGTATAGAGTGTATGGTATAGAGTGTAGGGTATAGAGTGTAGGGTATAGAGTGTAGGGTATAGAGTGTAGGATATAGAGTGTAGAGTGTAGGGTATAGAGTGTAGAGTGTAGGGTATAGAGTGTAGGGTATAGAGTGTAGGGTAGAGAGTGTAGAGTGTAGGGTATAGAGTGTAGGGTATAGAGTGTAGGGTATAGAGTGTAGGGTGTAGAGTGTAGGGTATAGAGTGTAGGGTATAGAGTGTAGGGAATAGAGTGTAGAGTGTAAGGTATAGAGTGTACGGTATAGAGTGTACGGTATAGAGTGTAGGGTATAGAGTGTATGGTATAGAGTGTAGGGTATAGAGTGTAGAGTGTAGGGTATAGAGTGTAGGGATTAGAGTGTAGGGTATAGAGTGTAGGGTGTAGAGTGTAGGGTATAGAGTGTAGAGTGTAGGGTATAGAGTGTATGGTATAGAGTGTAGGGTATAGAGTGTAGGGTATAGAGTGTAGGGAATAGAGTGTAGAGTGTAAGGTATAGAGTGTAGGGTATAGAGTGTAGGGTATAGAGTGTAGAGTGTTGGGATTAGAGTGTAGGGTATAGAGTGTAGGGTGTAGAGTGTAGGGTATAGAGTGTAGAGTGTAGGGTATAGAGTATATGGTATAGAGTGTAGGGTATAGAGTGTAGGGTGTAGAGTGTAGGGTATAGAGTGTAGGGTATAGAGTGTAGGGAATAGAGTGTAGAGTGTAAGGTATAGAGTGTAGAGTGTAGGGTATAGAGTGTAGGGTATAGAGTGTAGAGTGTAGGGATTAGAGTGTAGGGTATAGAGTGAGGGTATAGAGTGTAGGGTATAGAGTGTAGAGTGTAGGGTATAGAGTGTAGGGTATATAGTGTAGGGTATAGAGTGTAGGGCATAGACTGTAGGGTATAGAGTGTAGGGTATAGAGTGTAGGGTATAGAGTGTAGGGTATAGAGTGTAGGGTATAGAGTGTAGAGTGTAGGGTATAGAGTGTAGGGTATAGAGTGTAGGGTATAGAGTGTAGGGTATAGAGTGTAGGGTATAGAGTGTAGGGCATAGAGTGTAGGGTATAGAGTGTAGGGTATAGAGTGTAGGGTATTGAGTGTAGGGTATAGAGTGCAGGGTATAGAGTGTAAGGCATAGAGTGTAGGGTATAGAGTGTAGGGTATAGAGTGTAGGGTATTGAGTGTAGGGTATAGAGTGTAGAGTGTAGGGTATAGAGTGTAGGGTATAGAGTGTAGGGTATAGAGTGTAGAGTGTAGGGTGTAGAGTGTAGGGTATAGAGTGTAGGGTATAGAGTGTAGGGTATAGAGTGTAGGTATAGAGTGTAGGGCATAGAGTGTAGGGTATAGAGTGTAGGGTATAGAGTGTAGAGTGCAGGGTATAGAGTGTAGGGTATAGAGTGTAGGGTATAGAGTGTAGAGTGTAGGGTATAGAGTGTAGGGTATAGAGTGTAGGGTATAGAGTGTAGAGTGTAGGGTATAGAGTGTAGGGTATAGAGTGTAGGGTATAGAGTGTAGGGCATAGAGTGTAGGGTATAGAGTGTAGGGTATAGAGTATAGAGTGTAGGGTATAGAGTGTAGGGTATAGAGTGTAGGGTATAGAGTGTAGAGTGTAGGGCATAGAGTGTAGAGTGTAGGGTATAGAGTGTAGGGTATAAAGTGTAGGGTATAGAGTGTAGAGTGTAGGGTATAGAGTGTAGGGTATAGAGTGTAGTGTAGAGAGTGTAGGGTAGAGAGTGTAGAGTGTAGGGTATAGAGTGTAGGGTATAGAGTGTAGGGTTTAGAGTGTAGAGTGTAGGGATTAGAGTGTAGGGTATAGAGTGTAGGGTGTAGATTGTAGGGTATAGAGTGTAGAGTGTAGGGTATAGAGTGTATGGTATAGAGAGTAGGGTATAGAGTGTGGGGTGTAGAGTGTAGGGTATAGAGTGTAGGGTATAGAGTGTAGGGTATAGAGTGTAGGGAATAGAGTGTAGAGTGTAAGGTATAGAGTGTAGGGTATAGAGTGTATGGTATAGAGTGTAGGGTATAGAGTGTAGGGTGTAGAGTGTTGGGTATAGAGTGTACGGTATAGAGTGTAGGGTATAGAGTGTAGGGAATAGAGTGTAGAGTGTAAGGTATAGAGTGTATAGTGTAGGGTATAGAGTGTAGGGTATAGAGTGTAGAGTGTAGGGATTAGAGTGTAGGGTATAGAGTGTAGGGTATAGAGTGTAGGGTATAGAGTGTAGGGTATAGAGTGTAGAGTGTAGGGTATAGAGTGTAGAGTGTAGGGTATAGAGTGTAGGGTATAGAGTGTAGGGTATAGAGTGTAGGGTAGAGTGTGTAGAGTGTAGGGTATAGAGTGTAGGGTATAGAGTGTAGAGTGTAGGGTATAGAGTGTATGGTATAGAGTGTAGGGTATAGAGTGTAGGGTGTAGAGTGTAGGGTATAGAGTGTAGGGTATAGAGTGTAGGGTATAGAGTGTAGGGTATAGAGTGTAGAGTGTAGGGATTAGAGTGTAGGGTATAGAGTGTAGGGTGTAGAGTGTAGGTTATAGAGTGTAGAGTGTAGGGTATAGAGTGTATGGTATAGAGTGTAGGGTATAGAGTGTAGGGTGTAGAGTGTAGGGTATAGAGTGTAGGGTATAGAGTGTAGGGTATAGAGTGTAGGGTATAAAGTGTAGAGTGAAGGGATTAGAGTGTAGGGTATAGAGTGTAGGGTGTAGAGTGTAGGGTATAGAGTGTAGGGTATAGAGTGTAGGGTATAGAGTGTAGGGTATAGAGTGTAGGGAATAGATTGTAGAGTGTAAGGTATAGAGTGTAGAGTGTAGGGTATCGAGTGTAGGGTATAGAGTGTAGGGTATAGAGTGTAGGGTATAGATTGTAGAGTGTAGGCTATAGAGTGTAGGGTATAGAGTGTAGAGTGTAGGGTATAGAGTGTAGGGTATAGAGTTTAGGGTACAGAGTGTAGGGTATAGAGTGTAGAGTGTAGGGTATAGTGTGTAGGGTATAGAGTGCAGGGTGTAGAGTGTAGGGTATAGAGTGTAGGGTATAGAGTGTAGAGTGTAGGGTATAAAGTGTATGCTATAGAGTGTATGGTGTAGAGTGTATGGTATAGAGTGTAGGGTATAGAGTGTAGGGTATAGAGTGTATGTTATAGAGTGTAGGGTATAGAGTGTAGGGTAGAGAGTGTAGAGTGTAGGGTATAGAGTGTAGATAATAGAGTGTAGGGTATAGAGTGTAGAGTGTCGGGATTAGAGTGTAGGGTATAGAGTGTAGGATGTAGAGTGTAAGGTATAGAGTGTAGAGTGTAGGGTATAGAGTGTATGGTATAGCGTGTAGGGTATAGAGTGTAGGGTGTAGAGTGTAGGGTATAGAGTGTAGGGTATAGAGTGTAGGGTATAGAGTGTAGGGTGTAGAGTGTAGGGTATAGAGTGTATGGTATAGAGTGTAGGGTATAGAGTGTATGGTATAGAGTGTAGAGTGTAGGATATAGAGTGTAGGGTATAGAGTGTAGAGTGTAGGGTACAGAGTGTAGGGTATAGAGTGTAGGGTATAGAGTGTAGAGTGTAGGGATTAGAGTGTAGGGTATAGAGTGTAGGGTATAGAGTGTAGAGTGTAGGGTATAGATTGTAGGGTATAGAGTGTAGAGTGTATGGTATAGAGTGTAGGGTATATAGTGTAGGGTATAGAGTGTAGGGTATAGAGTGTAGAGTGTAGGTTATAGAGTGTAGGGTATAGAGTGTAGGGTATAGAGTGTAGAGTGTAGGGTATAGAGTGTAGGGTATAGAGTGTAGGGTATAGAGTGTAGGGCATAGAGTGTAGGGTATAGAGTGTAGGGTGTAGAGTGTAGGATGTAGAGTGTAGGGTATAGAGTGTAGAGTGTAGGGTATAGAGTGTATGGTATAGCGTGTAGGGTATAGAGTGTAGGGTGTAGAGTGTAGGGTATAGAGTGTAGGGTATAGAGTGTAGGGTATAGAGTGTCGGGTGTAGAGTGTAGGGTATAGAGTGTATGGTATAGAGTGTAGGGTATAGAGTGTATGGTATAGAGTGTAGAGTGTAGGATATAGAGTGTAGGGTATAGAGTGTAGAGTGTAGGGTACAGAGTGTAGGGTATAGAGTGTAGGGTATAGAGTGTAGAGTGTAGGGATTAGAGTGTAGGGTATAGAGTGTAGGGTATAGAGTGTAGAGTGTAGGGTATAGATTGTAGGGTATAGAGTGTAGAGTGTATGGTATAGAGTGTAGGGTATATAGTGTAGGGTATAGAGTGTAGGGTATAGAGTGTAGAGTGTAGGTTATAGAGTGTAGGGTATAGAGTGTAGGGTATAGAGTGTAGAGTGTAGGGTATAGAGTGTAGGGTATAGAGTGTAGGGTATAGAGTGTAGGGCATAGAGTGTAGGGTATAGAGTGTAGGGTGTAGAGTGTAGGGCATAGAGTGTAGGGTATAGAGTGTAGAGTGTAGGGTATAGAGTGTAGGGTATAGAGTGTAGGGTATAGAGTGTAGGGTATAGAGTGTAGGGTATAGATTGTAGAGTGTAAGGTATAGAGTGTAGAGTGTAGGGTATCGAGTGTAGGGTATAGAGTGTAGGGTATAGAGTGTAGGGTATAGATTGTAGAGTGTAGGCTATAGAGTGTAGGGTATAGAGTGTAGAGTGTAGGGTATAGAGTGTAGGGTATAGAGTGTAGGGTACAGAGTGTAGGGTATAGAGTGTAGAGTGTAGGGTATAGTGTGTAGGGTATAGAGTGCAGGGTGTAGAGTGTAGGGTATAGAGTGTAGGGTATAGAGTGTAGAGTGTAGGGTATAAAGTGTATGCTATAGAGTGTATGGTGTAGAGTGTATGGTATAGAGTGTAGGGTATAGAGTGTAGGGTATAGAGTGTATGTTATAGAGTGTAGGGTATAGAGTGTAGGGTAGAGAGTGTAGAGTGTAGGGTATAGAGTGTAGATAATAGAGTGTAGGGTATAGAGTGTAGAGTGTCGGGATTAGAGTGTAGGGTATAGAGTGTAGGATGTAGAGTGTAGGGTATAGAGTGTAGAGTGTAGGGTATAGAGTGTATGGTATAGCGTGTAGGGTATAGAGTGTAGGGTGTAGAGTGTAGGGTATAGAGTGTAGGGTATAGAGTGTAGGGTATAGAGTGTAGGGTGTAGAGTGTAGGGTATAGAGTGTATGGTATAGAGTGTAGGGTATAGAGTGTATGGTATAGAGTGTAGAGTGTAGGATATAGAGTGTAGGGTATAGAGTGTAGAGTGTAGGGTACAGAGTGTAGGGTATAGAGTGTAGGGTATAGAGTGTAGAGTGTAGGGATTAGAGTGTAGGGTATAGAGTGTAGGGTATAGAGTGTAGAGTGTAGGGTATAGATTGTAGGGTATAGAGTGTAGAGTGTATGGTATAGAGTGTAGGGTATATAGTGTAGGGTATAGAGTGTAGGGTATAGAGTGTAGAGTGTAGGTTATAGAGTGTAGGGTATAGAGTGTAGGGTATAGAGTGTAGAGTGTAGGGTATAGAGTGTAGGGTATAGAGTGTAGGGTATAGAGTGTAGGGCATAGAGTGTAGGGTATAGAGTGTAGGGTGTAGAGTGTAGGATGTAGAGTGTAGGGTATAGAGTGTAGAGTGTAGGGTATAGAGTGTATGGTATAGCGTGTAGGGTATAGAGTGTAGGGTGTAGAGTGTAGGGTATAGAGTGTAGGGTATAGAGTGTAGGGTATAGAGTGTAGGGTGTAGAGTGTAGGGTATAGAGTGTATGGTATAGAGTGTAGGGTATAGAGTGTATGGTATAGAGTGTAGAGTGTAGGATATAGAGTGTAGGGTATAGAGTGTAGAGTGTAGGGTACAGAGTGTAGGGTATAGAGTGTAGGGTATAGAGTGTAGAGTGTAGGGATTAGAGTGTAGGGTATAGAGTGTAGGGTATAGAGTGTAGAGTGTAGGGTATAGATTGTAGGGTATAGAGTGTAGAGTGTATGGTATAGAGTGTAGGGTATATAGTGTAGGGTATAGAGTGTAGGGTATAGAGTGTAGAGTGTAGGTTATAGAGTGTAGGGTATAGAGTGTAGGGTATAGAGTGTAGAGTGTAGGGTATAGAGTGTAGGGTATAGAGTGTAGGGTATAGAGTGTAGGGCATAGAGTGTAGGGTATAGAGTGTAGGGTGTAGAGTGTAGGGCAAAGAGTGTAGGGTATAGAGTGTAGAGTGTAGGGTATAGAGTGTAGGGTATAGAGTGTAGGGTATAGAGTGTAGGGTATAGAGTGTAGGGTATAGAGTGTAGAGTGTAGGGTATAGCGTGTAGAGTGTAGGGTATAGAGTGTAGGGTATAGAGTGTAGGGTATAGAGTGTAGGGTATAGAGTGTAGAGTGTAGGGTATAGAGTGTAGAGTGTAGGGTATAGAGTGTATGGTATAGAGTGTAGGGTATAGAGTGTAGGGTGTAGAGTGTTGGGTATAGAGTGTAGGGTATAGAGTGTAGGGTATAGAGTGTAGTTTATAGAGTGTAGGGTATAGAGTGTAGGGAATAGAGTGTAGAGTGTAAGGTATAGAGTGTAGAGTGTAGGGTATAGAGTGTAGGGTATAGAGTGTAGAGTGTAGGGATTAGAGTGTAGGGTATAGAGTGTAGGGTATAGAGTGTAGGGTATAGAGTGTAGGGTATAGAGTGTAGAGTGTAGGGTATAGAGTGTAGGGTATAGAGTGTAGGGTATAGAGTGTAGAGTGTAGAGTGTAGGGTATAGAGTGTAGGGTGTAGAGTGTAGGGTATAGAGTGTAGGGTATAGAGTGTAGGGTATAGAGTGTAGGGTATAGAGTGTAGGGAATAGAGTGTAGAGTGTAATGTATAGAGTGTAGAGTGTAGGGTATAGAGTGTAAGGTATAGAGTGTAGAGTGTTGGGATTAGAGTGTAGGGTATAGAGTGTAGGGTGTAGAGTGTAGGGTATAGAGTGTAGAGTGTAGGGTATAGAGTATATGGTATAGAGTGTAGGGTATAGAGTGTAGGGTGTAGAGTGTAGGGTATAGAGTGTAGGGTATAGAGTGTAGGGTATAGAGTGTACGGTATAGAGTGTAGGGTATAGAGTGTAGAGTGTAGGGTATAGAGTGTAGGGTATAGACTGCAGGGTATAGAGTGTAGGGTATAGAGTGTAGGGTATAGATTGTAGAGTGTAGGCTATAGAGTGTAGGGTATAGAGTGTAGAGTGTAGGGTATAGAGTGTAGGGTATAGAGTGTAGGGTATAGAGTGTAGAGTGTAGGGTATAGTGTGTAGGATAGAGTGTAGGGTATAGAGTGTAGGGTATAGAGTGTATGGTATAGAGTGTAGGGTATAGAGTGTAGGGTATAGAGTGTAGGGTATAGAGTGTAGGGTATAGAGTGTAGAGTGTAGGGTATAGAGTGTAGGGTATAGAGTGTAGGGTATAGAGTGTAGAGTGTAGGGTATAGTGTGTAGGATAGAGTGTAGGGTATAGAGTGTAGGGTATAGTGTATGGTATAGAGTGTAGGGTATAGAGTGTAGGGTATAGAGTGTAGGGTATAGAGTGTAGGGTATAGAGTGTAGGGTAGAGAGTGTAGAGTGTAGGGTATAGAGTGTAGGGTATAGAGTGTAGGGTATAGAGTGTAGAGTGTAGGGGTTAGAGTGTAGGGTATAGAGTGTAGGGTGTAGAGTGTAGGGTATAGAGTGTAGAGTGTAGGGTATAGAGTGTAGGGTATAGAGTGTAGGGAATAGAGTGTAGAGTGTAAGGTATAGAGTGTAGACTGTAGGGTATAGAGTGTAGGGTATAGAGTGTAGAGTGTTGGGATTAGAGTGTAGGGTATAGAGTGTAGGGTGTAGAGTGTAGGGTATAGAGTGTAGAGTGTAGGGTATAGAGTATATGGTATAGAGTGTAGGGTATAGAGTGTAGGGTGTAGAGTGTAGGGTATAGAGTGTAGGGTATAGAGTGTAGGGTATAGAGTGTAGGGTACAGAGTGTAGGGTATAGATTGTAGAGTGTAGGCTATAGAGTGTAGGGTATAGAGTGTAGAGTGTAGGGTACAGAGTGTAGGGTATAGAGTGTAGGGTATATAGTGTAGAGTGTAGGGTATAGTGTGTAGGGTATAGAGTGCAGGGTGTAGAGTGTAGGGTATAGAGTGTAGGGTATAGAGTGTAGAGTGTAGGGTATAGAGTGTAGGGTATAGACTGTAGGGTATAGAGTGTAGGGTATAGATTGTAGAGTGTAGGCTATAGAGTGTAGGGTATAGAGTGTAGAGTGTAGGGTACAGAGTGTAGGGTATAGAGTGTAGGGTATATAGTGTAGAGTGTAGGGTATAGTGTGTAGGGTATAGAGTGCAGGGTGTAGAGTGTAGGGTATAGAGTGTAGGGTATAGAGTGTAGAGTGTAGGGTATAGAGTGTATGCTATAGAGTGTATGTTGTAGAGTGTATGGTATAGAGTGTAGGGTATAGAGTGTAGAGTGTATGGTATAGAGTGTAGGGTATAGAGTGTAGGGTATAGAGTGTATGTTATAGAGTGTAGGGTATAGAGTGTAGAGTGTAGGGTATAGAGTTTAGAGTGTAGGGTATAGAGTGTAGGTTATAGAGTGTAAGGTATAGAGTGTAGGGTGTAGAGTGTAGGGTATAGAGTGTAGGGTATAGAGTGTAGGGTATAGAGTGTACGGTATAGAGTGTAGGGTATGGAGTGTATCGTATAGAGTGTAGGGTATAGAGTGTAGAGTGTAGGGTATAGAGTGTAGGGTATAGAGTGTAGGGTATAGAGTGTAGAGTGTAGGGTATAGAGTTTAGAGTGTAGGGTATAGAGTGTAGGGTATAGAGTGTAAGGTATAGAGTGTAGGGTGTAGAGTGTAGGGTATAGAGTGTAGGGTATAGAGTGTAGGGTATAGAGTGTACGGTATAGAGTGTAGGGTATAGAGTGTATGGTATAGAGTGTAGGGTATAGAGTGTAGGGTATAGAGTGTATGGTATAGAGTGTAGGGTATAGAGTGTAGGGTATAGAGTGTATGTTATAGAGTGTAGGGTATAGAGTGTAGAGTGTAGAGTGTAGGGTATAGAGTGTAGAGTGTAGGGTATAGAGTGTAGAGTGTAGAGTATAGAGTGTAGAGTGTAGGGTATAGAGTTTAGAGTGTAGGGTATAGAGTGTAGGGTATAGAGTGTAAGGTATAGAGTGTAGGGTGTAGAGTGTAGGGTATAGAGTGTAGGGTATAGAGTGTAGGGTATAGAGTGTAGGGTATAGAGTGTAGGGTATAGAGTGTAGAGTGTAGGGTATAGAGTTTAGAGTGTAGGGTATAGAGTGTAGGGTATAGAGTGTAAGGTATAGAGTGTAGGGTGTAGAGTGTAGGGTATAGAGTGTAGGTTATAGAGTGTAGGGTATAGAGTGTACGGTATAGAGTGTAGGGTATAGAGTGTATGGTATAGAGTGTAGGGTATAGAGTGTAGGTATAGAGTGTAGGGTATAGAGTGTATGGTATAGATTGTAGGGTATAGAGTGTAGGGTATAGAGTGTATGTTATAGAGTGTAGGGTATAGAGTGTAGGGTATAGAGTTTAGAGTGTAGGGTATAGAGAGTAGGGTATAGAGTGTAAGGTATAGAGTGTAGGGTGTAGAGTGTAGGGTATAGAGTGTAGGGCATAGGGTGTAGGGTATAGAGTGTTGGGTATAGAGTGTAGAGTGTAGGGTATAGAGTGTAGGGTATAGAGTGTAGGGTATAGAGTGTAGAGTGTAGGGTACAGAGTGTAAGGTATTGAGTGTAGGGTATAGAGTGTAGGGTATAGAGTGTAGGGTATAGAGTGTAGGGTATAGAGTGTAGAGTGTAGGGTATAGAGTGTAGGGTATAGAGTGTAGGGTATAGAGTGTAGGGTAGAGAGTGTAGAGTGTAGGGTATAGAGTGTAGGGTATAGAGTGTAGGGTATAGAGTGTAGAGTGTAGGGATTAGAGTGTAGGGTATAGAGTGTAGGGTGTAGAGTGTAGGGTATAGAGTGTAGAGTGTAGGGTATAGAGTGTATGGTATAGAGTGTAGGGTATAGAGTGTAGGGTGTAGAGTGTAGGGTATAGAGTGTTGGGCATAGAGTGTAGGGTATAGAGTGTAGGGTATAGAGTGTAGAGTGTAGGGTATAGAGTGTATGGTATAGAGTGTAGGGTATAGAGTGTAGGGTATAGAGTGTAGAGTATAGAGTGTCGGGCAAAGAGTGTAGGGTATAGAGTGTAGGGTATAGAGTGTAGGGTATAGAGTGTAGGGTATAGAGTGTAGGGTATATAGTGTAGAGTGTAGGGTATAGAGTGTAGGGTATAGAGTGTAGGGAATAGAGTGTAGGGTATAGAGTGCAGGGTATAGAGTGTAGAGTGTAGGGTATAGAGTGTAGAGTGTAGGTTATAGAGTGTAGGGTATAGAGTGTAGGGTATAGAATTTAGAGTGTAGGGTATAGAGTGTAGGGTATAGAGTGTAGGGAGTAGAGTGTAGGGTATAGAGTGTAGGGTATAGAGTGTAGGGTATAGAGTGTAGGGTATAGAGTGTATGGTATAGAGTGTAGGGTATAGAGTGTAGGGTATAGAGTGTAGGGTATAGAGTGTAGGGTATAGAGTGTAGAGTGTAGGGTATAGAGTGTAGAGTGTAGGGTATAGAGTGTAGGGTATAGAGTGTAGGGTAGAGAGTGTAGAGTGTAGGGTATAGAGTGTAGGGTATAGAGTGTAGGGTATAGAGTGTAGGGTGTAGAGTGTAGGGTATAGAGTGTAGGGTATAGAGTGTAGGGAATAGAGTGTAGAGTGTAAGGTATAGAGTGTAGGGTATAGAGTGTACGGTATAGAGTGTAGGGTATAGAGTGTATGGTATAGAGTGTAGGGTATAGAGTGTAGAGTGTAGGGTATAGAGTGTAGGGTGTAGAGTGTAGGGTATAGAGGGTAGAGTGTAGGGTATAGAGTGTATGGTATAGAGTGTAGGGTATAGAGTGTAGGGTATAGAGTGTAGGGAATAGAGTGTAGAGTGTAAGGTATAGAGTGTAGGGTATAGAGTGTAGGGTATAGAGTGTAGAGTGTTGGGATTAGAGTGTAGGGTATAGAGTGTAGGGTGTAGAGTGTAGGGTATAGAGTGTAGAGTGTAGGGTATAGAGTATATGGTATAGAGTGTAGGGTATAGAGTGTAGGGTGTAGAGTGTAGGGTATAAAGTGTAGGGTATAGAGTGTAGGGAATAGAGTGTAGAGTGTAAGGTATAGAGTGTAGAGTGTAGGGTATAGAGTGTAGGGTATAGAGTGTAGAGTGTAGGGATTAGAGTGTAGGGTATAGAGTGAGGGTATAGAGTATAGGGTATAGAGTGTAGAGTGTAGGGTATAGAGTGTAGGGTATATAGTGTAGGGTATAGAGTGTAGGGCATAGACTGTAGGGTATAGAGTGTAGGGTATAGAGTGTAGGGTATAGAGTGTAGGGTATAGAGTGTAGGGTATAGAGTGTAGAGTGTAGGGTATAGAGTGTAGGGTATAGAGTGTAGGGTATAGAGTGTAGGGTATAGAGTGTAGGGTATAGAGTGTAGGGCATAGAGTGTAGGGTATAGAGTGTAGGGTATAGAGTGTAGGGTATTGAGTGTAGGGTATAGAGTGCAGGGTATAGAGTGTAAGGCATAGAGTGTAGGGTATAGAGTGTAGGGTATAGAGTGTAGGGTATTGAGTGTAGGGTATAGAGTGTAGAGTGTAGGGTATAGAGTGTAGGGTATAGAGTGTAGGGTATAGAGTGTAGAGTGTAGGGTGTAGAGTGTAGGGTATAGAGTGTAGGGTACAGAGTGTAGGGTATAGAGTGTAGGTATAGAGTGTAGGGCATAGAGTGTAGGGTATAGAGTGTAGGGTATAGAGTGTAGAGTGTAGGGTATAGAGTGTAGGGTATAGAGTGTAGGGTATAGAGTGTAGAGTGTAGGGTATAGAGTGTAGGGTATAGAGTGTAGGGTATAGAGTGTAGAGTGTAGGGTATAGAGTGTAGGGTATAGAGTGTAGGGCATAGAGTGTAGGGTATAGAGTGTAGGGTATAGAGTATAGAGTGTAGGGTATAGAGTGTAGGGTATAGAGTGTAGGGTATAGAGTGTAGAGTGTAGGGCATAGAGTGTAGAGTGTAGGGTATAGAGTGTAGGGTATAAAGTGTAGGGTATAGAGTGTAGAGTGTAGGGTATAGAGTGTAGGGTATAGAGTGTAGTGTAGAGAGTGTAGGGTAGAGAGTGTAGAGTGTAGGGTATAGAGTGTAGGGTATAGAGTGTAGGGTTTAGAGTGTAGAGTGTAGGGATTAGAGTGTAGGGTATAGAGTGTGGGGTGTAGATTGTAGGGTATAGAGTGTAGAGTGTAGGGTATAGAGTGTATGGTATAGAGAGTAGGGTATAGAGTGTGGGGTGTAGAGTGTAGGGTATAGAGTGTAGGGTATAGAGTGTAGGGTATAGAGTGTAGGGAATAGAGTGTAGAGTGTAAGGTATAGAGTGTAGGGTATAGAGTGTATGGTATAGAGTGTAGGGTATAGAGTGTAGGGTGTAGAGTGTTGGGTATAGAGTGTACGGTATAGAGTGTAGGGTATAGAGTGTAGGGAATAGAGTGTAGAGTGTAAGGTATAGAGTGTATAGTGTAGGGTATAGAGTGTAGGGTATAGAGTGTAGAGTGTAGGGATTAGAGTGTAGGGTATAGAGTGTAGGGTATAGAGTGTAGGGTATAGAGTGTAGGGTATAGAGTGTAGAGTGTAGGGTATAGAGTGTAGAGTGTAGGGTATAGAGTGTAGGGTATAGAGTGTAGGGTATAGAGTGTAGGGTAGAGTGTGTAGAGTGTAGGGTATAGAGTGTAGGGTATAGAGTGTAGGGTATAGAGTGTAGAGTGTAGGGATTAGAGTGTAGGGTATAGATTGTAGGGTGTAGAGTGTAGGGTATAGAGTGTAGAGTGTAGGGTATAGAGTGTATGGTATAGAGTGTAGGGTATAGAGTGTAGGGTGTAGAGTGTAGGGTATAGAGTGTAGGGTATAGAGTGTAGGGTATAGAGTGTAGGGTATAGAGTGTAGAGTGTAGGGATTAGAGTGTAGGGTATAGAGTGTAGGGTGTAGAGTGTAGGTTATAGAGTGTAGAGTGTAGGGTATAGAGTGTATGGTATAGAGTGTAGGGTATAGAGTGTAGGGTGTAGAGTGTAGGGTATAGAGTGTAGGGTATAGAGTGTAGGGTATAGAGTGTAGGGTATAAAGTGTAGAGTGAAGGGATTAGAGTGTAGGGTATAGAGTGTAGGGTGTAGAGTGTAGGGTATAGAGTGTAGGGTATAGAGTGTAGGGTATAGAGTGTAGGGTATAGAGTGTAGGGAATAGATTGTAGAGTGTAAGGTATAGAGTGTAGAGTGTAGGGTATCGAGTGTAGGGTATAGAGTGTAGGGTATAGAGTGTAGGGTATAGATTGTAGAGTGTAGGCTATAGAGTGTAGGGTATAGAGTGTAGAGTGTAGGGTATAGAGTGTAGGGTATAGAGTGTAGGGTACAGAGTGTAGGGTATAGAGTGTAGAGTGTAGGGTATAGTGTGTAGGGTATAGAGTGCAGGGTGTAGAGTGTAGGGTATAGAGTGTAGGGTATAGAGTGTAGAGTGTAGGGTATAAAGTGTATGCTATAGAGTGTATGGTGTAGAGTGTATGGTATAGAGTGTAGGGTATAGAGTGTAGGGTACAGAGTGTATGTTATAGAGTGTAGGGTATAGAGTGTAGGGTAGAGAGTGTAGAGTGTAGGGTATAGAGTGTAGATAATAGAGTGTAGGGTATAGAGTGTAGAGTGTCGGGATTAGAGTGTAGGGTATAGAGTGTAGGATGTAGAGTGTAGGGTATAGAGTGTAGAGTGTAGGGTATAGAGTGTATGGTATAGCGTGTAGGGTATAGAGTGTAGGGTGTAGAGTGTAGGGTATAGAGTGTAGGGTATAGAGTGTAGGGTATAGAGTGTAGGGTGTAGAGTGTAGGGTATAGAGTGTATGGTATAGAGTGTAGGGTATAGAGTGTATGGTATAGAGTGTAGAGTGTAGGATATAGAGTGTAGGGTATAGAGTGTAGAGTGTAGGGTACAGAGTGTAGGGTATAGAGTGTAGGGTATAGAGTGTAGAGTGTAGGGATTAGAGTGTAGGGTATAGAGTGTAGGGTATAGAGTGTAGAGTGTAGGGTATAGATTGTAGGGTATAGAGTGTAGAGTGTATGGTATAGAGTGTAGGGTATATAGTGTAGGGTATAGAGTGTAGGGTATAGAGTGTAGAGTGTAGGTTATAGAGTGTAGGGTATAGAGTGTAGGGTATAGAGTGTAGAGTGTAGGGTATAGAGTGTAGGGTATAGAGTGTAGGGTATAGAGTGTAGGGTATAGAGTGTAGGGCATAGAGTGTAGGGTATAGAGTGTAGGGTGTAGAGTGTAGGATGTAGAGTGTAGGGTATAGAGTGTAGAGTGTAGGGTATAGAGTGTAGAGTGTAGGGGTTAGAGTGTAGGGTATAGAGTGTAGGGTGTAGAGTGTAGGGTATAGAGTGTAGAGTGTAGGGTATAGAGTGTAGGGTATAGAGTGTAGGGAATAGAGTGTAGAGTGTAAGGTATAGAGTGTAGACTGTAGGGTATAGAGTGTAGGGTATAGAGTGTAGAGTGTTGGGATTAGAGTGTAGGGTATAGAGTGTAGGGTGTAGAGTGTAGGGTATAGAGTGTAGAGTGTAGGGTATAGAGTATATGGTATAGAGTGTAGGGTATAGAGTGTAGGGTATAGAGTGTAGAGTGTAGGGTATAGAGTGTAGGGTATAGAGTGTAGGGTATAGAGTGTAGGGTATAGAGTGTAGGGCATAGAGTGTAGGGTATAGAGTGTAGGGTGTAGAGTGTAGGATGTAGAGTGTAGGGTATAGAGTGTAGAGTGTAGGGTATAGAGTGTAGAGTGTAGGGGTTAGAGTGTAGGGTATAGAGTGTAGGGTGTAGAGTGTAGGGTATAGAGTGTAGAGTGTAGGGTATAGAGTGTAGGGTATAGAGTGTAGGGAATAGAGTGTAGAGTGTAAGGTATAGAGTGTAGACTGTAGGGTATAGAGTGTAGGGTATAGAGTGTAGAGTGTTGGGATTAGAGTGTAGGGTATAGAGTGTAGGGTGTAGAGTGTAGGGTATAGAGTGTAGAGTGTAGGGTATAGAGTATATGGTATAGAGTGTAGGGTATAGAGTGTAGGGTGTAGAGTGTAGGGTATAGAGTGTAGGGTATAGAGTGTAGGGTATAGAGTGTAGGGTACAGAGTGTAGGGAATAGAGTGTAGAGTGTAAGGTATAGAGTGTAGAGTGTAGGGTATAGAGTGTAGGGTATAGACTGTAGGGTATAGAGTGTAGGGTATAGATTGTAGAGTGTAGGCTATAGAGTGTAGGGTATAGAGTGTAGAGTGTAGGGTACAGAGTGTAGGGTATAGAGTGTAGGGTATATAGTGTAGAGTGTAGGGTATAGTGTGTAGGGTATAGAGTGCAGGGTGTAGAGTGTAGGGTATAGAGTGTAGGGTATAGAGTGTAGAGTGTAGGGTATAGAGTGTATGCTATAGAGTGTATGGTGTAGAGTGTATGGTATAGAGTGTAGGGTATAGAGTGTAGAGTGTATGGTATAGAGTGTAGGGTATAGAGTGTAGGGTATAGAGTGTATGTTATAGAGTGTAGGGTATAGAGTGTAGAGTGTAGGGTATAGAGTTTAGAGTGTAGGGTATAGAGTGTAGGTTATAGAGTGTAGGATATAGAGTGTAGGGTATAGAGTGTAGGGTATAGAGTGTACGGTATAGAGTGTAGGGTATGGAGTGTATCGTATAGAGTGTAGGGTATAGAGTGTAGAGTGTAGGGTATAGAGTGTAGGGTATAGAGTGTAGGGTATAGAGTGTAGAGTGTAGGGTATAGAGTTTAGAGTGTAGGGTATAGAGTGTAGGGTATAGAGTGTAAGGTATAGAGTGTAGGGTGTAGAGTGTAGGGTATAGAGTGTAGGGTATAGAGTGTAGGGTATAGAGTGTACGGTATAGAGTGTAGGGTATAGAGTGTATGGTATAGAGTGTAGGGTATAGAGTGTAGGGTATAGAGTGTATGGTATAGAGTGTAGGGTATAGAGTGTAGGGTATAGAGCGTATGTTATAGAGTGTAGGGTATAGAGTGTAGAGTGTAGAGTGTAGGGTATAGAGTGTAGAGTGTAAGGTATAGAGTGTAGAGTGTAGAGTATAGAGTGTAGAGTGTAGGGTATAGAGTTTAGAGTGTAGGGTATAGAGTCTAGGGTATAGAGTGTAAGGTATAGAGTGTAGGGTGTAGAGTGTAGGGTATAGAGTGTAGGGTATAGAGTGTAGGGTATAGAGTGTAGGGTATAGAGTGTAGGGTATAGAGTGTAGAGTGTAGGGTATAGAGTTTAGAGTGTAGGGTATAGAGTGTAGGGTATAGAGTGTAAGGTATAGAGTGTAGGGTGTAGAGTGTAGGGTATAGAGTGTAGGGTATAGAGTGTAGGGTATAGAGTGTACGGTATAGAGTGTAGGGTATAGAGTGTATGGTATAGAGTGTAGGGTATAGAGTGTAGGTATAGAGTGTAGGGTATAGAGTGTATGGTATAGATTGTAGGGTATAGAGTGTAGGGTATAGAGTGTATGTTATAGAGTGTAGGGTATAGAGTGTAGGGTATAGAGTTTAGAGTGTAGGGTATAGAGAGTAGGGTATAGAGTGTAAGGTATAGAGTGTAGGGTGTAGAGTGTAGGGTATAGAGTGTAGGGCATAGGATGTAGGGTATAGAGTGTTGGGTATAGAGTGTAGAGTGTAGGGTATAGAGTGTAGGGTATAGAGTGTAGGGTATAGAGTGTAGAGTGTAGGGCACAGAGTGTAAGGTATTGAGTGTAGGGTATAGAGTGTAGGGTATAGAGTGTAGGGTATAGAGTGTAGGGTATAGAGTGTAGAGTGTAGGGTATAGAGTGTAGGGTATAGAGTGTAGGGTATAGAGTGTAGGGTAGAGAGTGTAGAGTGTAGGGTATAGAGTGTAGGGTATAGAGTGTAGGGTATAGAGTGTAGAGTGTAGGGATTAGAGTGTAGGGTATAGAGTGTAGGGTGTAGAGTGTAGGGTATAGAGTGTAGAGTGTAGGGTATAGAGTGTATGGTATAGAGTGTAGGGTATAGAGTGTAGGGTGTAGAGTGTAGGGTATAGAGTGTTGGGCATAGAGTGTAGGGTATAGAGTGTAGGGTATAGAGTGTAGAGTGTAGGGTATAGAGTGTATGGTATAGAGTGTAGGGTATAGAGTGTAGGGTATAGAGTGTAGAGTATAGAGTGTCGGGTAAAGAGTGTAGGGTATAGAGTGTAGGGTATAGAGTGTAGGGTATAGAGTGTAGGGTATATAGTGTAGAGTGTAGGGTATAGAGTGTAGAGTATAGAGTGTAGGGAATAGAGTGTAGGGTATAGAGTGCAGGGTATAGAGTGTAGAGTGTAGGGTATAGAGTGTAGAGTGTAGGTTATAGAGTGTAGGGTATAGAGTGTAGGGTATAGAATTTAGAGTGTAGGGTATAGAGTGTAGGGTATAGAGTGTAGGGAGTAGAGTGTAGGGTATAGAGTGTAGGGTATAGAGTGTAGGGTATAGAGTGTAGGGTATAGAGTGTACGGTATAGAGTGTAGGGTATAGAGTGTAGGGTATAGAGTGTAGGGTATAGAGTGTAGGATATAGAGTGTAGAGTGTAGGGTATAGAGTGTAGAGTGTAGGGTATAGAGTGTAGGGTATAGAGTGTAGGGTAGAGAGTGTAGAGTGTAGGGTATAGAGTGTAGGGTATAGAGTGTAGGGTATAGAGTGTAGGGTGTAGAGTGTAGGGTATAGAGTGTAGGGTATAGAGTGTAGGGAATAGAGTGTAGAGTGTAAGGTATAGAGTGTAGGGTATAGAGTGTACGGTATAGAGTGTAGGGTATAGAGTGTATGGTATAGAGTGTAGGGTATAGAGTGTAGAGTGTAGGGTATAGAGTGTAGGGATTAGAGTGTAGGGTATAGAGTGTAGGGTGTAGAGTGTAGGGTATAGAGTGTAGAGTGTAGGGTATAGAGTGTATGGTATAGAGTGTAGGGTATAGAGTGTAGGGTATAGAGTGTAGGGAATAGAGTGTAGAGTGTAAGGTATAGAGTGTAGGGTATAGAGTGTAGGGTATAGAGTGTAGAGTGTTGGGATTAGAGTGTAGGGTATAGAGTGTAGGGTGTAGAGTGTAGGGTATAGAGTGTAGAGTGTAGGGTATAGAGTATATGGTATAGAGTGTAGGGTATAGAGTGTAGGGTGTAGAGTGTAGGGTATAGAGTGTAGGGTATAGAGTGTAGGGAATAGAGTGTAGAGTGTAAGGTATAGAGTGTAGAGTGTAGGGTATAGAGTGTAGGGTATAGAGTGTAGAGTGTAGGTATTAGAGTGTAGGGTATAGAGTGAGGGTATAGAGTGTAGGGTATAGAGTGTAGAGTGTAGGGTATAGAGTGTAGGGTATATAGTGTAGGGTATAGAGTGTAGGGCATAGACTGTAGGGTATAGAGTGTAGGGTATAGAGTGTAGGGTATAGAGTGTAGGGTATAGAGTGTAGGGTATAGAGTGTAGAGTGTAGGGTATAGAGTGTAGGGTATAGAGTGTAGGGTATAGAGTGTAGGGTATAGAGTGTAGGGTATAGAGTGTAGGGCATAGAGTGTAGGGTATAGAGTGTAGGGTATAGAGTGTAGGGTATTGAGTGTAGGGTATAGAGTGCAGGGTATAGAGTGTAAGGCATAGAGTGTAGGGTATAGAGTGTAGGGTATAGAGTGTAGGGTATTGAGTGTAGGGTATAGAGTGTAGAGTGTAGGGTATAGAGTGTAGGGTATAGAGTGTAGGGTATAGAGTGTAGAGTGTAGGGTGTAGAGTGTAGGGTATAGAGTGTAGGGTATAGAGTGTAGGGTATAGAGTGTAGGTATAGAGTGTAGGGCATAGAGTGTAGGGTATAGAGTGTAGGGTATAGAGTGTAGAGTGTAGGGTATAGAGTGTAGGGTATAGAGTGTAGGGTATAGAGTGTAGAGTGTAGGGTATAGAGTGTAGGGTATAGAGTGTAGGGTATAGAGTGTAGATTGTAGGGTATAGAGTGTAGGGTATAGAGTGTAGGGTATAGAGTGTAGGGCATAGAGTGTAGGGTATAGAGTGTAGGGTATAGAGTATAGAGTGTAGGGTATAGAGTGTAGGGTATAGAGTGTAGGGTATAGAGTGTAGAGTGTAGGGCATAGAGTGTAGAGTGTAGGGTATAGAGTGTAGGGTATAAAGTGTAGGGTATAGAGTGTAGAGTGTAGGGTATAGAGTGTAGGGTATAGAGTGTAGTGTAGAGAGTGTAGGGTAGAGAGTGTAGAGTGTAGGGTATAGAGTGTAGGGTATAGAGTGTAGGGTTTAGAGTGTAGAGTGTAGGGATTAGAGTGTAGGGTATAGAGTGTAGGGTGTAGATTGTAGGGTATAGAGTGTAGAGTGTAGGGTATAGAGTGTATGGTATAGAGAGTAGGGTATAGAGTGTGGGGTGTAGAGTGTAGGGTATAGAGTGTAGGGTATAGAGTGTAGGGTATAGAGTGTAGGGAATAGAGTGTAGAGTGTAAGGTATAGAGTGTAGGGTATAGAGTGTATGGTATAGAGTGTAGGGTATAGAGTGTAGGGTGTAGAGTGTTGGGTATAGAGTGTACGGTATAGAGTGTAGGGTATAGAGTGTAGGGAATAGAGTGTAGAGTGTAAGGTATAGAGTGTATAGTGTAGGGTATAGAGTGTAGGGTATAGAGTGTAGAGTGTAGGGATTAGAGTGTAGGGTATAGAGTGTAGGGTAGAGTTGAGCGACCTTGACCTTTTTAGAGTCGAGCCGGGTTTTGCGAAACCCGACTATGTCCAAAGTCGGGTCGAGTGAAATCGGCCGATTATGACGTAAAGTCGGGATCGACCGAAACACGAAACCCAATGCAAGTCAATGGGGCAGCATAGTCGGCAGTGAGTGGGGGCCAGGAAAACACCTAGAGTGCCCATTTTAATGTCAAAACCATCCATTCTTCTTAATGAAGCTTGTCAAGCGTAATTTACCTTAAAATAATTGGAAGGCATTTGAAATTGGGGGTCATTTGGCTAAAGTTGTGGGGGGTAGGTCTGGTTCAAGTAATTAGTGGGCCCAGTAAATCTGGACCACGTCACGGCAGTGGAGCAGGGAGAGGTAAGTATTTCAACTTTGCAAGTGCTGTGATCCTGAGCAAGCAGGGGGGGCCCACTCGTTGGCATTGGCACTGGCACAGGGCCCCTCAAAGTACAGCGGTGTGTTTGCACGGCGGGGGCGCCTCCCACCGGCAGCAACACTTTTGCGTACTATGAGAGGCCCTGTGCCAGTGACGTCGCCAACTAGTATTCCTCCCCCCACCTGATGAAGGAACCTGCACTTTCATCTGCACCTTCCTCTTTGTCCCCGTGTAAGGTGGTATGGTATGCGGGAAGAGCAACCTGACTTTCAGCAGGGTCACAATGTTGTTGTGTAGCGTGCACGGGGAATGTTGCGTTATGGGTCAATGTACCAGCAGACTCATCTATCACTGGCTGGGCAATGGGCACGATGAAGTGGAAACACAGATATAGGCCCAAAGAATAAAGTGGGCTAAATGCAGTTCAAAATTGGTAACACAGGAATAACCAGGGGGCATTGCAGTGGAGGACAACTGGAATGAGAGGCTGACACAGAGAGTAGGGCCAAATCAGTAAGTAGTCGAAATGCAGTTCAAAATTGGCAACCGTAGTAAACAGGCGGCACAGCTTTGTTCAGTGGAGGAGAACAGCAAGGAGTGGCAGACACCGATAGTAGGCCCCAACCCAACTAGTAGGCCAAATGCAGTCTAACATTAACAACTACTTAACGAGAGGCTGAAAATGGAATTTCAGGACAGTAAACCAGGAGAACAGCAAGGAGTGGCAGACACCGATAGTAGGCCCCAAACCAACTAGTACGCCAAATGCAGTTGTTCCATTTAACCACAATTTAATGAGAGCCTGAAGATAGAAGCTCAGGAAAGGCAACCTGGGGAACACCTTGGAGTGTAACACACCATCTCTCTCCACCCCATACCCATTTTGTAGGCCTAATGCTGTGTACTTTTCTACAACTACTAAACGAGAGTCGGAAGACCGAAGCAATGGCAAGGAAACCTGGGGAACACCTTGGAGTGTAACACACCATCTCTCTCCACCCGATACCCATTTTGTAGGCCTAATGCAGTGTAGTTTTCTACAACTACAAAACGAGAGTCGGAAGATCGAAGCAATGGCGAGGAAACCTGGAGAACACCTTGGAGTGTAACACACCATCTCTCTCCACCCCATTCCCCATTTTTTAGGCCTAATGCAGCCTACTTTCCGACACCTACTAAACGAGAGCATGAAGATCGAAGCTCAGGAAAGGCAACCTGGGGAACACCTTGGAGTGTAACAACAACCTCTCTCTACACGACGGAAGGGCTGATTCTTAGGAAGGAAGGCTGTTGTAAATAAGCATTGCGCGTCCGAGGGTGATTATATTCTTATTCGGTATCTACTCACCCTCGGACGCGCCATGCTTCTTGATTTGTAATTAATGTTTATTTGCAATGTGCTTTTGACTTACTCAATTATTTTTTTAATTATTGATTTTATTAAATTAATAGTTTAACATCTTATTGGAAATAATTTAAAGGAGACGCGACAGGACAACACTCGGTGGATGCCATATCTGTGTTAACAACTCCAAAAAACTTTCAGTTAACTTCTTGCAGGAGAAAGAAATTGTAGCTGTTGGACCTTTGTAGTACAGTTCCAGATATTTGTTGTGTGTTTGTTTTGATTGTTAAAATGTCTGCATTTGAGATCTCAACACGATCTTATTTTTTATAATCAAATTAATTTTTTAAATATTTTATTAGGTTGGTTCAAGGGGTACACGGGCCGCAGTAGACAGGTCAGTGGAGGCCTAGTGGAAGGAGGGACCGCAGATGCGCCACTGTTTCACCCATACACAATTTGTAGGCCTAATGCAGCGTAGTTTCCAACAGCTACTAAACGAGAGCCGGAAGATCGAAGCTCAGGAAAGGCAACCTGGGGAACACCTTGGAGTGTAACAACAACCTCTCTCTACACGACGGAAGGGCTGATTCTTAGGAAGGAAGGCTGTTGTAAATAAGCATTGCGCGTCCGAGGGTGATTATATTCTTATTCGGTATCTACTCACCCTCGGACGCGCCATGCTTCTTGATTTGTAATTAATGTTTATTTGCAATGTGCTTTTGACTTACTCAATTATTTTTTTAATTATTGATTTTATTAAATTAATAGTTTAACATCTTATTGGAAATAATTTAAAGGAGACGCGACAGGACAACACTCGGTGGATGCCATATCTGTGTTAACAACTCCAAAAAACTTTCAGTTAACTTCTTGCAGGAGAAAGAAATTGTAGCTGTTGGACCTTTGTAGTACAGTTCCAGATATTTGTTGTGTGTTTGTTTTGATTGTTAAAATGTCTGCATTTGAGATCTCAACACGATCTTATTTTTTATAATCAAATTAATTTTTTAAATATTTTATTAGGTTGGTTCAAGGGGTACACGGGCCGCAGTAGACAGGTCAGTGGAGGCCTAGTGGAAGGAGTGACCGCAGACAGGCATCGAAGGCCTAAAATAATCACACATGGCTGTAGGCAATTTTAAATTGGTTCCAGGGGTACTTGGGCAGCAGTGCCCTGGTCAGTGTAGTAGTAGTTGAAAGAATGGACCGCAGACAGGCATCGAAGGCCTAAAATAAAAAAATTGGGCTGGCTGTATGCAATTTTAAATTGGTTCCAGGGGTACACGGGCAGCAGTGGTGTGGTCAGTGGAGGCCTAGTGGAAGGAGTGACCGCAGACAGGCATCGAAGGCCTAAAATAATCACACATGGCTGTAGGCAATTTTAAATTGGTTCCAGGGGTACACGGGCAGCAGTGGTGTGGTCAGTGGAGGCCTAGTGGAAGGAGTGACCGCAGACAGGCATCGAAGGCCTAAAATATTAACACATGGCTGTAGGCAATTTTAAATTGGTTCCAGGGGTACTTGGGCAGCAGTGCCCTGGTCAGTGTAGTAGTAGTTGAAAGAATGGACCGCAGACAGGCATCGAAGGCCTAAAATAAAAAAATTGGGCTGGCTGTATGCAATTTTAAATTGGTTCCAGGGGTACACGGGCAGCAGTGGTGTGGTCAGTGGAGGCCTAGTGGAAGGAGTGACCGCAGACAGGCATCGAAGGCCTAAAATAATCACACATGGCTGTAGGCAATTTTAAATTGGTTCCAGGGGTACACGGGCAGCAGTGGTGTGGTCAGTGGAGGCCTAGTGGAAGGAGTGACCGCAGACAGGCATCGAAGGCCTAAAATATTAACACATGGCTGTAGGCAATTTTAAATTGGTTCCAGGGGTACTTGGGCAGCAGTGCCCTGGTCAGTGTAGTAGTAGTTGAAAGAATGGACCGCAGACAGGCATCGAAGGCCTAAAATAAAAAAATTGGGCTGGCTGTATGCAATTTTAAATTGGTTCCAGGGGTACACGGGCAGCAGTGGTGTGGTCAGTGGAGGCCTAGTGGAAGGAGTGACCGCAGACAGGCATCGAAGGCCTAAAATAATCACACATGGCTGTAGGCAATTTTAAATTGGTTCCAGGGGTACACGGGCAGCAGTGGTGTGGTCAGTGGAGGCCTAGTGGAAGGAGTGACCACAGACAGGCATCGAAGGCCTAAAATATTAACACATGGCTGTAGGCAATTTTAAATTGGTTCCAGGGGTACTTGGGCAGCAGTGCCCTGGTCAGTGTAGTAGTAGTTGAAAGAATGGACCGCAGACAGGCATCGAAGGCCTAAAATAAAAAAATTGGGCTGGCTGTAGGCAATTTTAAATTGGTTCCAGGGTTACACGGGCAGCAGTGGTGTGGTCAGTGGAGGCCTAGTGGAAGGAGTGACCGCAGACAGGCATCGAAGGCCTAAAATAATAACACATGGCTGTAGGCAATTTTAAATTGGTTCCAGGGTTACACGGGCAGCAGTGGTGTGGTCAGTGGAGGCCTAGTGGAAGGAGTGACCGCAGACAGGCATCGAAGGCCTAAAATATTAACACATGGCTGTAGGCAATTTTAAATTGGTTCCAGGGGTACTTGGGCAGCAGTGCCCTGGTCAGTGTAGTAGTAGTTGAAAGAATGGACCGCAGACAGGCATCGAAGGCCTAAAATAAAAAAATTGGGCTGGCTGTATGCAATTTTAAATTGGTTCCAGGGGTACACGGGCAGCAGTGGTGTGGTCAGTGGAGGCCTAGTGGAAGGAGTGACCGCAGACAGGCATCGAAGGCCTAAAATAATAACACATGGCTGTAGGCAATTTTAAATTGGTTCCAGGGTTACACGGGCAGCAGTGGTGTGGTCAGTGGAGGCCTAGTGGAAGGAGTGACCGCAGACAGGCATCGAAGGCCTAAAATATTAACACATGGCTGTAGGCAATTTTAAATTGGTTCCAGGGGTACTTGGGCAGCAGTGCCCTGGTCAGTGTAGTAGTAGTTGAAAGAATGGACCGCAGACAGGCATCGAAGGCCTAAAATAAAAAAATTGGGCTGGCTGTAGGCAATTTTAAATTGGTTCCAGGGGTACACGGGCAGCAGTGGTGTGGTCAGTGGAGGCCTAGTGGAAGGAGTGACCGCAGACAGGCTTCGAAGGCCTAACATAACAAAAATGTCAAAACAATGGTATTGTCAGTGCCAGGCATTGAAGGATGTCAGCGCCTAGACTACACATTGGTGAAGCTGTGAGAGATAATTTTGCTAGTGGTAGAGCACTGTTTGAGCTGGGGGGGGGGGGAACTGGCTTGTGGCCGGCGGTACAGGCACAGGGCCCCTCATATTACAACGGTGAGTCTGACGTTGGGTGCGCACCACCACCGCCAGAGACACTTTATTGTACTATGAGGGACCCAGTGGCAGTGCCGTCGACCAAAAGCGGGCTCACCCACCTCTTCAGACAAACAGCACTCTCAAGGGTCCAAGCACAAAGTGGCGATAGCACGACCCCGTGTGGGGAGTTTGGCCATTTCGTGAGGTGGAAACATGTCGTATGCTGGACAATCAGGTGAAGAAAATTACGAGATTGGAAAAGTCATTCAGAATAGTCCACAGGCAAGACCTTTTCATAGGAAAGCTAGGTGTCAGCCGGGCAGGGTGGGGCAAAAGATTTTGAAATCCAGTTGTGGTTCATTTTAATGAAGGTTAGATCATCTACATTTTGGGTAGCCAGACGAGTCCTTTTTTCTGTTAGTATTGAACCTGCAGCACTGAATACTCTTTCTGATAGGACACTAGCTGCCGGGCAAGCAAGCTCCTGCAATGCATATTCTGCCAATTCTGGCCAGGTGTCTAATTTGGATGCCCAGTAATCAAATGGGAATGACGGTTGAGGGAGAACGTCGATAAGGGATGAAAAATAGTTTGTAACCATACTGGACAAATGTTGTCTCCTGTCACTTTGAATTGATGCTGCAGTACCTGTCCTGTCTGCGGTCATAGAAAAATCACTCCACAACCTGGTCAGAAAACCCCTCTGGCCAATGCCACTTCTGATTTCTGCCCCTCTAACACCTCTGGTCTGCTGGCCCCTGGAGCTCGTGTGAGAACGATCACGGGCGCTGTGTGCAGGGAATGCCAGAAGCAAACGGTCAACAAGAGTTGATTGTTTTGTTGCTAATATTAGTTCCAAGTTCTCATGTGGCATAATATTTTGCAATTTGCCTTTATAGCGAGGATCAAGGAGGCAGGCCAACCAGTAATCGTCATCGTTCATCATTTTTGTAATGCGTGTGTCCCTTTTGAGGATACGCAAGGCATAATCCGCCATGTGGGCCAAAGTTCCCATTGTCAAATCTGCGGTTGTGCTTGGTTGAGGGGCAGTTGCAGGCAAATCTACGTCACTTGTGTCCCTCAAAAAACCAGAACCCGGCCTTGCCACGCCACCAATTTCCCGTGCCCCCGGGAAAGCTTCCTCATTAAAAATATACTCATCCCCATCATCCTCCTCATCCTCCACCTCCTCTTCGCCCGGTACCTCGTCATGTACACTGCCCTGACCAGACAATCGCTGACTGTCATCAAGGCTTTCCTCTTCCTCTGGTGCAGACGCCTGATCCTTTATGTGCGTCAAACTTTGCATCAGCAGACGCATTAGGGGGATGCTCATGCTTATCATGGCGTTGTCTGCACTAACCAGCCGTGTGCATTCCTCAAAACACTGAAGGACTTGACACATGTCTTGAATCTTCGACCACTGCACACCTGACAACTCCATGTCTGCCATCCTACTGCCTGCCCGTGTATGTGTATCCTCCCACAAAAACATAACAGCCCGCCTCTGTTCGCACAGTCTCTGAAGCATGTGCAGTGTTGAGTTCCACCTTGTTGCAACGTCTATGATTAGGCGATGCTGGGGAAGGTTCAAAGAACGCTGATAGGTCTGCATACGGCTGGAGTGTACAGGCGAACGGCGGATATGTGCGCAAAGTCCACGCACTTTGAGGAGCAGGTCAGATAACCCCGGATAACTTTTCAGGAAGCACTGCACCACCAGGTTTAAGGTGTGAGCCAGGCAAGGAATGTGTTTCAGTTGGGAAAGGGAGATGGCAGCCATGAAATTCCTTCCGTTATCACTCACTACCTTGCCTGCCTCAAGATCTACAGTGCCCAGCCACGACTGCGTTTCTTGCTGCAAGAACTCGGACAGAACTTCCGCGGTGTGTCTATTGTCGCCCAAACACTTCATAGCCAATACAGCCTGCTGACGTATGCCAGTAGCTGCCCCATAATGGGAGACCTGGTGTGCAACAGTGGCAGGTGCGGATGGAGTGTTTGTGCGACTGCGGTCTGTGGACGAGCTCTTGCTTCTGCAGGAGGACGAGGAGGAGGAGGAGGAGGAGGGGGTGCGAACGGCTACAGACAACTGTTTACTAGACCGTGGGCTAGGCAGAACTGTCCCAAACTTGCTGTCCCCTGTGGACCCTGAATCCACCACATTTACCCAGTGTGCCGTGATGGACACGTAACGTCCCTGGCCATGCCTACTGGTCCATGCATCTGTTGTCAGGTGCACCTTTGTGCTCACAGATTGCCTGAGTGCATGGACGATGCGCTCTTTAACATGCTGGTGGAGGGCTGGGATGGCTTTTCTGGAAAAAAAGTGTCGACTGGGTAGCTCGTAGCGTGGTACAGCGTAGTCCATCAGGTCTTTGAAAGCTTCGCTTTCAACTAACCGGTAGGGCATCATCTCTAACGAGATTAGTCTAGCTATGTGGGCGTTCAAACCCTGTGTACGCGGATGCGAGGCTAAGTACTTCCTTTTTCTAACCATAGTCTCATGTAGGGTGAGCTGGACTGGAGAGATGGAGATCGTGGAACTAGCGGGGGTGCCGGTGGACATGGCAGACTGAGAGACGGTGGGAGATGGTATTGTTGCCGCCGGTGCCCTAGATGCAGTGTTTCCTACTACGAAACTGGTGATTCCCTGACCCTGACTGCTTTGGCCTGGCAAAGATACCTGCACAGATACAGCAGGTGGTGCGCTAAATGGTGGTCCTACACTGCCGGAAGGGATGTTGCGTTGATGACTAGCTTCATTGGCCGAGGGTGCAACAACCTTAAGGGATGTTTGGTAGTTAGTCCAAGCTTTCAAATGCATGGTGGTTAAATGTCTATGCATGCAACTAGTATTGAGACTTTTCAGATTCTGACCTCTGCTTAAGGAAGTAGAACATTTTTGACAGATGACTTTGCGCTGATCAATTGGATGTTGTTTAAAAAAATGCCAGACTGCACTCTTTCTAGCATCGGATACCTTTTCAGGCATTGCAGACTGAGCTTTAACCGGATGGCCACGCTGTCCTCCACCAGGTTTTGGCTTTGCCACGCGTTTTGGGCAAGATACGGGCCCGGCAGATGGAACCTGTGGCGATGTTGATGCCTGCTGCGGCCCCTCCTCCTCCTCTGCTTCAGAACTGCTGCCGCCTGCACCCTGTTCCCCCAATGGCTGCCAATCGGGGTCAAGAACTGGGTCATCTAATAACTCTTCTTGTACCTCCTGCGCAACTTCGTCTGTGTCACCGTGTCGTTCGGTGGTATAGCGTTCGTGATGGGGCAACATAGTCTCATCAGGGTCTGATTCTTGATCAGCACCCTGCGAGGGCAATGTTGTGGTCTGAGTCAAAGGACCAGCATAGTAGTCTGGCTGTGGCTGTGCGTCAGTGCACTCCATGTCAGATTCAATTTGTAATGGGCATGGACTGTTAACTGCTTCACTTTCTAAGCCAGGGACGGTATGTGTAAAGAGCTCCATGGAGTAACCCGTTGTGTCGCCTGCTGCATTCTTCTCTGTTGTTGTTTTTGCTGAAGAGGACAAGGAAGTGACTTGTCCCTGACCGTGAACATCCACTAACGACGCGCTGCTTTTACTTTTACCAGTTTCACGAGAGGAGGCAAAAGAGCTAGAGGCTGAGTCAGCAAGATAAGCCAAAACTTGCTCTTGCTGCTCCGGCTTTAAAAGCGGTTTTCCTAATCCCAGAAAAGGGAGCGTTCGAGGCCTTGTGTAGCCGGACGACGAACCTGGCTCCACAGCTCCAGACTTAGGTGCAATATTTTTTTCCCCACGACCACCTGATGCTCCACCACTACCACTACCCTCATTACCAGCTGACAATGAACGCCCCCGGCCACGACCTCTTCCACTAGACTTCCTCATTGTTTTAAAAACGTAACCAAACTAACGTTATTTGTTGCAGTCACACAACTTACACGGTGAGCTATAACTTCAGTATGATTTAGCTACCCCTTTACAGGTTGGTGAGACCACCGCGAAAATCAGGCACAATGTTACACACTCTTTTTTTGGTGGCTGCAAATTAGAGAGATGCCCCACACGCAGGACTGTCACTGAAGCACAAATGTTAATATTAATGTCACACTATTATTTGTTTTTTATTTTTATTTTTTTCAGGAACACTTTAGAAACCCCCCCAAAAAAAAAAAAATTGATTTTTGCAGGGAGAATTTAGAAAACAAATGTAACAAACTATATGCTTTCTATGGGCCACTGAGTGAGAGATGACGCACACAGGAATCAGGAGTGGCACACAAGCCCAGAGGCCAATATTTTTCTACCAATGATTGATGGAGTTATTTTCTCTGGTAGATTTTGGAACCCAAATCAAGGAAAAAAAATATAGGCTTTCTATGGACCACAATTGGAGAGAGAGAGAGAGAGAGAGAGAGAGAGAGATGGCACACCCAGGAGTCAAGACTGGCACACAAGCAGAAAGGCCAATATTAATCTCCCACTGTTTTTTTTTTTTTTTTTTTTTTTTTCAGGGAGACTTTAGAAAAAAAAAAAATAAAAAAAATATGATTTTATCAGGAAGAATTTAGAAACCAAATAAAATAAAATGATTTTTTCAGGGAGAATTTAGAAAACAAATAAAACCAAAAATAGGCGTTCTATGGCCCACTGACTGAGAGATGACGCACACAGGAATCAGGAGTGGCACACAAGCCCAGAGGCCAATATTTTTCTACCAATGATTGATGGAGTTATTTTCTCTGGTAGATTTTGGAACCCAAATCAAGGAAAAAAAATATAGGCTTTCTATGGACCACAATTGGAGAGAGAGAGAGAGAGAGAGAGAGAGAGAGATGGCACACCCAGGAGTCAAGACTGGCACACAAGCAGAAAGGCCAATATTAATCTCCCACTGTTTTTTTTTTTTTTTTTTTTTTTTCAGGGAGACTTTAGAAAAAAAAATAATAAAAAAAATATGATTTTATCAGGAAGAATTTAGAAACCAAATAAAATAAAATGATTTTTTCAGGGAGAATTTAGAAAACAAATAAAACCAAAAATAGGCGTTCTATGGCCCACTGACTAAGAGAGAGAGAGAGAGATGGAACGCTTAGTACTGGCACACAAGCCCAAAGGGCAATATTAATCTCCCTTTTTTTTTCCAGGGAGAATTTCTAAAACCCCCCCCCCAAAAAAAATAGGCTTTCTATGGCCCACTATTTGTGAGAGAGATGGGACGCTCAGGACTGGCACAGATGGCACGCTCAGGACTGGCACAGAAGCCCAGAGGCCAATATTAATCTCCCTTTTTTTCTGGGAGAATTTATAAAACCAAAAAAATATTTAAATAGGCTTTCTATGGCCCACTATTTGTGAGAGAGATGGCACGCTCAGGACTGGCACAGATGGCACGCTCACAACTGGCACACAAGCCCAGAGGCCAATATTAATCTCCCTTTTTTCAGGGAAAATTTATAAAACCAAAAAAAAAATTAAATAGGCTTTCTATGGCCCACTATTTGTGAGAGAGATGGCACGCTCAGGACTGGCACAGATGGCACGCTCACAACTGGCACACAAGCCCAGAGGCCAATATTAATCTCCCTTTTTTTCTGGGAGAATTTATAAAACCAAAAAAATATTTAAATAGGCTTTCTATGGCCCACTATTTGTGAGAGAGATGGCACGCTCAGGACTGGCACAGATGGCACGCTCACAACTGGCACACAAGCCCAGAGGCCAATATTAATCTCCCTTTTTTCAGGGAAAATTTATAAAACCAAAAAAAAAATTAAATAGGCTTTCTATGGCCCACTATTTGTGAGAGAGATGGGACGCTCAGGACTGGCACAGATGGCACGCTCAGGACTGGCACAGAAGCCCAGAGGCCAATATTAATCTCCCTTTTTTCAGGGAAAATTTATAAAACCAAAAAAAAAATTAAATAGGCTTTCTATGGCCCACTATTTGTGAGAGAGATGGCACGCTCAGGACTGGCACAGATGGCACGCTCACAACTGGCACACAAGCCCAGAGGCCAATATTAATCTCCCTTTTTTCAGGGAAAATTTATAAAACCAAAAAAAAAATTAAATAGGCTTTCTATGGCCCACTATTTGTGAGAGAGATGGGACGCTCAGGACTGGCACAGATGGCACGCTCAGGACTGGCACAGAAGCCCAGAGGCCAATATTAATCTCCCTTTTTTTCTGGGAGAATTTATAAAACCAAAAAAATATTTAAATAGGCTTTCTATGGCCCACTATTTGTGAGAGAGATGGCACGCTCAGGACTGGCACAGATGGCACGCTCACAACTGGCACACAAGCCCAGAGGCCAATATTAATCTCCCTTTTTTCAGGGAAAATTTATAAAACCAAAAAAAAAATTAAATAGGCTTTCTATGGCCCACTATTTGTGAGAGAGATGGCACACTCAGGACTGGCACACAAGCCCAAAGGCCAATATTAATCTCCCACTGTATTTTTATCAGGGAGAATTTATACACCCCACAAAAAAAAATACAGAAAAATGAAAAGGCTTTCTATGGCCCACTATGTGAGAGAGATGGCACACACAGGGATGGCACTCTAGCAGAAATGCCAAATTGCCAATCTTAATCTCCCACCAAAAAAAAAAAAAAAAAAAAAACAGGGAATGTCCTACAATTACTATCTCCCTGCCTGCAGTAATCTCAGCCAGGTATGGCAGGCAGCTACTATCTCCCTGCCTGCAGTAATCTCAGCCAGGTATGGCAGGCAGCAATAAGGAGTGGACTGATGCACAAATGAAATAAAAAGTGTGGACAAACAAAAAAGATAGCTGTGCAGAAAGGAAGGAACAAGAGGATTTGTGCTTTGAAAAAAGCAGTTGGTTTGCACAGCGGCGTACACACAGCAATGCAGCTATCAGTGAGCCTTCTAGGGCAGCCCAATGAGCTACAGCGCTGAGGGGAAAAAAAAAAAAAAAAAACTTCCACTGTCCCTGCACACCGAGGGTGGTGTTGGACAGTGCAAATCGCTGCAGCACAAGCGGTTTTGTGGTTAATGGACCCTGCCTAACGCTATCCCTGCTTCTGACAAAGCGGCAGCAACCTCTCCCTAAGCTCAGATCAGCAGCAGTAAGATGGCG
The DNA here is from genome assembly GCF_032444005.1 of Ranitomeya imitator. Lineage (NCBI taxonomy): Eukaryota > Metazoa > Chordata > Amphibia > Anura > Dendrobatidae > Ranitomeya > Ranitomeya imitator. Next base: position 417,115 of record NW_027194015.1, read on the forward strand.
GTCGGCGGGAACGCCTCTTTATAGCCCCTGTGACGTTGCAGACAGCAAGCCAATCACTGCAATGCCCTTCTCTAAGATGGTGGGGACCAGGACCTATGTCATCACGCTGCCCACACTCTGCGTTTACCTTCATTGGCTGAGAAATGGCGCTTTTCGCATCATTGAAACGCGACTTTGGCGCGAAAGTCGCGTACCGCATGGCCGACCCCGCACAGGGGTCGGATCGGGTTTCATGAAACCCCGACTTAGCCAAAAGTCGGCGACTTTTGAAAATGTTCGACCCGTTTCGCTCAACCCTAGTGTAGGGTATAGAGTGTAGGGTATAGAGTGTAGGGTATAGAGTGTAGAGTGTAGGGTATAGAGTGTAGAGTGTAGGGTATAGAGTGTAGGGTATAGAGTGTAGGGTATAGAGTGTAGGGTAGAGTGTGTAGAGTGTAGGGTATAGAGTGTAGGGTATAGAGTGTAGAGTGTAGGGTATAGAGTGTATGGTATAGAGTGTAGGGTATAGAGTGTAGGGTGTAGAGTGTAGGGTATAGAGTGTAGGGTATAGAGTGTAGGGTATAGAGTGTAGGGTATAGAGTGTAGAGTGTAGGGATTAGAGTGTAGGGTATAGAGTGTAGGGTGTAGAGTGTAGGTTATAGAGTGTAGAGTGTAGGGTATAGAGTGTATGGTATAGAGTGTAGGGTATAGAGTGTAGGGTGTAGAGTGTAGGGTATAGAGTGTAGGGTATAGAGTGTAGGGTATAGAGTGTAGGGTATAAAGTGTAGAGTGAAGGGATTAGAGTGTAGGGTATAGAGTGTAGGGTGTAGAGTGTAGGGTATAGAGTGTAGGGTATAGAGTGTAGGGTATAGAGTGTAGGGTATAGAGTGTAGGGAATAGATTGTAGAGTGTAAGGTATAGAGTGTAGAGTGTAGGGTATCGAGTGTAGGGTATAGAGTGTAGGGTATAGAGTGTAGGGTATAGATTGTAGAGTGTAGGCTATAGAGTGTAGGGTATAGAGTGTAGAGTGTAGGGTATAGAGTGTAGGGTATAGAGTGTAGGGTACAGAGTGTAGGGTATAGAGTGTAGAGTGTAGGGTATAGTGTGTAGGGTATAGAGTGCAGGGTGTAGAGTGTAGGGTATAGAGTGTAGGGTATAGAGTGTAGAGTGTAGGGTATAAAGTGTATGCTATAGAGTGTATGGTGTAGAGTGTATGGTATAGAGTGTAGGGTATAGAGTGTAGGGTATAGAGTGTATGTTATAGAGTGTAGGGTATAGAGTGTAGGGTAGAGAGTGTAGAGTGTAGGGTATAGAGTGTAGATAATAGAGTGTAGGGTATAGAGTGTAGAGTGTCGGGATTAGAGTGTAGGGTATAGAGTGTAGGATGTAGAGTGTAGGGTATAGAGTGTAGAGTGTAGGGTATAGAGTGTATGGTATAGCGTGTAGGGTATAGAGTGTAGGGTGTAGAGTGTAGGGTATAGAGTGTAGGGTATAGAGTGTAGGGTATAGAGTGTAGGGTGTAGAGTGTAGGGTATAGAGTGTATGGTATAGAGTGTAGGGTATAGAGTGTATGGTATAGAGTGTAGGGTATAGAGTGTATGGTATAGAGTGTAGAGTGTAGGATATAGAGTGTAGGGTGTAGAGTGTAGGGTACAGAGTGTAGGGTATAGAGTGTAGGGTATAGAGTGTAGAGTGTAGGGATTAGAGTGTAGGGTATAGAGTGTAGGGTATAGAGTGTAGAGTGTAGGGTATAGATTGTAGGGTATAGAGTGTAGAGTGTATGGTATAGAGTGTAGGGTATATAGTGTAGGGTATAGAGTGTAGGGTATAGAGTGTAGAGTGTAGGTTATAGAGTGTAGGGTATAGAGTGTAGGGTATAGAGTGTAGAGTGTAGGGTATAGAGTGTAGGGTATAGAGTGTAGGGTATAGAGTGTAGGGCATAGAGTGTAGGGTATAGAGTGTAGGGTGTAGAGTGTAGGATGTAGAGTGTAGGGTATAGAGTGTAGAGTGTAGGGTATAGAGTGTATGGTATAGCGTGTAGGGTATAGAGTGTAGGGTGTAGAGTGTAGGGTATAGAGTGTAGGGTATAGAGTGTAGGGTATAGAGTGTAGGGTGTAGAGTGTAGGGTATAGAGTGTATGGTATAGAGTGTAGGGTATAGAGTGTATGGTATAGAGTGTAGAGTGTAGGATATAGAGTGTAGGGTATAGAGTGTAGAGTGTAGGGTACAGAGTGTAGGGTATAGAGTGTAGGGTATAGAGTGTAGAGTGTAGGGATTAGAGTGTAGGGTATAGAGTGTAGGGTATAGAGTGTAGAGTGTAGGGTATAGATTGTAGGGTATAGAGTGTAGAGTGTATGGTATAGAGTGTAGGGTATATAGTGTAGGGTATAGAGTGTAGGGTATAGAGTGTAGAGTGTAGGTTATAGAGTGTAGGGTATAGAGTGTAGGGTATAGAGTGTAGAGTGTAGGGTATAGAGTGTAGGGTATAGAGTGTAGGGTATAGAGTGTAGGGCATAGAGTGTAGGGTATAGAGTGTAGGGTGTAGAGTGTAGGGCATAGAGTGTAGGGTATAGAGTGTAGAGTGTAGGGTATAGAGTGTAGGGTATAGAGTGTAGGGTATAGAGTGTAGGGTATAGAGTGTAGGGTATAGATTGTAGAGTGTAAGGTATAGAGTGTAGAGTGTAGGGTATCGAGTGTAGGGTATAGAGTGTAGGGTATAGAGTGTAGGGTATAGATTGTAGAGTGTAGGCTATAGAGTGTAGGGTATAGAGTGTAGAGTGTAGGGTATAGAGTGTAGGGTATAGAGTGTAGGGTACAGAGTGTAGGGTATAGAGTGTAGAGTGTAGGGTATAGTGTGTAGGGTATAGAGTGCAGGGTGTAGAGTGTAGGGTATAGAGTGTAGGGTATAGAGTGTAGAGTGTAGGGTATAAAGTGTATGCTATAGAGTGTATGGTGTAGAGTGTCTGGTATAGAGTGTAGGGTATAGAGTGTAGGGTATAGAGTGTATGTTATAGAGTGTAGGGTATAGAGTGTAGGGTAGAGAGTGTAGAGTGTAGGGTATAGAGTGTAGATAATAGAGTGTAGGGTATAGAGTGTAGAGTGTCGGGATTAGAGTGTAGGGTATAGAGTGTAGGATGTAGAGTGTAGGGTATAGAGTGTAGAGTGTAGGGTATAGAGTGTATGGTATAGCGTGTAGGGTATAGAGTGTAGGGTGTAGAGTGTAGGGTATAGAGTGTAGGGTATAGAGTGTAGGGTATAGAGTGTAGGGTGTAGAGTGTAGGGTATAGAGTGTATGGTATAGAGTGTAGGGTATAGAGTGTATGGTATAGAGTGTAGAGTGTAGGATATAGAGTGTAGGGTATAGAGTGTAGAGTGTAGGGTACAGAGTGTAGGGTATAGAGTGTAGGGTATAGAGTGTAGAGTGTAGGGATTAGAGTGTAGGGTATAGAGTGTAGGGTATAGAGTGTAGAGTGTAGGGTATAGATTGTAGGGTATAGAGTGTAGAGTGTATGGTATAGAGTGTAGGGTATATAGTGTAGGGTATAGAGTGTAGGGTATAGAGTGTAGAGTGTAGGTTATAGAGTGTAGGGTATAGAGTGTAGGGTATAGAGTGTAGAGTGTAGGGTATAGAGTGTAGGGTATAGAGTGTAGGGTATAGAGTGTAGGGCATAGAGTGTAGGGTATAGAGTGTAGGGTGTAGAGTGTAGGATGTAGAGTGTAGGGTATAGAGTGTAGAGTGTAGGGTATAGAGTGTATGGTATAGCGTGTAGGGTATAGAGTGTAGGGTGTAGAGTGTAGGGTATAGAGTGTAGGGTATAGAGTGTAGGGTATAGAGTGTAGGGTGTAGAGTGTAGGGTATAGAGTGTATGGTATAGAGTGTAGGGTATAGAGTGTATGGTATAGAGTGTAGAGTGTAGGATATAGAGTGTAGGGTATAGAGTGTAGAGTGTAGGGTACAGAGTGTAGGGTATAGAGTGTAGGGTATAGAGTGTAGAGTGTAGGGATTAGAGTGTAGGGTATAGAGTGTAGAGTGTAGAGTATAGAGTGTAGAGTGTAGGGTATAGAGTTTAGAGTGTAGGGTATAGAGTGTAGGGTATAGAGTGTAAGGTATAGAGTGTAGGGTGTAGAGTGTAGGGTATAGAGTGTAGGGTATAGAGTGTAGGGTATAGAGTGTAGGGTATAGAGTGTAGGGTATAGAGTGTAGAGTGTAGGGTATAGAGTTTAGAGTGTAGGGTATAGAGTGTAGGGTATAGAGTGTAAGGTATAGAGTGTAGGGTGTAGAGTGTAGGGTATAGAGTGTAGGGTATAGAGTGTAGGGTATAGAGTGTACGGTATAGAGTGTAGGGTATAGAGTGTATGGTATAGAGTGTAGGGTATAGAGTGTAGGTATAGAGTGTTGGGTATAGAGTGTATGGTATAGATTGTAGGGTATAGAGTGTAGGGTATAGAGTGTATGTTATAGAGTGTAGGGTATAGAGTGTAGGGTATAGAGTTTAGAGTGTAGGGTATAGAGAGTAGGGTATAGAGTGTAAGGTATAGAGTGTAGGGTGTAGAGTGTAGGGTATAGAGTGTAGGGCATAGGGTGTAGGGTATAGAGTGTTGGGTATAGAGTGTAGAGTGTAGGGTATAGAGTGTAGGGTATAGAGTGTAGGGTATAGAGTGTAGAGTGTAGGGTACAGAGTGTAAGGTATTGAGTGTAGGGTATAGAGTGTAGGGTATAGAGTGTAGGGTATAGAGTGTAGGGTATAGAGTGTAGAGTGTAGGGTATAGAGTGTAGGGTATAGAGTGTAGGGTATAGAGTGTAGGGTAGAGAGTGTAGAGTGTAGGGTATAGAGTGTAGGGTATAGAGTGTAGGGTATAGAGTGTAGAGTGTAGGGATTAGAGTGTAGGGTATAGAGTGTAGGGTGTAGAGTGTAGGGTATAGAGTGTAGAGTGTAGGGTATAGAGTGTATGGTATAGAGTGTAGGGTATAGAGTGTAGGGTGTAGAGTGTAGGGTATAGAGTGTTGGGCATAGAGTGTAGGGTATAGAGTGTAGGGTATAGAGTGTAGAGTGTAGGGTATAGAGTGTATGGTATAGAGTGTAGGGTATAGAGTGTAGGGTATAGAGTGTAGAGTATAGAGTGTCGGGCAAAGAGTGTAGGGTATAGAGTGTAGGGTAAAGAGTGTAGGGTATAGAGTGTAGGGTATAGAGTGTAGGGTATATAGTGTAGAGTGTAGGGTATAGAGTGTAGGGTATAGAGTGTAGGGAATAGAGTGTAGGGTATAGAGTGCAGGGTATAGAGTGTAGAGTGTAGGGTATAGAGTGTAGAGTGTAGGTTATAGAGTGTAGGGTATAGAGTGTAGGGTATAGAATTTAGAGTGTAGGGTATAGAGTGTAGGGTATAGAGTGTAGGGAGTAGAGTGTAGGGTATAGAGTGTAGGGTATAGAGTGTAGGGTATAGAGTGTAGGGTATAGAGTGTATGGTATAGAGTGTAGGGTATAGAGTGTAGGGTATAGAGTGTAGGGTATAGAGTGTAGGGTATAGAGTGTAGAGTGTAGGGTATAGAGTGTAGAGTGTAGGGTATAGAGTGTAGGGTATAGAGTGTAGGGTAGAGAGTGTAGAGTGTAGGGTATAGAGTGTAGGGTATAGAGTGTAGGGTATAGAGTGTAGGGTGTAGAGTGTAGGGTATAGAGTGTAGGGTATAGAGTGTAGGGAATAGAGTGTAGAGTGTAAGGTATAGAGTGTAGGGTATAGAGTGTACGGTATAGAGTGTAGGGTATAGAGTGTATGGTATAGAGTGTAGGGTATAGAGTGTAGAGTGTAGGGTATAGAGTGTAGGGTGTAGAGTGTAGGGTATAGAGTGTAGAGTGTAGGGTATAGAGTGTATGGTATAGAGTGTAGGGTATAGAGTGTAGGGTATAGAGTGTAGGGAATAGAGTGTAGAGTGTAAGGTATAGAGTGTAGGGTATAGAGTGTAGGGTATAGAGTGTAGAGTGTTGGGATTAGAGTGTAGGGTATAGAGTGTAGGGTGTAGAGTGTAGGGTATAGAGTGTAGAGTGTAGGGTATAGAGTATATGGTATAGAGTGTAGGGTATAGAGTGTAGGGTGTAGAGTGTAGGGTATAGAGTGTAGGGTATAGAGTGTAGGGAATAGAGTGTAGAGTGTAAGGTATAGAGTGTAGAGTGTAGGGTATAGAGTGTAGGGTATAGAGTGTAGAGTGTAGGGATTAGAGTGTAGGGTATAGAGTGAGGGTATAGAGTGTAGGGTATAGAGTGTAGAGTGTAGGGTATAGAGTGTAGGGTATATAGTGTAGGGTATAGAGTGTAGGGCATAGACTGTAGGGTATAGAGTGTAGGGTATAGAGTGTAGGGTATAGAGTGTAGGGTATAGAGTGTAGGGTATAGAGTGTAGAGTGTAGGGTATAGAGTGTAGGGTATAGAGTGTAAGGTATAGAGTGTAGGGTGTAGAGTGTAGGGTATAGAGTGTAGGGTATAGAGTGTAGGGTATAGAGTGTACGGTATAGAGTGTAGGGTATAGAGTGTATGGTATAGAGTGTAGGGTATAGAGTGTAGGTATAGAGTGTAGGGTATAGAGTGTATGGTATAGATTGTAGGGTATAGAGTGTAGGGTATAGAGTGTATGTTATAGAGTGTAGGGTATAGAGTGTAGGGTATAGAGTTTAGAGTGTAGGGTATAGAGAGTAGGGTATAGAGTGTAAGGTATAGAGTGTAGGGTGTAGAGTGTAGGGTATAGAGTGTAGGGCATAGGGTGTAGGGTATAGAGTGTTGGGTATAGAGTGTAGAGTGTAGGGTATAGAGTTTAGAGTGTAGGGTATAGAGTGTAGGTTATAGAGTGTAAGGTATAGAGTGTAGGGTGTAGAGTGTAGGGTATAGAGTGTAGGGTATAGAGTGTAGGGTATAGAGTGTACGGTATAGAGTGTAGGGTATGGAGTGTATCGTATAGAGTGTAGGGTATAGAGTGTAGAGTGTAGGGTATAGAGTGTAGGGTATAGAGTGTAGGGTATAGAGTGTAGAGTGTAGGGTATAGAGTTTAGAGTGTAGGGTATAGAGTGTAGGGTATAGAGTGTAAGGTATAGAGTGTAGGGTGTAGAGTGTAGGGTATAGAGTGTAGGGTATAGAGTGTAGGGTATAGAGTGTACGGTATAGAGTGTAGGGTATAGAGTGTATGGTATAGAGTGTAGGGTATAGAGTGTAGGGTATAGAGTGTATGGTATAGAGTGTAGGGTATAGAGTGTAGGGTATAGAGTGTATGTTATAGAGTGTAGGGTATAGAGTGTAGAGTGTAGAGTGTAGGGTATAGAGTGTAGAGTGTAGGGTATAGAGTGTAGAGTGTAGAGTATAGAGTGTAGAGTGTAGGGTATAGAGTTTAGAGTGTAGGGTATAGAGTGTAGGGTATAGAGTGTAAGGTATAGAGTGTAGGGTGTAGAGTGTAGGGTATAGAGTGTAGGGTATAGAGTGTAGGGTATAGAGTGTAGGGTATAGAGTGTAGGGTATAGAGTGTAGAGTGTAGGGTATAGAGTTTAGAGTGTAGGGTATAGAGTGTAGGGTATAGAGTGTAAGGTATAGAGTGTAGGGTGTAGAGTGTAGGGTATAGAGTGTAGGGTATAGAGTGTAGGGTATAGAGTGTACGGTATAGAGTGTAGGGTATAGAGTGTATGGTATAGAGTGTAGGGTATAGAGTGTAGGTATAGAGTGTAGGGTATAGAGTGTATGGTATAGATTGTAGGGTATAGAGTGTAGGGTATAGAGTGTATGTTATAGAGTGTAGGGTATAGAGTGTAGGGTATAGAGTTTAGAGTGTAGGGTATAGAGAGTAGGGTATAGAGTGTAAGGTATAGAGTGTAGGGTGTAGAGTGTAGGGTATAGAGTGTAGGGCATAGGGTGTAGGGTATAGAGTGTTGGGTATAGAGTGTAGAGTGTAGGGTATAGAGTGTAGGGTATAGAGTGTAGGGTATAGAGTGTAGAGTGTAGGGTACAGAGTGTAAGGTATTGAGTGTAGGGTATAGAGTGTAGGGTATAGAGTGTAGGGTATAGAGTGTAGGGTATAGAGTGTAGAGTGTAGGGTATAGAGTGTAGGGTATAGAGTGTAGGGTATAGAGTGTAGGGTAGAGAGTGTAGAGTGTAGGGTATAGAGTGTAGGGTATAGAGTGTAGGGTATAGAGTGTAGAGTGTAGGGATTAGAGTGTAGGGTATAGAGTGTAGGGTGTAGAGTGTAGGGTATAGAGTGTAGAGTGTAGGGTATAGAGTGTATGGTATAGAGTGTAGGGTATAGAGTGTAGGGTGTAGAGTGTAGGGTATAGAGTGTTGGGCATAGAGTGTAGGGTATAGAGTGTAGGGTATAGAGTGTAGAGTGTAGGGTATAGAGTGTATGGTATAGAGTGTAGGGTATAGAGTGTAGGGTATAGAGTGTAGAGTATAGAGTGTCGGGCAAAGAGTGTAGGGTATAGAGTGTAGGGTATAGAGTGTAGGGTATAGAGTGTAGGGTATAGAGTGTAGGGTATATAGTGTAGAGTGTAGGGTATAGAGTGTAGGGTATAGAGTGTAGGGAATAGAGTGTAGGGTATAGAGTGCAGGGTATAGAGTGTAGAGTGTAGGGTATAGAGTGTAGAGTGTAGGTTATAGAGTGTAGGGTATAGAGTGTAGGGTATAGAATTTAGAGTGTAGGGTATAGAGTGTAGGGTATAGAGTGTAGGGAGTAGAGTGTAGGGTATAGAGTGTAGGGTATAGAGTGTAGGGTATAGAGTGTAGGGTATAGAGTGTATGGTATAGAGTGTAGGGTATAGAGTGTAGGGTATAGAGTGTAGGGTATAGAGTGTAGGGTATAGAGTGTAGAGTGTAGGGTATAGAGTGTAGAGTGTAGGGTATAGAGTGTAGGGTATAGAGTGTAGGGTAGAGAGTGTAGAGTGTAGGGTATAGAGTGTAGGGTATAGAGTGTAGGGTATAGAGTGTAGGGTGTAGAGTGTAGGGTATAGAGTGTAGGGTATAGAGTGTAGGGAATAGAGTGTAGAGTGTAAGGTATAGAGTGTAGGGTATAGAGTGTACGGTATAGAGTGTAGGGTATAGAGTGTATGGTATAGAGTGTAGGGTATAGAGTGTAGAGTGTAGGGTATAGAGTGTAGGGTGTAGAGTGTAGGGTATAGAGTGTAGAGTGTAGGGTATAGAGTGTATGGTATAGAGTGTAGGGTATAGAGTGTAGGGTATAGAGTGTAGGGAATAGAGTGTAGAGTGTAAGGTATAGAGTGTAGGGTATAGAGTGTAGGGTATAGAGTGTAGAGTGTTGGGATTAGAGTGTAGGGTATAGAGTGTAGGGTGTAGAGTGTAGGGTATAGAGTGTAGAGTGTAGGGTATAGAGTATATGGTATAGAGTGTAGGGTATAGAGTGTAGGGTGTAGAGTGTAGGGTATAGAGTGTAGGGTATAGAGTGTAGGGAATAGAGTGTAGAGTGTAAGGTATAGAGTGTAGAGTGTAGGGTATAGAGTGTAGGGTATAGAGTGTAGAGTGTAGGGATTAGAGTGTAGGGTATAGAGTGAGGGTATAGAGTGTAGGGTCTAGAGTGTAGAGTGTAGGGTATAGAGTGTAGGGTATATAGTGTAGGGTATAGAGTGTAGGGCATAGACTGTAGGGTATAGAGTGTAGGGTATAGAGTGTAGGGTATAGAGTGTAGGGTATAGAGTGTAGGGTATAGAGTGTAGAGTGTAGGGTATAGAGTGTAGGGTATAGAGTGTAGGGTATAGAGTGTAGGGTATAGAGTGTAGGGTATAGAGTGTAGGGCATAGAGTGTAGGGTATAGAGTGTAGGGTATAGAGTGTAGGGTATTGAGTGTAGGGTATAGAGTGCAGGGTATAGAGTGTAAGGCATAGAGTGTAGGGTATAGAGTGTAGGGTATAGAGTGTAGGGTATTGAGTGTAGGGTATAGAGTGTAGAGTGTAGGGTATAGAGTGTAGGGTATAGAGTGTAGGGTATAGAGTGTAGAGTGTAGGGTGTAGAGTGTAGGGTATAGAGTGTAGGGTATAGAGTGTAGGGTATAGAGTGTAGGTATAGAGTGTAGGGCATAGAGTGTAGGGTATAGAGTGTAGGGTATAGAGTGTAGAGTGTAGGGTATAGAGTGTAGGGTATAGAGTGTAGAGTGTAGGGTATAGAGTGTAGGGTATAGAGTGTAGTGTAGAGAGTGTAGGGTAGAGAGTGTAGAGTGTAGGGTATAGAGTGTAGGGTATAGAGTGTAGGGTTTAGAGTGTAGAGTGTAGGGATTAGAGTGTAGGGTATAGAGTGTAGGGTGTAGATTGTAGGGTATAGAGTGTAGAGTGTAGGGTATAGAGTGTATGGTATAGAGAGTAGGGTATAGAGTGTGGGGTGTAGAGTGTAGGGTATACAGTGTAGGGTATAGAGTGTAGGGTATAGAGTGTAGGGAATAGAGTGTAGAGTGTAAGGTATAGAGTGTAGGGTATAGAGTGTATGGTATAGAGTGTAGGGTATAGAGTGTAGGGTGTAGAGTGTTGGGTATAGAGTGTACGGTATAGAGTGTAGGGTATAGAGTGTAGGGAATAGAGTGTAGAGTGTAAGGTATAGAGTGTATAGTGTAGGGTATAGAGTGTAGGGTATAGAGTGTAGAGTGTAGGGATTAGAGTGTAGGGTATAGTGTGTAGGGTATAGAGTGTAGGGTATAGAGTGTAGGGTATAGAGTGTAGAGTGTAGGGTATAGAGTGTAGAGTGTAGGGTATAGAGTGTAGGGTATAGAGTGTAGGGTATAGAGTGTAGGGTAGAGTGTGTAGAGTGTAGGGTATAGAGTGTAGGGTATAGAGTGTAGGGTATAGAGTGTAGAGTGTAGGGATTAGAGTGTAGGGTATAGATTGTAGGGTGTAGAGTGTAGGGTATAGAGTGTAGAGTGTAGGGTATAGAGTGTATGGTATAGAGTGTAGGGTATAGAGTGTAGGGTGTAGAGTGTAGGGTATAGAGTGTAGGGTATAGAGTGTAGGGTATAGAGTGTAGGGTATAGAGTGTAGAGTGTAGGGATTAGAGTGTAGGGTATAGAGTGTAGGGTGTAGAGTGTAGGTTATAGAGTGTAGAGTGTAGGGTATAGAGTGTATGGTATAGAGTGTAGGGTATAGAGTGTAGGGTGTAGAGTGTAGGGTATAGAGTGTAGGGTATAGAGTGTAGGGTATAGAGTGTAGGGTATAAAGTGTAGAGTGAAGGGATTAGAGTGTAGGGTATAGAGTGTAGGGTGTAGAGTGTAGGGTATAGAGTGTAGGGTATAGAGTGTAGGGTATAGAGTGTAGGGTATAGAGTGTAGGGAATAGATTGTAGAGTGTAAGGTATAGAGTGTAGAGTGTAGGGTATCGAGTGTAGGGAATAGAGTGTAGGGTATAGAGTGTAGGGTATAGATTGTAGAGTGTAGGCTATAGAGTGTAGGGTATAGAGTGTAGAGTGTAGGGTATAGAGTGTAGGGTATAGAGTGTAGGGTACAGAGTGTAGGGTATAGAGTGTAGAGTGTAGGGTATAGTGTGTAGGGTATAGAGTGCAGGGTGTAGAGTGTAGGGTATAGAGTGTAGGGTATAGAGTGTAGAGTGTAGGGTATAAAGTGTATGCTATAGAGTGTATGGTGTAGAGTGTCTGGTATAGAGTGTAGGGTATAGAGTGTAGGGTATAGAGTGTATGTTATAGAGTGTAGGGTATAGAGTGTAGGGTAGAGAGTGTAGAGTGTAGGGTATAGAGTGTAGATAATAGAGTGTAGGGTATAGAGTGTAGAGTGTCGGGATTAGAGTGTAGGGTATAGAGTGTAGGATGTAGAGTGTAGGGTATAGAGTGTAGAGTGTAGGGTATAGAGTGTATGGTATAGCGTGTAGGGTATAGAGTGTAGGGTGTAGAGTGTAGGGTATAGAGTGTAGGGTATAGAGTGTAGGGTATAGAGTGTAGGGTGTAGAGTGTAGGGTATAGAGTGTATGGTATAGAGTGTAGGGTATAGAGTGTATGGTATAGAGTGTAGAGTGTAGGATATAGAGTGTAGGGTATAGAGTGTAGAGTGTAGGGTACAGAGTGTAGGGTATAGAGTGTAGGGTATAGAGTGTAGAGTGTAGGGATTAGAGTGTAGGGTATAGAGTGTAGGGTATAGAGTGTAGAGTGTAGGGTATAGATTGTAGGGTATAGAGTGTAGAGTGTATGGTATAGAGTGTAGGGTATATAGTGTAGGGTATAGAGTGTAGGGTATAGAGTGTAGAGTGTAGGTTATAGAGTGTAGGGTATAGAGTGTAGGGTATAGAGTGTAGAGTGTAGGGTATAGAGTGTAGGGTATAGAGTGTAGGGTATAGAGTGTAGGGCATAGAGTGTAGGGTATAGAGTGTAGGGTGTAGAGTGTAGGATGTAGAGTGTAGGGTATAGAGTGTAGAGTGTAGGGTATAGAGTGTATGGTATAGCGTGTAGGGTATAGAGTGTAGGGTGTAGAGTGTAGGGTATAGAGTGTAGGGTATAGAGTGTAGGGTATAGAGTGTAGGGTGTAGAGTGTAGGGTATAGAGTGTATGGTATAGAGTGTAGGGTATAGAGTGTATGGTATAGAGTGTAGAGTGTAGGATATAGAGTGTAGGGTATAGAGTGTAGAGTGTAGGGTACAGAGTGTAGGGTATAGAGTGTAGGGTATAGAGTGTAGAGTGTAGGGATTAGAGTGTAGGGTATAGAGTGTAGAGTGTAGAGTATAGAGTGTAGAGTGTAGGGTATAGAGTTTAGAGTGTAGGGTATAGAGTGTAGGGTATAGAGTGTAAGGTATAGAGTGTAGGGTGTAGAGTGTAGGGTATAGAGTGTAGGGTATAGAGTGTAGGGTATAGAGTGTAGGGTATAGAGTGTAGGGTATAGAGTGTAGAGTGTAGGGTATAGAGTTTAGAGTGTAGGGTATAGAGTGTAGGGTATAGAGTGTAAGGTATAGAGTGTAGGGTGTAGAGTGTAGGGTATAGAGTGTAGGGTATAGAGTGTAGGGTATAGAGTGTACGGTATAGAGTGTAGGGTATAGAGTGTATGGTATAGAGTGTAGGGTATAGAGTGTAGGTATAGAGTGTTGGGTATAGAGTGTATGGTATAGATTGTAGGGTATAGAGTGTAGGGTATAGAGTGTATGTTATAGAGTGTAGGGTATAGAGTGTAGGGTATAGAGTTTAGAGTGTAGGGTATAGAGAGTAGGGTATAGAGTGTAAGGTATAGAGTGTAGGGTGTAGAGTGTAGGGTATAGAGTGTAGGGCATAGGGTGTAGGGTATAGAGTGTTGGGTATAGAGTGTAGAGTGTAGGGTATAGAGTGTAGGGTATAGAGTGTAGGGTATAGAGTGTAGAGTGTAGGGTACAGAGTGTAAGGTATTGAGTGTAGGGTATAGAGTGTAGGGTATAGAGTGTAGGGTATAGAGTGTAGGGTATAGAGTGTAGAGTGTAGGGTATAGAGTGTAGGGTATAGAGTGTAGGGTATAGAGTGTAGGGTAGAGAGTGTAGAGTGTAGGGTATAGAGTGTAGGGTATAGAGTGTAGGGTATAGAGTGTAGAGTGTAGGGATTAGAGTGTAGGGTATAGAGTGTAGGGTGTAGAGTGTAGGGTATAGAGTGTAGAGTGTAGGGTATAGAGTGTATGGTATAGAGTGTAGGGTATAGAGTGTAGGGTGTAGAGTGTAGGGTATAGAGTGTTGGGCATAGAGTGTAGGGTATAGAGTGTAGGGTATAGAGTGTAGAGTGTAGGGTATAGAGTGTATGGTATAGAGTGTAGGGTATAGAGTGTAGGGTATAGAGTGTAGAGTATAGAGTGTCGGGCAAAGAGTGTAGGGTATAGAGTGTAGGGTAAAGAGTGTAGGGTATAGAGTGTAGGGTATAGAGTGTAGGGTATATAGTGTAGAGTGTAGGGTATAGAGTGTAGGGTATAGAGTGTAGGGAATAGAGTGTAGGGTATAGAGTGCAGGGTATAGAGTGTAGAGTGTAGGGTATAGAGTGTAGAGTGTAGGTTATAGAGTGTAGGGTATAGAGTGTAGGGTATAGAATTTAGAGTGTAGGGTATAGAGTGTAGGGTATAGAGTGTAGGGAGTAGAGTGTAGGGTATAGAGTGTAGGGTATAGAGTGTAGGGTATAGAGTGTAGGGTATAGAGTGTATGGTATAGAGTGTAGGGTATAGAGTGTAGGGTATAGAGTGTAGGGTATAGAGTGTAGGGTATAGAGTGTAGAGTGTAGGGTATAGAGTGTAGAGTGTAGGGTATAGAGTGTAGGGTATAGAGTGTAGGGTAGAGAGTGTAGAGTGTAGGGTATAGAGTGTAGGGTATAGAGTGTAGGGTATAGAGTGTAGGGTGTAGAGTGTAGGGTATAGAGTGTAGGGTATAGAGTGTAGGGAATAGAGTGTAGAGTGTAAGGTATAGAGTGTAGGGTATAGAGTGTACGGTATAGAGTGTAGGGTATAGAGTGTATGGTATAGAGTGTAGGGTATAGAGTGTAGAGTGTAGGGTATAGAGTGTAGGGTGTAGAGTGTAGGGTATAGAGTGTAGAGTGTAGGGTATAGAGTGTATGGTATAGAGTGTAGGGTATAGAGTGTAGGGTATAGAGTGTAGGGAATAGAGTGTAGAGTGTAAGGTATAGAGTGTAGGGTATAGAGTGTAGGGTATAGAGTGTAGAGTGTTGGGATTAGAGTGTAGGGTATAGAGTGTAGGGTGTAGAGTGTAGGGTATAGAGTGTAGAGTGTAGGGTATAGAGTATATGGTATAGAGTGTAGGGTATAGAGTGTAGGGTGTAGAGTGTAGGGTATAGAGTGTAGGGTATAGAGTGTAGGGAATAGAGTGTAGAGTGTAAGGTATAGAGTGTAGAGTGTAGGGTATAGAGTGTAGGGTATAGAGTGTAGAGTGTAGGGATTAGAGTGTAGGGTATAGAGTGAGGGTATAGAGTGTAGGGTATAGAGTGTAGAGTGTAGGGTATAGAGTGTAGGGTATATAGTGTAGGGTATAGAGTGTAGGGCATAGACTGTAGGGTATAGAGTGTAGGGTATAGAGTGTAGGGTATAGAGTGTAGGGTATAGAGTGTAGGGTATAGAGTGTAGAGTGTAGGGTATAGAGTGTAGGGTATAGAGTGTAAGGTATAGAGTGTAGGGTGTAGAGTGTAGGGTATAGAGTGTAGGGTATAGAGTGTAGGGTATAGAGTGTACGGTATAGAGTGTAGGGTATAGAGTGTATGGTATAGAGTGTAGGGTATAGAGTGTAGGTATAGAGTGTAGGGTATAGAGTGTATGGTATAGATTGTAGGGTATAGAGTGTAGGGTATAGAGTGTATGTTATAGAGTGTAGGGTATAGAGTGTAGGGTATAGAGTTTAGAGTGTAGGGTATAGAGAGTAGGGTATAGAGTGTAAGGTATAGAGTGTAGGGTGTAGAGTGTAGGGTATAGAGTGTAGGGCATAGGGTGTAGGGTATAGAGTGTTGGGTATAGAGTGTAGAGTGTAGGGTATAGAGTTTAGAGTGTAGGGTATAGAGTGTAGGTTATAGAGTGTAAGGTATAGAGTGTAGGGTGTAGAGTGTAGGGTATAGAGTGTAGGGTATAGAGTGTAGGGTATAGAGTGTACGGTATAGAGTGTAGGGTATAGAGTGTAGGGTATAGAGTGTAGGGTATAGAGTGTAGAGTGTAGGGTATAGAGTTTAGAGTGTAGGGTATAGAGTGTAGGGTATAGAGTGTAAGGTATAGAGTGTAGGGTGTAGAGTGTAGGGTATAGAGTGTAGGGTATAGAGTGTAGGGTATAGAGTGTACGGTATAGAGTGTAGGGTATAGAGTGTATGGTATAGAGTGTAGGGTATAGAGTGTAGGGTATAGAGTGTATGGTATAGAGTGTAGGGTATAGAGTGTAGGGTATAGAGTGTATGTTATAGAGTGTAGGGTATAGAGTGTAGAGTGTAGAGTGTAGGGTATAGAGTGTAGAGTGTAGGGTATAGAGTGTAGAGTGTAGAGTATAGAGTGTAGAGTGTAGGGTATAGAGTTTAGAGTGTAGGGTATAGAGTGTAGGGTATAGAGTGTAAGGTATAGAGTGTAGGGTGTAGAGTGTAGGGTATAGAGTGTAGGGTATAGAGTGTAGGGTATAGAGTGTAGGGTATAGAGTGTAGGGTATAGAGTGTAGAGTGTAGGGTATAGAGTTTAGAGTGTAGGGTATAGAGTGTAGGGTATAGAGTGTAAGGTATAGAGTGTAGGGTGTAGAGTGTAGGGTATAGAGTGTAGGGTATAGAGTGTAGGGTATAGAGTGTACGGTATAGAGTGTAGGGTATAGAGTGTATGGTATAGAGTGTAGGGTATAGAGTGTAGGTATAGAGTGTAGGGTATAGAGTGTATGGTATAGATTGTAGGGTATAGAGTGTAGGGTATAGAGTGTATGTTATAGAGTGTAGGGTATAGAGTGTAGGGTATAGAGTTTAGAGTGTAGGGTATAGAGAGTAGGGTATAGAGTGTAAGGTATAGAGTGTAGGGTGTAGAGTGTAGGGTATAGAGTGTAGGGCATAGGGTGTAGGGTATAGAGTGTTGGGTATAGAGTGTAGAGTGTAGGGTATAGAGTGTAGGGTATAGAGTGTAGGGTATAGAGTGTAGAGTGTAGGGTACAGAGTGTAAGGTATTGAGTGTAGGGTATAGAGTGTAGGGTATAGAGTGTAGGGTATAGAGTGTAGGGTATAGAGTGTAGAGTGTAGGGTATAGAGTGTAGGGTATAGAGTGTAGGGTATAGAGTGTAGGGTAGAGAGTGTAGAGTGTAGGGTATAGAGTGTAGGGTATAGAGTGTAGGGTATAGAGTGTAGAGTGTAGGGATTAGAGTGTAGGGTATAGAGTGTAGGGTGTAGAGTGTAGGGTATAGAGTGTAGAGTGTAGGGTATAGAGTGTATGGTATAGAGTGTAGGGTATAGAGTGTAGGGTGTAGAGTGTAGGGTATAGAGTGTTGGGCATAGAGTGTAGGGTATAGAGTGTAGGGTATAGAGTGTAGAGTGTAGGGTATAGAGTGTATGGTATAGAGTGTAGGGTATAGAGTGTAGGGTATAGAGTGTAGAGTATAGAGTGTCGGGCAAAGAGTGTAGGGTATAGAGTGTAGGGTATAGAGTGTAGGGTATAGAGTGTAGGGTATAGAGTGTAGGGTATATAGTGTAGAGTGTAGGGTATAGAGTGTAGGGTATAGAGTGTAGGGAATAGAGTGTAGGGTATAGAGTGCAGGGTATAGAGTGTAGAGTGTAGGGTATAGAGTGTAGAGTGTAGGTTATAGAGTGTAGGGTATAGAGTGTAGGGTATAGAATTTAGAGTGTAGGGTATAGAGTGTAGGGTATAGAGTGTAGGGAGTAGAGTGTAGGGTATAGAGTGTAGGGTATAGAGTGTAGGGTATAGAGTGTAGGGTATAGAGTGTATGGTATAGAGTGTAGGGTATAGAGTGTAGGGTATAGAGTGTAGGGTATAGAGTGTAGGGTATAGAGTGTAGAGTGTAGGGTATAGAGTGTAGAGTGTAGGGTATAGAGTGTAGGGTATAGAGTGTAGGGTAGAGAGTGTAGAGTGTAGGGTATAGAGTGTAGGGTATAGAGTGTAGGGTATAGAGTGTAGGGTGTAGAGTGTAGGGTATAGAGTGTAGGGTATAGAGTGTAGGGAATAGAGTGTAGAGTGTAAGGTATAGAGTGTAGGGTATAGAGTGTACGGTATAGAGTGTAGGGTATAGAGTGTATGGTATAGAGTGTAGGGTATAGAGTGTAGAGTGTAGGGTATAGAGTGTAGGGTGTAGAGTGTAGGGTATAGAGTGTAGAGTGTAGGGTATAGAGTGTATGGTATAGAGTGTAGGGTATAGAGTGTAGGGTATAGAGTGTAGGGAATAGAGTGTAGAGTGTAAGGTATAGAGTGTAGGGTATAGAGTGTAGGGTATAGAGTGTAGAGTGTTGGGATTAGAGTGTAGGGTATAGAGTGTAGGGTGTAGAGTGTAGGGTATAGAGTGTAGAGTGTAGGGTATAGAGTATATGGTATAGAGTGTAGGGTATAGAGTGTAGGGTGTAGAGTGTAGGGTATAGAGTGTAGGGTATAGAGTGTAGGGAATAGAGTGTAGAGTGTAAGGTATAGAGTGTAGAGTGTAGGGTATAGAGTGTAGGGTATAGAGTGTAGAGTGTAGGGATTAGAGTGTAGGGTATAGAGTGAGGGTATAGAGTGTAGGGTCTAGAGTGTAGAGTGTAGGGTATAGAGTGTAGGGTATATAGTGTAGGGTATAGAGTGTAGGGCATAGACTGTAGGGTATAGAGTGTAGGGTATAGAGTGTAGGGTATAGAGTGTAGGGTATAGAGTGTAGGGTATAGAGTGTAGAGTGTAGGGTATAGAGTGTAGGGTATAGAGTGTAGGGTATAGAGTGTAGGGTATAGAGTGTAGGGTATAGAGTGTAGGGCATAGAGTGTAGGGTATAGAGTGTAGGGTATAGAGTGTAGGGTATTGAGTGTAGGGTATAGAGTGCAGGGTATAGAGTGTAAGGCATAGAGTGTAGGGTATAGAGTGTAGGGTATAGAGTGTAGGGTATTGAGTGTAGGGTATAGAGTGTAGAGTGTAGGGTATAGAGTGTAGGGTATAGAGTGTAGGGTATAGAGTGTAGAGTGTAGGGTGTAGAGTGTAGGGTATAGAGTGTAGGGTATAGAGTGTAGGGTATAGAGTGTAGGTATAGAGTGTAGGGCATAGAGTGTAGGGTATAGAGTGTAGGGTATAGAGTGTAGAGTGTAGGGTATAGAGTGTAGGGTATAGAGTGTAGAGTGTAGGGTATAGAGTGTAGGGTATAGAGTGTAGTGTAGAGAGTGTAGGGTAGAGAGTGTAGAGTGTAGGGTATAGAGTGTAGGGTATAGAGTGTAGGGTTTAGAGTGTAGAGTGTAGGGATTAGAGTGTAGGGTATAGAGTGTAGGGTGTAGATTGTAGGGTATAGAGTGTAGAGTGTAGGGTATAGAGTGTATGGTATAGAGAGTAGGGTATAGAGTGTGGGGTGTAGAGTGTAGGGTATACAGTGTAGGGTATAGAGTGTAGGGTATAGAGTGTAGGGAATAGAGTGTAGAGTGTAAGGTATAGAGTGTAGGGTATAGAGTGTATGGTATAGAGTGTAGGGTATAGAGTGTAGGGTGTAGAGTGTTGGGTATAGAGTGTACGGTATAGAGTGTAGGGTATAGAGTGTAGGGAATAGAGTGTAGAGTGTAAGGTATAGAGTGTATAGTGTAGGGTATAGAGTGTAGGGTATAGAGTGTAGAGTGTAGGGATTAGAGTGTAGGGTATAGTGTGTAGGGTATAGAGTGTAGGGTATAGAGTGTAGGGTATAGAGTGTAGAGTGTAGGGTATAGAGTGTAGAGTGTAGGGTATAGAGTGTAGGGTATAGAGTGTAGGGTATAGAGTGTAGGGTAGAGTGTGTAGAGTGTAGGGTATAGAGTGTAGGGTATAGAGTGTAGGGTATAGAGTGTAGAGTGTAGGGATTAGAGTGTAGGGTATAGATTGTAGGGTGTAGAGTGTAGGGTATAGAGTGTAGAGTGTAGGGTATAGAGTGTATGGTATAGAGTGTAGGGTATAGAGTGTAGGGTGTAGAGTGTAGGGTATAGAGTGTAGGGTATAGAGTGTAGGGTATAGAGTGTAGGGTATAGAGTGTAGAGTGTAGGGATTAGAGTGTAGGGTATAGAGTGTAGGGTGTAGAGTGTAGGTTATAGAGTGTAGAGTGTAGGGTATAGAGTGTATGGTATAGAGTGTAGGGTATAGAGTGTAGGGTGTAGAGTGTAGGGTATAGAGTGTAGGGTATAGAGTGTAGGGTATAGAGTGTAGGGTATAAAGTGTAGAGTGAAGGGATTAGAGTGTAGGGTATAGAGTGTAGGGTGTAGAGTGTAGGGTATAGAGTGTAGGGTATAGAGTGTAGGGTATAGAGTGTAGGGTATAGAGTGTAGGGAATAGATTGTAGAGTGTAAGGTATAGAGTGTAGAGTGTAGGGTATCGAGTGTAGGGAATAGAGTGTAGGGTATAGAGTGTAGGGTATAGATTGTAGAGTGTAGGCTATAGAGTGTAGGGTATAGAGTGTAGAGTGTAGGGTATAGAGTGTAGGGTATAGAGTGTAGGGTACAGAGTGTAGGGTATAGAGTGTAGAGTGTAGGGTATAGTGTGTAGGGTATAGAGTGCAGGGTGTAGAGTGTAGGGTATAGAGTGTAGGGTATAGAGTGTAGAGTGTAGGGTATAAAGTGTATGCTATAGAGTGTATGGTGTAGAGTGTATGGTATAGAGTGTAGGGTATAGAGTGTAGGGTATAGAGTGTATGTTATAGAGTGTAGGGTATAGAGTGTAGGGTAGAGAGTGTAGAGTGTAGGGTATAGAGTGTAGATAATAGAGTGTAGGGTATAGAGTGTAGAGTGTCGGGATTAGAGTGTAGGGTATAGAGTGTAGGATGTAGAGTGTAGGGTATAGAGTGTAGAGTGTAGGGTATAGAGTGTATGGTATAGCGTGTAGGGTATAGAGTGTATGGTGTAGAGTGTAGGGTATAGAGTGTAGGGTATAGAGTGTAGGGTATAGAGTGTAGGGTGTAGAGTGTAGGGTATAGAGTGTATGGTATAGAGTGTAGGGTATAGAGTGTATGGTATAGAGAGTAGAGTGTAGGATATAGAGTGTAGGGTATAGAGTGTAGAGTGTAGGGTACAGAGTGTAGGGTATAGAGTGTAGGGTATAGAGTGTAGAGTGTAGGGATTAGAGTGTAGGGTATAGAGTGTAGGGTATAGAGTGTAGAGTGTAGGGTATAGATTGTAGGGTATAGAGTGTAGAGTGTATGGTATAGAGTGTAGGGTATATAGTGTAGGGTATAGAGTGTAGGGTATAGAGTGTAGAGTGTAGGTTATAGAGTGTAGGGTATAGAGTGTAGGGTATAGAGTGTAGAGTGTAGGGTATAGAGTGTAGGGTATAGAGTGTAGGGTATAGAGTGTAGGGCATAGAGTGTAGGGTATAGAGTGTAGGGTGTAGAGTGTAGGATGTAGAGTGTAGGGTATAGAGTGTAGAGTGTAGGGTATAGAGTGTATGGTATAGCGTGTAGGGTATAGAGTGTAGGGTGTAGAGTGTAGGGTATAGAGTGTAGGGTATAGAGTGTAGGGTATAGAGTGTAGGGTGTAGAGTGTAGGGTATAGAGTGTATGGTATAGAGTGTAGGGTATAGAGTGTATGGTATAGAGTGTAGAGTGTAGGATATAGAGTGTAGGGTATAGAGTGTAGAGTGTAGGGTACAGAGTGTAGGGTATAGAGTGTAGGGTATAGAGTGTAGAGTGTAGGGATTAGAGTGTAGGGTATAGAGTGTAGGGTATAGAGTGTAGAGTGTAGGGTATAGATTGTAGGGTATAGAGTGTAGAGTGTATGGTATAGAGTGTAGGGTATATAGTGTAGGGTATAGAGTGTAGGGTATAGAGTGTAGAGTGTAGGTTATAGAGTGTAGGGTATAGAGTGTAGGGTATAGAGTGTAGAGTGTAGGGTATAGAGTGTAGGGTATAGAGTGTAGGGTATAGAGTGTAGGGCATAGAGTGTAGGGTATAGAGTGTAGGGTGTAGAGTGTAGGGCATAGAGTGTAGGGTATAGAGTGTAGAGTGTAGGGTATAGAGTGTAGGGTATAGAGTGTAGGGTATAGAGTGTAGGGTATAGAGTGTAGGGTATAGAGTGTAGAGTGTAGGGTATAGCGTGTAGAGTGTAGGGTATAGAGTGTAGGGTATAGAGTGTAGGGTATAGAGTGAAGGGTATAGAGTGTAGAGTGTAGGGTATAGAGTGTAGAGTGTAGGGTATAGAGTGTATGGTATAGAGTGTAGGGTATAGAGTGTAGGGTGTAGACTGTTGGGTATAGAGTGTAGGGTATAGAGTGTAGGGTATAGAGTGTAGAGTGTAGGGATTAGAGTGTAGGGTATAGAGTGTAGGGTATAGAGTGTAGGGTATAGAGTGTAGGGTATAGAGTGTAGAGTGTAGGGTATAGAGTGTAGAGTGTAGGGTATAGAGTGTAGGGTATAGAGTGTAGGGTATAGAGTGTAGGGTAGAGTGTGTAGAGTGTAGGGTATAGAGTGTAGGGTATAGAGTGTAGGGTATAGAGTGTAGAGTGTAGGGATTAGAGTGTAGGGTATAGAGTGTAGGGTGTAGAGTGTAGGGTATAGAGTGTAGAGTGTAGGGTATAGAGTGTATGGTATAGAGTGTAGGGTATAGAGTGTAGGGTGTAGAGTGTAGGGTATAGAGTGTAGGGTATAGAGTGTAGGGTATAGAGTGTAGGGAATAGAGTGTAGAGTGTAAGGTATAGAGTGTAGAGTGTAGGGTATAGAGTGTAGGGTATAGAGTGTAGAGTGAAGGGATTAAAGTGTAGGGTATAGAGTGTAGGGTGTAGAGTGTAGGGTATAGAGTGTAGAGTGTAGGGTATAGAGTGTATGGTATAGAGTGTAGGGTATAGAGTGTAGGGTGTAGAGTGTAGGGTATATAGTGTAGGGTATAGAGTGTAGGGTATAGAGTGTAGGGTATAGAGTGTAGGGAATAGAGTGTAGAGTGTAAGGTATAGAGTGTAGAGTGTAGGGTATAGAGTGTAGGGTATAGACTGTAGGGTATAGAGTGTAGGGTATAGAGTGTAGGGTATAGATTGTAGAGTGTAGGCTATAGAGTGTAGGGTATAGAGTGTAGAGTGTAGGGTATAGAGTGTAGGGTATAGAGTGTAGGGTACAGAGTGTAGGGTATAGAGTGTAGAGTGTAGGGTATAGTGTGTAGGGTATAGAGTGCAGGGTGTAGAGTGTAGGGTATAGAGTGTAGGGTATAGAGTGTAGAGTGTAGGGTATAAAGTGTATGCTATAGAGTGTATGGTGTAGAGTGTATGGTATAGAGTGTAGGGTATAGAGTGTAGGGTATAGAGTGTATGTTATAGAGTGTAGGGTATAGAGTGTAGGGTAGAGAGTGTAGAGTGTAGGGTATAGAGTGTAGATAATAGAGTGTAGGGTATAGAGTGTAGAGTGTCGGGATTAGAGTGTAGGGTATAGAGTGTAGGATGTAGAGTGTAGGGTATAGAGTGTAGAGTGTAGGGTATAGAGTGTATGGTATAGCGTGTAGGGTATAGAGTGTAGGGTGTAGAGTGTAGGGTATAGAGTGTAGGGTATAGAGTGTAGGGTATAGAGTGTAGGGTGTAGAGTGTAGGGTATAGAGTGTATGGTATAGAGTGTAGGGTATAGAGTGTATGGTATAGAGTGTAGAGTGTAGGATATAGAGTGTAGGGTATAGAGTGTAGAGTGTAGGGTACAGAGTGTAGGGTATAGAGTGTAGGGTATAGAGTGTAGAGTGTAGGGATTAGAGTGTAGGGTATAGAGTGTAGGGTATAGAGTGTAGAGTGTAGGGTATAGATTGTAGGGTATAGAGTGTAGAGTGTATGGTATAGAGTGTAGGGTATATAGTGTAGGGTATAGAGTGTAGGGTATAGAGTGTAGAGTGTAGGTTATAGAGTGTAGGGTATAGAGTGTAGGGTATAGAGTGTAGAGTGTAGGGTATAGAGTGTAGGGTATAGAGTGTAGGGTATAGAGTGTAGGGCATAGAGTGTAGGGTATAGAGTGTAGGGTGTAGAGTGTAGGATGTAGAGTGTAGGGTATAGAGTGTAGAGTGTAGGGTATAGAGTGTATGGTATAGCGTGTAGGGTATAGAGTGTAGGGTGTAGAGTGTAGGGTATAGAGTGTAGGGTATTGAGTGTAGGGTATAGAGTGTAGGGTGTAGAGTGTAGGGTATAGAGTGTATGGTATAGAGTGTAGGGTATAGAGTGTATGGTATAGAGTGTAGAGTGTAGGATATAGAGTGTAGGGTATAGAGTGTAGAGTGTAGGGTACAGAGTGTAGGGTATAGAGTGTAGGGTATAGAGTGTAGAGTGTAGGGATTAGAGTGTAGGGTATAGAGTGTAGGGTATAGAGTGTAGAGTGTAGGGTATAGATTGTAGGGTATAGAGTGTAGAGTGTATGGTATAGAGTGTAGGGTATATAGTGTAGGGTATAGAGTGTAGGGTATAGAGTGTAGAGTGTAGGTTATAGAGTGTAGGGTATAGAGTGTAGGGTATAGAGTGTAGAGTGTAGGGTATAGAGTGTAGGGTATAGAGTGTAGGGTATAGAGTGTAGGGCATAGAGTGTAGGGTATAGAGTGTAGGGTGTAGAGTGTAGGGCATAGAGTGTAGGGTATAGAGTGTAGAGTGTAGGGTATAGAGTGTAGGGTATAGAGTGTAGGGTATAGAGTGTAGGGTATAGAGTGTAGGGTATAGAGTGTAGAGTGTAGGGTATAGCGTGTAGAGTGTAGGGTATAGAGTGTAGGGTATAGAGTGTAGGGTATAGAGTGTAGGGTATAGAGTGTAGAGTGTAGGGTATAGAGTGTAGAGTGTAGGGTATAGAGTGTATGGTATAGAGTGTAGGGTATAGAGTGTAGGGTGTAGAGTGTTGGGTATAGAGTGTAGGGTATAGAGTGTAGGGTATAGAGTGTAGGGTATAGAGTGTAGGGTATAGAGTGTAGGGAATAGAGTGTAGAGTGTAAGGTATAGAGTGTAGAGTGTAGGGTATAGAGTGTAGGGTATAGAGTGTAGAGTGTAGGGATTAGAGTGTAGGGTATAGAGTGTAGGGTATAGAGTGTAGGGTATAGAGTATAGGGTATAGAGTGTAGAGTGTAGGGTATAGAGTGTAGAGTGTAGGGTATAGAGTGTAGGGTATAGAGTGTAGGGTATAGAGTGTAGGGTAGAGTGTGTAGAGTGTAGGGTATAGAGTGTAGGGTATAGAGTGTAGGGTATAGAGTGTAGAGTGTAGGGATTAGAGTGTAGGGTATAGAGTGTAGGGTGTAGAGTGTAGGGTATAGAGTGTAGAGTGTAGGGTATAGAGTGTATGGTATAGAGTGTAGGGTATAGAGTGTAGGGTGTAGAGTGTAGGGTATAGAGTGTAGGGTATAGAGTGTAGGGTATAGAGTGTAGGGAATAGAGTGTAGAGTGTAAGGTATAGAGTGTAGAGTGTAGGGTATAGAGTGTAGGGTATAGAGTGTAGAGTGAAGGGATTAAAGTGTAGGGTATAGAGTGTAGGGTGTAGAGTGTAGGGTATAGAGTGTAGAGTGTAGGGTATAGAGTGTATGGTATAGAGTGTAGGGTATAGAGTGTAGGGTGTAGAGTGTAGGGTATATAGTGTAGGGTATAGAGTGTAGGGTATAGAGTGTAGGGTATAGAGTGTAGGGAATAGAGTGTAGAGTGTAAGGTATAGAGTGTAGAGTGTAGGGTATAGAGTGTAGGGTATAGACTGTAGGGTATAGAGTGTAGGGTATAGAGTGTAGGGTATAGATTGTAGAGTGTAGGCTATAGAGTGTAGGGTATAGAGTGTAGAGTGTAGGGTATATAGTGTAGGGTATAGAGTGTAGGGTATAGAGTGTAGAGTGTAGGGTATAGTGTGTAGGGTATAGAGTGCAGGGTGTAGAGTGTAGGGTATAGAGTGTAGGGTATAGAGTGTAGAGTGTAGGGTATAGAGTGTATGCTATAGAGTGTATGGTGTAGAGTGTAGGGTATAGATTGTAGAGTGTATGGTATAGAGAGTAGGGTATAGAGTGTAGGGTATAGAGTGTATGTTATAGAGTGTAGGGTATATAGTGTAGGGTATAGAGTGTAGGGCATAGACTGTAGGGTATAGAGTGTAGGGTATAGAGTGTAGAGTGTAGGGTATAGAGTGTAGGGTATAGAGTGTAGGGTATAGAGTGTAGAGTGTAGGGTATAGAGTGTAGGGTATAGAGTGTAGGGTATAGAGTGTAGGGTATAGAGTGTAGGGCATAGAGTGTAGGGTATAGAGTGTAGGGTATAGAGTGTAGGGTATTGAGTGTAGGGTATAGAGTGTAGGGTATAG
Source organism: Ranitomeya imitator (assembly GCF_032444005.1). Taxonomy (NCBI): domain Eukaryota; kingdom Metazoa; phylum Chordata; class Amphibia; order Anura; family Dendrobatidae; genus Ranitomeya; species Ranitomeya imitator. Next base: position 442,916 of record NW_027194015.1, read on the forward strand.
AGTGTAGGGCATAGAGTGTAGGGTATAGAGTGTAGGGTATAGAGTGTAGGGTATTGAGTGTAGGGTATAGAGTGTAGAGTGTAGGGTATAGAGTGTAGGGTATAGAGTGTAGGGTATAGAGTGTAGAGTGTAGGGTGTAGAGTGTAGGGTATAGAGTGTAGGGTATAGAGTGTAGGTATAGAGTGTAGGGCATAGAGTGTAGGGTATAGAGTGTAGGGTATAGAGTGTAGAGTGTAGGGTATAGAGTGTAGGGTATAGACTGTAGGGTATAGAGTGTAGGGTATAGAGTGTAGGGTATAGATTGTAGAGTGTAGGCTATAGAGTGTAGGGTATAGAGTGTAGAGTGTAGGGTATAGAGTGTAGGGTATAGAGTGTAGGGTATAGAGTGTAGAGTGTAGGGTATAGTGTGTAGGGTATAGAGTGCAGGGTGTAGAGTGTAGGGTATAGAGTGTAGGGTATAGAGTGTAGAGTGTAGGGTATAGAGTGTATGCTATAGAGTGTATGGTGTAGAGTGTATGGTATAAAGTGTAGGGTATAGATTGTAGAGTGTATGGTATAGAGTGTAGGGTATAGAGTGTAGGGTATAGAGTGTATGTTATAGAGTGTAGGGTATATAGTGTAGGGTATAGAGTGTAGGGCATAGACTGTAGGGTATAGAGTGTAGGGTATAGAGTGTAGAGTGTAGGGTATAGAGTGTAGGGTATAGAGTGTAGGGTATAGAGTGTAGAGTGTAGGGTATAGAGTGTAGGGTATAGAGTGTAGGGTATAGAGTGTAGGGTATAGAGTGTAGGGTATAGAGTGTAGGGCATAGAGTGTAGGGTATAAAGTGTAGGGTATAGAGTGTAGGGTATTGAGTGTAGGGTATAGAGTGTAGGGTATAGAGTGTAGGGCATAGAGTGTAGGGTATAGAGTGTAGGGTATAGAGTGTAGGGTATTGAGTGTAGGGTATAGAGTGTAGAGTGTAGGGTATAGAGTGTAGGGTATAGAGTGTAGGGTATAGAGTGTAGAGTGTAGGGTGTAGAGTGTAGGGTATAGAGTGTAGGGTATAGAGTGTAGGGTATAGAGTGTAGGTATAGAGTGTAGGGCATAGAGTGTAGGGTATAGAGTGTAGGGTATAGAGTGTAGAGTGTAGGGTATAGAGTGTAGGGTATAGAGTGTAGAGTGTAGGGTATAGAGTGTAGGGTATAGAGTGTAGGGTATAGAGTGTAGAGTGTAGGGTATAGAGTGTAGGGTATAGAGTGTAGGGTATAGAGTGTAGAGTGTAGGGTATAGTGTGTAGGGTATAGAGTGCAGGGTGTAGAGTGTAGGGTATAGAGTGTAGGGTATAGAGTGTAGAGTGTAGGGTATAGAGTGTATGCTATAGAGTGTATGGTGTAGAGTGTATGGTATAGAGTGTAGGGTATAGAGTGTATGTTATAGAGTGTAGGGTATAGAGTGTAGGGTAGAGAGTGTAGAGTGTAGGGTATAGAGTGTAGATAATAGAGTGTAGGGTATAGAGTGTAGAGTGTCGGGATTAGAGTGTAGGGTATAGAGTGTAGGATGTAGAGTGTAGGGTATAGAGTGTAGAGTGTAGGGTATAGAGTGTATGGTATAGCGTGTAGGGTATAGAGTGTAGGGTGTAGAGTGTAGGGTATAGAGTGTAGGGTATAGAGTGTAGGGTATAGAGTGTAGGGTGTAGAGTGTAGGGTATAGAGTGTATGGTATAGAGTGTAGGGTATAGAGTGTATGGTATAGAGTGTAGAGTGTAGGATATAGAGTGTAGGGTATAGAGTGTAGTGTGTAGGGTACAGAGTGTAGGGTATAGAGTGTAGGGTATAGAGTGTAGAGTATAGGGATTAGAGTGTAGGGTATAGAGTGTAGGGTATAGAGTGTAGAGTGTAGGGTATAGATTGTAGGGTATAGAGTGTAGAGTGTATGGTATAGAGTGTAGGGTATATAGTGTAGGGTATAGAGTGTAGGGTATAGAGTGTAGAGTGTAGGGTATAGAGTGTAGGGTATAGAGTGTAGGGCATAGAGTGTAGGGTATAGAGTGTAGGGTGTAGAGTGTAGGGCATAGAGTGTAGGGTATAGAGTGTAGAGTGTAGGGTATAGAGTGTAGGGTATAGAGTGTAGGGTATAGAGTGTAGGGTATAGAGTGTAGGGTATAGAGTGTAGAGTGTAGGGTATAGCGTGTAGAGTCTAGGGTATAGAGTGTAGGGTATAGAGTGTAGGGTATAGAGTGTAGGGTATAGAGTGTAGAGTGTAGGGTATAGAGTGTAGAGTGTAGGGTATAGAGTGTATGGTATAGAGTGTAGGGTATAGAGTGTAGGGTGTAGAGTGTTGGGTATAGAGTGTAGGGTATAGAGTGTAGGGTATAGAGTGTAGGGTATAGAGTGTAGGGTATAGAGTGTAGGGAATAGAGTGTAGAGTGTAAGGTATAGAGTGTAGAGTGTAGGGTATAGAGTGTAGGGTATAGAGTGTAGAGTGTAGGGATTAGAGTGTAGGGTATAGAGTGTAGGGTATAGAGTGTAGGGTATAGAGTGTAGGGTATAGAGTGTAGAGTGTAGGGTATAGAGTGTAGATTGTAGGGTATAGAGTGTAGGGTATAGAGTGTAGGGTATAGAGTGTAGGGTAGAGTGTGTAGAGTGTAGGGTATAGAGTGTAGGGTATAGAGTGTAGGGTATAGAGTGTAGAGTGTAGGGATTAGAGTGTAGGGTATAGAGTGTAGGGTGTAGAGTGTAGGGTATAGAGTGTAGAGTGTAGGGTATAGAGTGTATGGTATAGAGTGTAGGGTATAGAGTGTAGGGTGTAGAGTGTAGGGTATAGAGTGTAGGGTATAGAGTGTAGGGTATAGAGTGTAGGGAATAGAGTGTAGAGTGTAAGGTATAGAGTGTAGAGTGTAGGGTATAGAGTGTAGGGTATAGAGTGTAGAGTTAAGGGATTAAAGTGTAGGGTATAGAGTGTAGGGGGTAGAGTGTAGGGTATAGAGTGTAGAGTGTAGGGTATAGAGTGTATGGTATAGAGTGTAGGGTATAGAGTGTAGGGTGTAGAGTGTAGGGTATAGAGTGTAGGGTATAGAGTGTAGGGTATAGAGTGTAGGGTATAGAGTGTAGGGAATAGAGTGTAGAGTGTAAGGTATAGAGTGTAGAGTGTAGGGTATAGAGTGTAGGGTATAGACTGTAGGGTATAGAGTGTAGGGTATAGAGTGTAGGGTATAGATTGTAGAGTGTAGGCTATAGAGTGTAGGGTATAGAGTGTAGAGTGTAGGGTATAGAGTGTAGGGTATAGAGTGTAGAGTGTAGGGTATAGAGTGTAGGGTATAGAGTGTAGGGTATAGAGTGTAGAGTGTAGGGTATAGTGTGTAGGGAATAGAGTGTAGAGTGTAAGGTATAGAGTGTAGAGTGTAGGGTATAGAGTGTAGAGTGAAGGGATTAAAGTGTAGGGTATAGAGTGTAGGGTATAGAGTGTAGAGTGTAGGGTATAGAGTGTATGCTATAGAGTGTATGGTGTAGAGTGTATGGTATAAAGTGTAGGGTATAGATTGTAGAGTGTAGGGTATAGAGTGTAGGGTATAGAGTGTAGGGTATAGAGTGTATGTTATAGAGTGTAGGGTATATAGTGTAGGGTATAGAGTGTAGGGCATAGACTGTAGGGTATAGAGTGTAGGGTATAGAGTGTAGAGTGTAGGGTATAGAGTGTAGGGTATAGAGTGTAGGGTATAGAGTGTAGAGTGTAGGGTATAGAGTGTAGGGTATAGAGTGTAGGGTATAGAGTGTAGGGTATAGAGTGTAGGGTATTGAGTGTAGGGAATAGAGTGTAGGGTATAGAGTGTAGGGCATAGAGTGTAGGGTATAGAGTGTAGGGTATAGAGTGTAGGGTATTGAGTGTAGGGTATAGAGTGTAGAGTGTAGGGTATAGAGTGTAGGGTATAGAGTGTAGGGTATAGAGTGTAGAGTGTAGGGTGTAGAGTGTAGGGTATAGAGTGTAGGGTATAGAGTGTAGGGTATAGAGTGTAGGTATAGAGTGTAGGGCATAGACTGTAGGGTATAGAGTGTAGGGTATAGAGTGTAGAGTGTAGGGTATAGAGTGTAGGGTATAGAGTGTAGGGTTTAGAGTGTAGAGTGTAGGGTATAGAGTGTAGGGTATAGAGTGTAGGGAATAGAGTGTAGAGTGTAAGGTATAGAGTGTAGAGTGTAGGGTATAGAGTGTAGGGTATAGAGTGTAGAGTGTAGGGATTAGAATGTAGGGTATAGAGTGTAGGGTATAGAGTGTAGGGTATAGAGTGTAGAGTGTAGGGTATAGAGTGTAGGGTAAAGAGTGTAGGGTATAGAGTGTAGGGCATAGAGTGTAGGGTATAGAGTGTAGGGTATAGAGTGTAGAGTGTAGGGTATAGAGTGTAGGGTATAGAGTGTAGGGTATAGAGTGTAGGGTATAGAGTGTAGGGCATAGAGTGTAGGGTATAGAGTGCAGGGTATAGAGTGTAGAGTGTAGGGTATAGAGTGTAGGGTATAGAGTGTAGGGTATAGAGTGTAGAGTGTAGGGTATAGAGTGTAGAGTGTAGGGTATAGAGTGTAGGGTATAGAGTGTAGGGTAGAGAGTGTAGAGTGTAGGGTATAGAGTGTAGGGTATAGAGTGTAGGGTATAGAGTGTAGGGTGTAGAGTGTAGGGTATAGAGTGTAGGGTGTAGAGTGTAGGGTATAGAGTGTAGGGTATAGAGTGTAGGGTATAGAGTGTAGGGAATAGAGTGTAGAGTGTAAGGTATAGAGTGTAGGGTATAGAGTGTACGGTATAGAGTGTAGGCTATAGAGTGTATGGTATAGAGTGTAGGGTATAGAGTGTAGAGTGTAGGGTATAGAGTGTAGGGATTAGAGTGTAGGGTATAGAGTGTAGGGTGTAGAGTGTAGGGTATAGAGTGTAGAGTGTAGGGTATAGAGTGTATGGTATAGAGTGTAGAGTGTAGGGTATAGAGTATATGATATAGAGTGTAGGGTATAGAGTGTAGGGAATAGAGTGTAGAGTGTAAGGTATAGAGTGTAGGGTATAGAGTGTAGGGTATAGAGTGTAGAGTGTTGGGATTAGAGTGTAGGGTATAGAGTGTAGGGTGTAGAGTGTAGGGTATAGAGTGTAGAGTGTAGGGTATAGAGTATATGGTATAGAGTGTAGGGTATAGAGTGTAGGGTGTAGAGTGTAAGGTATAGAGTGTAGGGTATAGAGTGTAGGGTATAGAGTGTAGGGAATAGAGTGTAGAGTGTAAGGTATAGAGTGTAGAGTGTAGGGTATAGAGTGTAGGGTATAGAGTGTAGAGTGTAGGGATTAGAGTGTAGGGTATAGAGTGTAGGGTATAGAGTGTAGGGTATAGAGTGTAGAGTGTAGGGTATAGAGTGTAGGGTATAGAGTGTAGGGTATAGAGTGTAGGGCATAGAGTGTAGGGTATAGAGTGTAGGGTATAGAGTGTAGAGTGTAGGGTATAGAGTGTAGGGTATAGAGTGTAGGGTATAGAGTGTAGAGTGTAGGGTATAGAGTGTAGGGTATAGAGTGTAGGGTATAGAGTGTAGGGTATAGAGTGTAGGGCATAGAGTGTAGGGTATAGAGTGTAGGGTATAGAGTGTAGAGTGTAGGGTATAGAGTGTAGGGTATTGAGTGTAGGGTATAGAGTGTAGAGTGTAGGGTATAGAGTGTAGGGTATAGAGTGTAGGGTATAGAGTGTAGAGTGTAGGGTGTAGAGTGTAGGGTATAGAGTGTAGGTATAGAGTGTAGGGCATAGAGTGTAGGGTATAGAGTGTAGGGTATAGAGTGTAGAGTGTAGGGTATAGAGTGTAGGGTATAGAGTGTAGGGTATAGAGTGTAGAGTGTAGGGTATAGAGTGTAGGGTATAGAGTGTAGGGTATAGAGTGTAGGGCATAGAGTGTAGGGTATAGAGTGTAGGGTATAGAGTGTAGAGTGTAGGGTATAGAGTGTAGGGTATAGAGTGTAGGGTATAGAGTGTAGAGTGTAGGGCATAGAGTGTAGAGTGTAGGGTATAGAGTGTAGGGTATAAAGTGTAGGGTATAGAGTGTAGAGTGTAGGGTATAGAGTGTAGAGTGTAGGGTATAGAGTGTAGGGTAGAGAGTGTAGGGTAGAGAGTGTAGGGTAGAGAGTGTAGAGTGTAGGGTATAGAGTGTAGGGTATAGAGTGTAGGGTATAGAGTGTAGAGTGTAGGGATTAGAGTGTAGGGTATAGAGTGTAGGGTGTAGAGTGTAGGGTATAGAGTGTAGAGTGTAGGGTATAGAATGTATGGTATAGAGTGTAGGGTATAGAGTGTGGGGTGTAGAGTGTAGGGTATAGAGTGTAGGGTATAGAGTGTAGGGTATAGAGTGTAGGGAATAGAGTGTAGAGTGTAAGGTATAGAGTGTAGAGTGTAGGGTATAGAGTGTATGGTATAGAGTGTAGGGTATAGAGTGTAGGGTGTAGAGTGTTGGGTATAGAGTGTAGGGTATAGAGTGTAGGGTATAGAGTGTAGGGTATAGAGTGTAGGGAATAGAGTGTATGGAATAGAGTGTAGAGTGTAAGGTATAGAGTGTGTAGTGTAGGGTATAGAGTGTAGGGTGTAGAGTGTAGGGTATAGAGTGTAGAGTGTAGGGTATAGAGTGTATGGTATAGAGTGTAGGGTATAGAGTGTAGGGTGTAGAGTGTAGGGTATAGAGTGTAGGGTATAGAGTGTAGGGTATAGAGTGTAGGGAATAGAGTGTAGAGTGTAAGGTATAGAGTGTAGAGTGTAGGGTATAGAGTGTAGGGTATAGAGTGTAGAGTTAAGGGATTAAAGTGTAGGGTATAGAGTGTAGGGGGTAGAGTGTAGGGTATAGAGTGTAGAGTGTAGGGTATAGAGTGTATGGTATAGAGTGTAGGGTATAGAGTGTAGGGTGTAGAGTGTAGGGTATAGAGTGTAGGGTATAGAGTGTAGGGTATAGAGTGTAGGGTATAGAGTGTAGGGAATAGAGTGTAGAGTGTAAGGTATAGAGTGTAGAGTGTAGGGTATAGAGTGTAGGGTATAGACTGTAGGGTATAGAGTGTAGGGTATAGAGTGTAGGGTATAGATTGTAGAGTGTAGGCTATAGAGTGTAGGGTATAGAGTGTAGAGTGTAGGGTATAGAGTGTAGGGTATAGAGTGTAGAGTGTAGGGTATAGAGTGTAGGGTATAGAGTGTAGGGTATAGAGTGTAGAGTGTAGGGTATAGTGTGTAGGGAATAGAGTGTAGAGTGTAAGGTATAGAGTGTAGAGTGTAGGGTATAGAGTGTAGGGTATAGAGTGTAGAGTGAAGGGATTAAAGTGTAGGGTATAGAGTGTAGGGTATAGAGTGTAGAGTGTAGGGTATAGAGTGTATGCTATAGAGTGTATGGTGTAGAGTGTATGGTATAAAGTGTAGGGTATAGATTGTAGAGTGTAGGGTATAGAGTGTAGGGTATAGAGTGTAGGGTATAGAGTGTATGTTATAGAGTGTAGGGTATATAGTGTAGGGTATAGAGTGTAGGGCATAGACTGTAGGGTATAGAGTGTAGGGTATAGAGTGTAGAGTGTAGGGTATAGAGTGTAGGGTATAGAGTGTAGGGTATAGAGTGTAGAGTGTAGGGTATAGAGTGTAGGGTATAGAGTGTAGGGTATAGAGTGTAGGGTATAGAGTGTAGGGTATTGAGTGTAGGGAATAGAGTGTAGGGTATAGAGTGTAGGGCATAGAGTGTAGGGTATAGAGTGTAGGGTATAGAGTGTAGGGTATTGAGTGTAGGGTATAGAGTGTAGAGTGTAGGGTATAGAGTGTAGGGTATAGAGTGTAGGGTATAGAGTGTAGAGTGTAGGGTGTAGAGTGTAGGGTATAGAGTGTAGGGTATAGAGTGTAGGGTATAGAGTGTAGGTATAGAGTGTAGGGCATAGACTGTAGGGTATAGAGTGTAGGGTATAGAGTGTAGAGTGTAGGGTATAGAGTGTAGGGTATAGAGTGTAGGGTTTAGAGTGTAGAGTGTAGGGTATAGAGTGTAGGGTATAGAGTGTAGGGAATAGAGTGTAGAGTGTAAGGTATAGAGTGTAGAGTGTAGGGTATAGAGTGTAGGGTATAGAGTGTAGAGTGTAGGGATTAGAATGTAGGGTATAGAGTGTAGGGTATAGAGTGTAGGGTATAGAGTGTAGAGTGTAGGGTATAGAGTGTAGGGTAAAGAGTGTAGGGTATAGAGTGTAGGGCATAGAGTGTAGGGTATAGAGTGTAGGGTATAGAGTGTAGAGTGTAGGGTATAGAGTGTAGGGTATAGAGTGTAGGGTATAGAGTGTAGGGTATAGAGTGTAGGGCATAGAGTGTAGGGTATAGAGTGCAGGGTATAGAGTGTAGAGTGTAGGGTATAGAGTGTAGGGTATAGAGTGTAGGGTATAGAGTGTAGAGTGTAGGGTATAGAGTGTAGAGTGTAGGGTATAGAGTGTAGGGTATAGAGTGTAGGGTAGAGAGTGTAGAGTGTAGGGTATAGAGTGTAGGGTATAGAGTGTAGGGTATAGAGTGTAGGGTGTAGAGTGTAGGGTATAGAGTGTAGGGTGTAGAGTGTAGGGTATAGAGTGTAGGGTATAGAGTGTAGGGTATAGAGTGTAGGGAATAGAGTGTAGAGTGTAAGGTATAGAGTGTAGGGTATAGAGTGTACGGTATAGAGTGTAGGCTATAGAGTGTATGGTATAGAGTGTAGGGTATAGAGTGTAGAGTGTAGGGTATAGAGTGTAGGGATTAGAGTGTAGGGTATAGAGTGTAGGGTGTAGAGTGTAGGGTATAGAGTGTAGAGTGTAGGGTATAGAGTGTATGGTATAGAGTGTAGAGTGTAGGGTATAGAGTATATGATATAGAGTGTAGGGTATAGAGTGTAGGGAATAGAGTGTAGAGTGTAAGGTATAGAGTGTAGGGTATAGAGTGTAGGGTATAGAGTGTAGAGTGTTGGGATTAGAGTGTAGGGTATAGAGTGTAGGGTGTAGAGTGTAGGGTATAGAGTGTAGAGTGTAGGGTATAGAGTATATGGTATAGAGTGTAGGGTATAGAGTGTAGGGTGTAGAGTGTAAGGTATAGAGTGTAGGGTATAGAGTGTAGGGTATAGAGTGTAGGGAATAGAGTGTAGAGTGTAAGGTATAGAGTGTAGAGTGTAGGGTATAGAGTGTAGGGTATAGAGTGTAGAGTGTAGGGATTAGAGTGTAGGGTATAGAGTGTAGGGTATAGAGTGTAGGGTATAGAGTGTAGAGTGTAGGGTATAGAGTGTAGGGTATAGAGTGTAGGGTATAGAGTGTAGGGCATAGAGTGTAGGGTATAGAGTGTAGGGTATAGAGTGTAGAGTGTAGGGTATAGAGTGTAGGGTATAGAGTGTAGGGTATAGAGTGTAGAGTGTAGGGTATAGAGTGTAGGGTATAGAGTGTAGGGTATAGAGTGTAGGGTATAGAGTGTAGGGCATAGAGTGTAGGGTATAGAGTGTAGGGTATAGAGTGTAGAGTGTAGGGTATAGAGTGTAGGGTATTGAGTGTAGGGTATAGAGTGTAGAGTGTAGGGTATAGAGTGTAGGGTATAGAGTGTAGGGTATAGAGTGTAGAGTGTAGGGTGTAGAGTGTAGGGTATAGAGTGTAGGTATAGAGTGTAGGGCATAGAGTGTAGGGTATAGAGTGTAGGGTATAGAGTGTAGAGTGTAGGGTATAGAGTGTAGGGTATAGAGTGTAGGGTATAGAGTGTAGAGTGTAGGGTATAGAGTGTAGGGTATAGAGTGTAGGGTATAGAGTGTAGGGCATAGAGTGTAGGGTATAGAGTGTAGGGTATAGAGTGTAGAGTGTAGGGTATAGAGTGTAGGGTATAGAGTGTAGGGTATAGAGTGTAGAGTGTAGGGCATAGAGTGTAGAGTGTAGGGTATAGAGTGTAGGGTATAAAGTGTAGGGTATAGAGTGTAGAGTGTAGGGTATAGAGTGTAGAGTGTAGGGTATAGAGTGTAGGGTAGAGAGTGTAGGGTAGAGAGTGTAGGGTAGAGAGTGTAGAGTGAAGGGTATAGAGTGTAGGGTATAGAGTGTAGGGTATAGAGTGTAGAGTGTAGGGATTAGAGTGTAGGGTATAGAGTGTAGGGTGTAGAGTGTAGGGTATAGAGTGTAGAGTGTAGGGTATAGAATGTATGGTATAGAGTGTAGGGTATAGAGTGTGGGGTGTAGAGTGTAGGGTATAGAGTGTAGGGTATAGAGTGTAGGGTATAGAGTGTAGGGAATAGAGTGTAGAGTGTAAGGTATAGAGTGTAGAGTGTAGGGTATAGAGTGTATGGTATAGAGTGTAGGGTATAGAGTGTAGGGTGTAGAGTGTTGGGTATAGAGTGTAGGGTATAGAGTGTAGGGTATAGAGTGTAGGGTATAGAGTGTAGGGAATAGAGTGTATGGAATAGAGTGTAGAGTGTAAGGTATAGAGTGTGTAGTGTAGGGTATAGAGTGTAGGGTATAGAGTGTAGAGTGTAGGGATTAGAGTGTAGGGTATAGAGTGTAGGGTATAGAGTGTAGGGTATAGAGTGTAGAGTGTAGGGTATAGAGTGTAGAGTGTAGGGTATAGAGTGTAGGGTATAGATTGTAGGGTATAGAGTGTAGGGTAGAGTGTGTAGAGTGTAGGGTATAGAGTGTAGGGTGTAGAGTGTAGGGTGTAGAGTGTAGGGTATAGAGTGTAGGGTATAGAGTGTAGGGTATAGAGTGTAGGGTATAGAGTGTAGGGAATAGAGTGTAGAGTGTAAGGTATAGAGTGCAGAGTGTAGGGTATAGAGTGTAGGGTATAGACTGTAGGGTATAGAGTGTAGGGTATAGAGTGTAGGGTATAGATTGTAGAGTGTAGGCTATAGAGTGTAGGGTATAGAGTGTAGAGTGTAGGGTATAGAGTGTAGGGTATAGAGTGTAGGGTATAGAGTGTAGGGTATAGAGTGTAGAGTGTAGGGTATAGTGTGTAGGGTATAGAGTGCAGGGTGTAGAGTGTAGGGTACAGAGTGTAGGGTATAGAGTGTAGAGTGTAGGGTATAGAGTGTATGCTATAGAGTGTATGGTGTAGAGTGTATGGTATAGAGTGTAGGGTATAGAGTGTAGAGTGTATGGTATAGAGTGTAAGGTATAGAGTGTAGGGTATAGAGTGTATGTTATAGAGTGTAGGGTATAGAGTGTAGGGTAGAGAGTGTAGAGTGTAGGGTATAGAGTGTAGATAATAGAGTGTAGGGTATAGAGTGTAGAGTGTCGGGATTAGAGTGTAGGGTATAGAGTGTAGGATGTAGAGTGTAGGGTATAGAGTGTAGAGTGTAGGGTATAGAGTGTATGGTATAGCGTGTAGGGTATAGAGTGTAGGGTGTAGAGTGTAGGGTATAGAGTGTAGGGTATAGAGTGTAGGGTATAGAGTGTAGGGTGTAGAGTGTAGGGTATAGAGTGTATGGTATAGAGTGTAGGGTATAGAGTGTATGGTATGGAGTGTAGAGTGTAGGATATAGAGTGTAGGGTATATAGTGTAGAGTGTAGGGTGTAGAGTGTAGGGTATAGAGTGTAGGGTATAGAGTGTAGAGTGTAGGGATTAGAGTGTAGGGTATAGAGTATAGGGTATAGAGTGTAGAGTGTAGGGTATAGAGTGTAGGGTATAGAGTTTAGAGTGTAGGGTATAGAGTGTAAGGTATAGAGTGTAGGGTATAGAGTGTAGGGTATAGAGTGTAGAGTGTAGGTTATAGAGTGTAGGGTATAGAGTGTAGGGTATAGAGTGTAGAGTGTAGGGTATAGAGTGTAGGGTATAGAGTGTAGGGTATAGAGTGTAGGGCATAGAGTGTAGGGTATAGAGTGTAGGGTGTAGAGTGTAGGGTATAGAGTGTAGGGTATAGAGTGTAGAGTGTAGGGTATAGAGTGTAGGGTATAGAGTGTAGGGTATAGAGTGTAGGGTAGAGAGTGTAGGGTAGAGAGTGTAGAGTGTAGGGTATAGAGTGTAGATAATAGAGTGTAGGGTATAGAGTGTAGAGTGTCGGGATTAGAGTGTAGGGTATAGAGTGTAGGATGTAGAGTGTAGGGTATAGAGTGTAGAGTGTAGGGTATAGAGTGTATGGTATAGCGTGTAGGGTATAGAGTGTAGGGTATAGAGTGTAGGGTATAGAGTGTAGGGTATAGAGTGTAGGGTGTAGAGTGTAGGGTATAGAGTGTATGGTATAGAGTGTAGGGTATAGAGTGTAGGGTATAAAGTGTAGAGTGTAGGGTATAGCGTGTAGAGTGTAGGGTATAGAGTGTAGGGTATAGAGTGTAGGGTATAGAGTGTAGAGTGTAGGGTATAGAGTGTAGAGTGTAGGGTATAGAGTGTATGGTATAGAGTGTAGGGTATAGAGTGTAGGGTGTAGAGTGTTGGGTATAGAGTGTAGGGTATAGAGTGTAGGGTATAGAGTGTAGGGTATAGAGTGTAGGGAATAGAGTGTAGAGTGTAAGGTATAGAGTGTAGAGTGTAGGGTATAGAGGGTAGGGTATAGAGTGTAGAGTGTAGGGATTAGAGTGTAGGGTATAGAGTGTAGGGTATAGAGTGTAGGGTATAGAGTGTAGAGTGTAGGGTATAGAGTGTAGAGTGTAGGGTATAGAGTGTAGGGTATAGAGTGTAGGGTATAGAGTGTAGGGTAGAGTGTGTAGAGTGTAGGGTATAGAGTGTAGGGTATAGAGTGTAGGGTATAGAGTGTAGAGTGTAGGGATTAGAGTGTAGGGTATAGAGTGTAGGGTGTAGAGTGTAGGGTATAGAGTGTAGAGTGTAGGGTATAGAGTGTATGGTATAGAGTGTAGGGTGTAGAGTGTAGGGTATAGAGTGTAGGGTATAGAGTGTAGGGTATAGAGTGTAGAGAATAGAGTGTAGAGTGTAAGGTATAGAGTGTAGAGTGTAGGGTATAGAGTGTAGGGTATAGAGTGTAGAGTGAAGGGATTAGAGTGTAGGGTATAGAGTGTAGGGTGTAGAGTGTAGGGTATAGAGTGTAGAGTGTAGGGTATAGAGTTTATGGTATAGAGTGTAGGGTGTAGAGTGTAGGGTATAGAGTGTAGGGTATAGAGTGTAGGGTATAGAGTGTAGGGTATAGAGTGTAGGGAATAGAGTGTAGACTGTAAGGTATAGAGTGTAGAGTGTAGGGTATAGAGTGTAGGGTATAGACTGTAGGGTATAGAGTGTAGGGTATAGAGTGTAGGGTATAGATTGTAGAGTGTAGGCTATAGAGTGTAGGGTATAGAGTGTAGAGTGTAGGGTATAGAGTGTAGGGTATAGAGTGTAGAGTGTAGGGTATAGTGTGTAGGGTATAGAGTGCAGGGTGTAGAGTGTAGGGTATAGAGTGTAGGGTATAGAGTGTAGAGTGTAGGGTATAGAGTGTATGCTATAGAGTGTATGGTGTAGAGTGTATGGTATAGAGTGTTGGGTATAGATTGTAGAGTGTATGGTATAGAGTGTAGGGTATAGAGTGTAGGGTATAGAGTTTATGTTATAGAGTGTATGGTATAGAGTGTAGGGTAGAGAGTGTAGAGTGTAGGGTATAGAGTGTAGGGTATAGAGTGTAGGGTATAGAGTGTAGAGTGTCGGGATTAGAGTGTAGGGTATAGAGTGTAGGATGTAGAGTGTAGGGTATAGAGTGTAGAGTGTAGGGTATAGAGTGTATGGTATAGAGTGTAGGGTATAGAGTGTAGGGTGTAGAGTGTAGGGTACAGAGTGTAGGGTATAGAGTGTAGGGTATAGAGTGTAGGGTGTAGAGTGTAGGGTATAGAGTGTATGGTATAGAGTGTAGGGTATAGAATATATGGTATAGAGTGTAGAGTGTAGGATATAGAGTGTAGGGTATAGAGTGTAGAGTGTAGGGTATAGAGTGTAGGGTATAGAGTGTAGGGTATAGAGTGTAGAGTGTAGGGATTAGAGTGTAGGGTATAGAGTGTAGGGTATAGAGTGTAGAGTGTAGGGTAGAGAGTGTAGGATATAGAGTGTAGAGTGTAGGGTATAGAGTGTAGGGTATAGAGTGTAGGGTATAGAGTGTAGGGTATAGAGTGTAGAGTGTAGGGTATAGAGTGTAGGGTATAGAGTGTAGGGTATAGAGTGTAGAGTGTAGGGTATAGAGTGTAGGGTATAGAGTGTAGGGTATAGAGTGTAGGGCATAGAGTGTAGGGTATAAGGTGTAGAGTGTAGAGTGTAGGGTATAGAGTGTAGGGTATAGAGTGTAGAGTGTAGGGTATAGAGTGTAGGGTATAGAGTGTAGGGTATAGAGTGTAGGGTATAGAGTGTAGAGTGTAGGGTATATCGTGTAGAGTGTCGGGTATAGAGTGTAGGGTATAGAGAGTAGGGTATAGAGTGTAGGGTATAGAGTGTAGAGTGTAGGGTGTAGAGTGTAGGGTATAGAGTGTATGGTATAGAGTGTAGGGTATAGAGTGTAGGGTGTAGAGTGTTGGGTATAGAGTGTAGGGTATAGAGTGTAGGGTATAGAGTGTAGGGTATAGAGTGTAGGGAATAGAGTGTAGAGTGTAAGGTATAGAGTGTAGAGTGTAGGGTATAGAGTGTAGGGTATAGAGTGTAGAGTGTAGGGATTAGAGTGTAGGGTATAGAGTGTAGGGTATAGTGTGTAGGGTATAGAGTGTAGAGTGTAGGGTATAGAGTGTAGAGTGTAGGGTATAGAGTGTAGGGTATAGAGTGTAGGGTATAGAGTGTAGGGCATAGAGTGTAGGGTATAGAGTGTAGGGTATAGAGTGTAGAGTGTAGGTTATAGAGTGTAGGGTATAGAGTGTAAGGTATAGAGTGTAGAGTGTAGGGTATAGAGTGTAGGGTATAGAGTGTAGGGTATAGAGTGTAGGGCATAGAGTGTAGGGTATAGAGTGTAGGGTATAGAGTGTAGAGTGTAGGGTATAGAGTGTAGGGTATAGAGTGTAGGGTATAGAGTGTAGAGTGTGGGGCATAGAGTGTAGAGTGTAGGGTATAGAGTGTAGGGTATAGAGTGTAGGGTAGAGAGTGTAGGGTAGAGAGTGTAGAGTGTAGGGATTAGAGTGTAGGGTATAGAGTGTAGGGTGTAGAGTGTAGGGCATAGAGTGTAGAGTGTAGGGTATAGAGTGTATGGTATAGAGTGTAGAGTATAGAGTGTAGGGTGTAGAGTGTAGGGTATAGAGTGTAGGGTATAGAGTGTAGGGTATAGAGTGTAGGGAATAGAGTGTTGAGTGTAAGGTACAGAGTGTAGAGTGTAGGGCATAGAGTGTAGAGTGTAGGGTATAGAGTGTAGGGTATAGAGTGTAGGGTATAGAGTGTAGGGTATACAGTGTAGGGTATAGAGTGTAGAGTGTAGGGTATAGAGTGTAGAGTGTAGGGTGTAGAGTGTAGGGTATAGAGTGTATGGTATAGAGTGTAGGGTATAGAGTGTAGGGTGTAGAGTGTTGGGTATAGAGTGTAGGGTATAGAGTGTAGGGTATAGAGTGTAGGGTATAGAGTGTAGGGAATAGAGTGTAGAGTGTAAGGTATAGAGTGTAGAGTGTAGGGTATAGAGTGTAGGGTATAGAGTGTAGAGTGTAGGGATTAGAGTGTAGGGTATAGAGTGTAGGGTATAGTGTGTAGGGTATAGAGTGTAGAGTGTAGGGTATAGAGTGTAGAGTGTAGGGTATAGAGTGTAGGGTATAGAGTGTAGGGTATAGAGTGTAGGGCATAGAGTGTAGGGTATAGAGTGTAGGGTATAGAGTGTAGAGTGTAGGGTATAGAGTGTAGGGTATAGAGTGTAGGGTATAGAGTGTAGAGTGTAGGGTATAGAGTGTAGGGTATAGAGTGTAGGGTATAGAGTGTAGGGTATAGAGTGTAGGGCATAGAGTGTAGGGTATAGAGTGTAGGGTATAGAGTGTAGAGTGTAGGGTATAGAGTGTAGGGTATAGAGTGTAGGGTATAGAGTGTAGAGTGTGGGGCATAGAGTGTAGAGTGTAGGGTATAGAGTGTAGGGTATAGAGTGTAGGGTAGAGAGTGTAGGGTAGAGAGTGTAGAGTGTAGGGATTAGAGTGTAGGGTATAGAGTGTAGGGTGTAGAGTGTAGGGCATAGAGTGTAGAGTGTAGGGTATAGAGTGTATGGTATAGAGTGTAGAGTATAGAGTGTAGGGTGTAGAGTGTAGGGTATAGAGTGTAGGGTATAGAGTGTAGGGTATAGAGTGTAGGGAATAGAGTGTTGAGTGTAAGGTACAGAGTGTAGAGTGTAGGGCATAGAGTGTAGAGTGTAGGGTATAGAGTGTAGGGTATAGAGTGTAGGGTATAGAGTGTAGGGTATACAGTGTAGGGTATAGAGTGTAGAGTGTAGGGTATAGAGTGTAGAGTGTAGGGTATAGAGTGTAGAGTGTAGGACATAGAGTGTAGATTGTAGGGTATAGAGTGTAGGGTATAGAGTGTGGGGTATAGAGTGTAGGGTATAGAGTGTAGAGTGTAGGGTATAGAGTGTAGAGTGTAGGGTATAGAGTGTAGGGTACAGAGTGTAGGGTATAGAGTGTAGGGTAGAGAGTGTAGAGTGTAGGGTATAGAGTGTAGGGTATAGAGTGTAGGGTATAGAGTGTAGAGTGTAGGGATTAGAGTGTAGGGTATAGAGTGTAGGGTGTGGAGTGTAGGGTATAGAGTGTAGAGTGTAGGGTATAGAGTGTATGGTATAGAGTGTAGGGTATAGAGTGTAGGGTGTAGAGTGTAGGGTATAGAGTGTAGGGTATAGAGTGTAGGGTATAGAGTGTAGGGTATAGAGTGTAGGGAATAGAGTGTAGAGTGTAAGGTATAGAGTGTAGAGTGTAGGGTATAGACTGTAAGGTATAGAGTGTAGAGTGTAGGGATTAGAGTGTAGGGTATAGAGTGTAGGGTGTAGAGTGTAGGGCATAGAGTGTAGAGTGTAGGGTATAGAGTGTATGGTATAGAGTGTAAAGTATAGAGTGTAGGGTGTAGAGTGTAGGGTATAGAGTGTAGGGTATAGAGTGTAGGGTATAGAGTGTAGGGAATAGAGTGTTGAGTGTAAGGTATAGAGTGTAGAGTGTAGGGTATAGAGTGTAGGGTATAGAGTGTAGAGTGTAGGGATTAGAGTGTAGGGTATAGAGTGTAGGGTATAGTGTGTAGGGTATAGAGTGTAGAGTGTAGGGTATAGAGTGTAGAGTGTAGGGTATAGAGTGTAGGGTATAGAGTGTAGAGTGTAGGGTATAGAGTGTATGCTATAGAGTGTATGGTGTAGAGTGTATGGTATAGAGTGTAGGGTATACAGTGTAGAGTGTATGGTATAGAGTGTAGGGTGTAGAGTGTAGGGTATAGAGTGTATGTTATAGAGTGTAGGGTATAGAGTGTAGGGTAGAGAGTGTAGAGTGTTTTGTATAGAGTGTAGGGTATAGAGTGTAGGGTATAGAGTGTAGAGTGTAGGGATTAGAGTGTAGGGTATAGAGTGTAGGGTATAGAGTGTAGGGTGTAGAGTGTAGGGTATAGAGTGTAGGGTATAGAGTGTAGGGTATAGAGTGTAGGGAATAGAGTGTAGAGTGTGAGGTATAGAGTGTAGAGTATAGGGTATAGAGTGTAGGGTATAGAGTGTAGAGTGTAGGGATTAGAGTGTAGGGTATAGAGTGTAGGGTGTAGAGTGTAGGGTATAGAGTGTAGACTGTAGGGTATAGAGTGTATGGTATAGAGTGTAGGGTATAGAGTGTAGGGTGTAGAGTGTAGGGTATAGAGTGTAGGGTATAGAGTGTAGGGTATAGAGTGTAGGGTATAGAGTGTAGGGAATCGAGTGTAGAGTGTAAGGTATAGAGTGTAGAGTGTAGGGTATAGAGTGTAGGGTATAGACTGTAGGGTATAGAGTGTAGGGTATAGATTGTAGGCTATAGAGTGTAGGGTGTAGAGTGTAGGGTATAGAGTGTAGAGTGTAGGGTATAGAGTGTAGGGTATAGAGTGTAGGGTATAGAGTGTAGGGTATAGAGTGTAGAGTGTAGGGTATAGTGTGTAGGGTATAGAGTGCAGGGTGTAGAGTGTAGGGTATAGAGTGTAGGGTATAGAGTGTATGGTGTAGAGTGTATGGTATAGAGTGTAGGGTATAGATTGTAGAGTGTATGGTATAGAGTGTAGGGTATAGAGTGTAGGGTATAGAGTGTATGTTATAGAGTGTATGGTATAGAGTGTAGGGTAGAGAGTGTAGAGTGTAGGGTATAGAGTGTAGGGTATAGAGTGTAGGGTATAGAGTGTAGAGTGTCGGGATTAGAGTGTAGGGTATAGAGTGTAGGATGTAGAGTGTAGGGTATAGAGTGTAGAGTGTAGGGTATAGAGTGTATGGTTTAGAGTGTAGGGTATAGAGTGTAGGGTGTAGAGTGTAGGGTATAGAGTGTAGGGTATAGAGTGTAGGGTATAGAGTGTAGGGTGTAGAGTGTAGGGTATAGAGTGTATGGTATAGAGTGTAGGGTATAGAATGTATGGTATAGAGTGTAGAGTGTAGGGTATAGAGTGTAGGGTATAGAGTGTAGAGTGTAGGGATTAGAGTGTAGGGTATAGAGTGTAGGGTATAGAGTGTAGAGTGTAGGGTAGAGAGTGTAGGATATAGAGTGTAGAGTGTAGGGTATAGAGTGTAGGGTATAGAGTGTAGGGTATAGAGTGTAGGGTATAGAGTGTAGAGTGTAGGGTATAGAGTGTATGGTACAGAGTGTAGGATATAGAGTGTAGAGTGTAGGGTATAGAGTGTAGGGTATAGAGTGTAGGGTATAGAGTGTAGGGCATAGAGTGTAGGGTATAGAGTGTAGGGTGTAGAGTGTAGGGTATAGAGTGTAGGGTATAGAGTGTAGAGTGTAGGGTATAGAGTGTAGGGTATAGAGTGTAGGGTATAGAGTGTAGGGTATAGAGTGTAGAGTGTAGGGTATAGCATGTAGAGTGTCGGGTATAGAGTGTAGGGTATAGAGTGTAGGGTATAGAGTGTAGGGTATAGAGTGTAGGTTATAGAGTGTAGAGTGTAGGGTATAGAGTGTAGAGTGTAGGGTATAGAGTGTATGGTATAGAGTGTAGGGTATAGAATGTAGGGTGTAGAGTGTTGGGTATAGAGTGTAGGGTATAGAGTGTAGGGTATAGAGTGTAGGGAATAGAGTGTAGAGTGTAGGGTATAGAGTGTAGGGTATAGAGTGTAGAGTGTAGGGATTAGAGTGTAGGGTATAGAGTGTAGGGTATAGTGTGTAGGGTATAGAGTGTAGAGTGTAGGGTATAGAGTGTAGAGTGTAGGGTATAGAGTGTAGAGTGTAGGGTATAGAGTGTATGCTATAGAGTGTATGGTGTAGAGTGTATGGTATAGAGTGTAGGGTATACAGTGTAGAGTGTAGGGTATAGAGTGTAGGGTAGAGAGTGTAGAGTGTAGGGTATAGAGTGTAGGGTATAGAGTGTAGGGTATAGAGTGTAGAGTGTAGGGATTAGAGTGTAGGGTATAGAGTGTAGGGTATAGAGTGTAGGGTGTAGAGTGTAGGGTATAGAGTGTAGGGTATAGAGTGTAGGGTATAGAGTGTAGGGAATAGAGTGTAGAGTGTGAGGTATAGAGTGTAGAGTATAGGGTATAGAGTGTAGGGTATAGAGTGTAGAGTGTAGGGATTAGAGTGTAGGGTATAGAGTGTAGGGTGTAGAGTGTAGGGTATAGAGTGTAGACTGTAGGGTATAGAGTGTATGGTATAGAGTGTAGGGTATAGAGTGTAGGGTGTAGAGTGTAGGGTATAGAGTGTAGGGTATAGAGTGTAGGGTATAGAGTGTAGGGTATAGAGTGTAGGGAATCGAGTGTAGAGTGTAAGGTATAGAGTGTAGAGTGTAGGGTATAGAGTGTAGGGTATAGACTGTAGGGTATAGAGTGTAGGGTATAGATTGTAGGCTATAGAGTGTAGGGTATAGAGTGTAGGGTATAGAGTGTAGAGTGTAGGGTATAGAGTGTAGGGTATAGAGTGTAGGGTATAGAGTGTAGGGTATAGAGTGTAGAGTGTAGGGTATAGTGTGTAGGGTATAGAGTGCAGGGTGTAGAGTGTAGGGTATAGAGTGTAGGGTATAGAGTGTATGGTGTAGAGTGTATGGTATAGAGTGTAGGGTATAGATTGTAGAGTGTATGGTATAGAGTGTAGGGTATAGAGTGTAGGGTATAGAGTGTATGTTATAGAGTGTATGGTATAGAGTGTAGGGTAGAGAGTGTAGAGTGTAGGGTATAGAGTGTAGGGTATAGAGTGTAGGGTATAGAGTGTAGAGTGTCGGGATTAGAGTGTAGGGTATAGAGTGTAGAATGTAGAGTGTAGGGTATAGAGTGTAGAGTGTAGGGTATAGAGTGTATGGTATAGAGTGTAGGGTATAGAGTGTAGGGTGTAGAGTGTAGGGTATAGAGTGTAGGGTATAGAGTGTAGGGTATAGAGTGTAGGGTGTAGAGTGTAGGGTATAGAGTGTATGGTATAGAGTGTAGGGTATAGAATGTATGGTATAGAGTGTAGAGTGTAGGATATAGAGTGTAGGGTATAGAGTGTAGAGTGTAGGGTATAGAGTGTAGGGTATAGAGTGTAGGGTATTGAGTGTAGAGTGTAGGGATTAGAGTGTAGGGTATAGAGTGTAGGGTATAGAGTGTAGAGTGTAGGGTAGAGAGTGTAGGATATAGAGTGTAGAGTGTAGGGTATAGAGTGTAGGGTATAGAGTGTAGGGTATAGAGTGTAGAGTGTAGGGTATAGAGTGTATGGTACAGAGTGTAGGGTATAGAGTGTAGAGTGTAGGGTATAGAGTGTAGGGTATAGAGTGTAGGGTATAGAGTGTAGGGCATAGAGTGTAGGGTATAGAGTGTAGGGTGTAGAGTGTAGGGTATAGAGTGTAGGGTATAGAGTGTAGAGTGTAGGGTATAGAGTGTAGGGTATAGAGTGTAGGGTATAGAGTGTAGGGTATAGAGTGTAGAGTGTAGTTTATAGCGTGTAGAGTGTCGGGTATAGAGTGTAGGGTATAGAGTGTAGGGTATAGAGTGTAGGGTATAGAGTGTAGAGTGTAGGGTAAAGAGTGTAGAGTGTAGGTTATAGAGTGTATGGTATAGCGTGTAGGGTATAGAATGTAGGGTGTAGAGTGTTGGGTATAGAGTGTAGGGTATAGAGTGTAGGGTATAGAGTGTAGGGAATAGAGTGTAGAGTGTAAGGTATAGAGTGTAGAGTGTAGGGTATAGAGTGTAGGGTATAGAGTGTAGAGTGTAGGGATTAGAGTGTAGGGTATAGAGTGTAGGGTATAGTGTGTAGGGTATAGAGTGTAGAGTGTAGGGTATAGAGTGTAGAGTGTAGGGTATAGAGTGTAGGGTATAGAGTGTAGGGTATAGAGTGTAGGGCATAGAGTGTAGGGTATAGAGTGTAGGGTATAGAGTGTAGAGTGTAGGGTATAGAGTGTAGGGTATAGAGTGTAGGGTATAGAGTGTAGAGTGTAGGGTATAGAGTGTAGGGTATAGAGTGTAGGGTATAGAGTGTAGGGCATAGAGTGTAGAGTATAGAGTGTAGGGTATAAAGTGTAGAGTGTAGGGTATAGAGTGTAGGGTATAGAGTGTAGGGTATAGAGTGTAGAGTGTAGGGCATAGAGTGTAGAGTGTAGGGTATAGAGTGTAGGGTATAGAGTGTAGGGTAGAGAGTGTAGGGTAGAGAGTGTAGAGTGTAGGGATTAGAGTGTAGGGTATAGAGTGTAGGGTGTAGAGTGTAGGGCATAGAGTGTAGAGTGTAGGGTATAGAGTGTATGGTATAGAGTGTAGAGTATAGAGTGTAGGGTGTAGAGTGTAGGGTATAGAGTGTAGGGTATAGAGTGTAGGGTATAGAGTGTAGGGAATAGAGTGTTGAGTGTAAGGTACAGAGTGTAGAGTGTAGGGCATAGAGTGTAGAGTGTAGGGTATAGAGTGTAGGGTATAGAGTGTAGGGTATAGAGTGTAGAGTGTAGGGAATAGAGTGTAGAGTGTAGGGTATAGAGTGTAGAGTGTAGGGCATAGAGTGTAGATTATAGGGTATAGAGTGTAGGGTATAGAGTGTAGGGTATAGAGTGTAGGGTATAGAGTGTAGAGTGTAGGGTAGAGAGTGTAGAGTGTAGGGTATAGAGTGTAGGGTATAGAGTGTAGGGTATAGAGTGTAGAGTGTAGGGATTAGAGTGTAGGGTATAGAGTGTAGGGTGTGGAGTGTAGGGTATAGAGTGTAGAGTGTAGGGTATAGAGTGTAGGGTATAGAGTGTAGGGTATAGAGTGTAGGGTATAGAGTGTAGGGAATAGAGTGTAGAGTGTAAGGTATAGAGCGTAGAGTATAGGGTATAGAGTGTAGGGTATAGAGTGTAGGGTATAGAGTGTAGGGTATAGAGTGTAGGGTATAGAGTGTAGGGAATAGAGTGTAGAGTGTAAGGTATAGAGTGTAGAGTGTAGGGTATAGAGTGTAAGGTATAGAGTGTAGAGTGTAGGGATTAGAGTGTAGGGTATAGAGTGTAGGGTGTAGAGTGTAGGGCATAGAGTGTAGAGTGTAGGGTATAGAGTATATGGTATAGAGTGTAGAGTATAGAGTGTAGGGTGTAGAGTGTTGGGTATAGAGTGTAGGGTATAGAGTGTAGGGTATAGAGTGTAGGGAATAGAGTGTAGAGTGTAAGGTATAGAGTGTAGAGTGTAGGGTATAGAGTGTAGAGTGTAGGGATTAGAGTGTAGGGTATAGAGTGTAGGGTATAGAGTGTAGAGTGTAGGGTATAGATTGTATGCTATAGAGTGTATGGTGTAGAGTGTATGGTATAGAGTGTAGGGTATACAGTGTAGAGTGTATGGTATAGAGTGTAGGGTGTAGAGTGTAGGGTATAGAGTGTATGTTATAGAGTGTAGGGTATAGAGTGTAGGGTAGAGAGTGTAGAGTGTAGGGTATAGAGTGTAGGGTATAGAGTGTAGGGTATAGAGTGTAGAGTGTAGGGATTAGAGTGTAGGGTATAGAGTGTAGAGTGTAGAATGTAGGGTATAGAGTGTAGAGTGTAGGGTATAGAGTGTATGGTATAGAGTGTAGGGTATAGAGTGTAGGGTGTAGAGTGTAGGGTATAGAGTGTAGGGTATAGAGTGTAGGGTATAGAGTGTAGGGAATAGAGTGTAGAGTGTAAGGTATAGAGTGTAGAGTATAGGGTATAGAGTGTAGGGTATAGAGTGTAGAGTGTAGGGATTAGAGTGTAGGGTATAGAGTGTAGGGTGTAGAGTGTAGGGTATAGAGTGTAGAGTGTAGGGTATAGAGTGTATGGTATAGAGTGTAGGGTATAGAGTGTAGGGTGTAGAGTGTAGGGTATAGAGTGTAGGGTATAGAGTGTAGGGTATAGAGTGTAGGGTATAGAGTGTAGGGAATCGAGTGTAGAGTGTAAGGTATAGAGTGTAGAGTGTAGGGTATAGAGTGTAGGGTATAGACTGTAGGGTATAGAGTGTAGGGTATAGATTGTAGGCTATAGAGTGTAGGGTATAGAGTGTAGGGTATAGAGTGTAGGGTATAGAGTGTAGGGTATAGAGTGTAGAGTGTAGGGTATAGTGTGTAGGGTATAGAGTGCAGGGTGTAGAGTGTAGGGTATAGAGTGTAGGGTATAGAGTGTAGAGTGTAGGGTATAGAGTGTATGCTATAGAGTGTATGGTGTAGAGTGTATGGTAAAGAGTGTAGGGTATAGAGTGTAGAGTGTAGGGTATAGAGTGTAGGGTATAGAGTGTAGGGTATAGAGTGTATGTTATAGAGTGTAGGGTATAGAGTGTAGAGTGTAGGGTATAGAGTTTAGAGTGTAGGGTATAGAGTGTAGGGTATAGAGTGTAAGGTATAGAGTGTAGGGTGTAGAGTGTAGGGTATAGATTGTAGGGTATAGAGTGTAGGGTATAGAGTGTACGGTATAGAGTGTAGGGTATAAAGTGTATGGTATAGAGTGTAGGGTATAGAGTGTAGGGTATAGAGTGTAGGGTATAAAGTGTAGAGTGTAGGGTATAGCTTGTAGAGTGTAGGGTATAGAGTGTAGGGTATAGAGTGTAGGGTATAGAGTGTAGGGTATAGAGTGTAGAGTGTAGGGTATAGAGTGTATGGTATAGAGTGTAGGGTATAGAGTGTAGGGTGTAGAGTGTTGGGTATAGAGTGTAGGGTATAGAGTGTAGGGTATAGAGTGTAGGGTATAGAGTGTAGGGAATAGAGTGTAGAGTGTAAGGTATAGAGTGTAGAGTGTAGGGTATAGAGTGTAGGGTATAGAGTGTAGGGTATAGAGTGTAGAGTGTAGGGTATAGAGTGTAGAGTGTAGGGTATAGAGTGTAGGGTATAGAGTGTAGGGTGTAGAGTGTAGGGTAGAGTGCGTAGAGTGTAGGGTATAGAGTGTAGGGTATAGAGTGTAGGGTATAGAGTGTAGAGTGTAGGGATTAGAGTGTAGGGTATAGAGTGTAGGGTGTAGAGTGTAGGGTATAGAGTGTAGAGTGTAGTGTATAGAGTGTATGGTATAGAGTGTAGGGTGTAGAGTGTAGGGTATAGAGTGTAGGGTATAGAGTGTAGGGTATAGAGTGTAGGGAATAGAGTGTAGAGTGTAAGGTATAGAGTGTAGAGTGTAGGGTATAGAGTGTAGAGTGAAGGGATTAGAGTGTAGGGTATAGAGTGTAGGGTGTAGAGTGTAGGGTATAGAGTGTAGAGTGTAGGGTATAGAGTGTATGGTATAGAGTGTAGGGTATAGAGTGTAGGGTGTAGAGTGTAGGGTATAGAGTGTAGGGTATAGAGTGTAGGGTATAGAGTGTAGGGTATAGAGTGTAGGGAATAGAGTGTAGAGTGTAAGGTATAGAGTGTAGAGTGTAGGGTATAGAGTGTAGGGTATAGACTGTAGGGTATAGAGTGTAGGGTATAGAGTGTAGGGTATAGATTGTAGAGTGTAGGCTATAGAGTGTAGGGTATAGAGTGTAGAGTGTAGGGTATAGAGTGTAGGGTATAGAGTGTAGGGTATAGTGTGTAAGGTATAGAGTGCAGGGTGTAGAGTGTAGGGTATAGAGTGTAGGGTATAGAGTGTAGAGTGTAGGGTATAGAGTGTACGCAATAGAGTGTATGGTGTAGAGTGTATGGTATAGAGTGTAGGGTATAGATTGTAGAGTGTATGGTATAGAGTGTAGGGTATAGAGTGTAGGGTATAGAGTGTATGTTATAGAGTGTAGGGTATAGAGTGTAGGGTAGAGAGTGTAGAGTGTAGGGATTAGAGTGTAGGGTATAGAGTGTAGGGTATAGAGTGTAGGGTATAGAGTGTATGTTATAGAGTGTAGGGTATAGAGTGTAGGGTATAGAGTGTAGAGTGTAGGGATTAGAGTGTAGGGTATAGAGTGTAGGGTATAGTGTGCAGGGTATAGAGTGTAGAGTGTAGGGTATAGAGTGTAGAGTGTAGGGTATAGAGTGTAGGGTATAGAATGTAGGGTATAGAGTGTAGGGCATAGAGTGTAGGGTATAGAGTGTAGGGTATAGAGTGTAGAGTGTAGGGTATAGAGTGTAGGGTATAGAGTGTAGGGTATAGAGTGTATAGTGTAGGGTATAGAGTGTAGGGTATAGAGTGTAGGGTATAGAGTGTAGGGTATAGAGTGTAGGGCATAGAGTGTAGGGTATAGAGTGTAGGGTATAGAGTGTAGAGTGTAGGGTATAGAGTGTAGGGTATAGAGTGTAGGGTATAGAGTGTAGAGTGTAGGGCATAGAGTGTAGAGTGTAGGGTATAGAGTGTAGGGTATAGAGTGTAGGGTAGAGAGTGTAGGGTAGAGAGTGTAGAGTGTAGGGATTAGAGTGTAGGGTATAGAGTGTAGGGTGTAGAGTGTAGGGCATAGAGTGTAGAGTGTAGGGTATAGAGTGTATGGTATAGAGTATAGAGTATAGAGTGTAGGGTGTAGAGTGTAGGGTATAGAGTGTAGGGTATAGAGTGTAGGGTATAGAGTGTAGGGAATAGAGTTTTGAGTGTAAGGTACAGAGTGTAGAGTGTAGGGCATAGAGTGTAGAGTGTAGGTATAGAGTGTAGGGTATAGAGTGTAGGGTATAGAGTGTAGGGTATACAGTGTAGGGTATAGAGTGTAGAGTGTAGGGTATAGAGTGTAGAGTGTAGGGTATAGAGTGTAGAGTGGAGGGCATAGAGTGTAGATTGTAGGGTATAGAGTGTAGGGTATAGAGTGTAGGGTATAGAGTGTAGGGTATAGAGTGTAGGTTATACAGTGTAGGGTATAGAGTGTAGAGTGTAGGGTATAGAGTGTAGAGTGTAGGGTATAGAGTGTAGAGTGGAGGGCATAGAGTGTAGATTGTAGGGTATAGAGTGTAGGGTATAGAGTGTAGGGTATAGAGTGTAGGGTATAGAGTGTAGAGTGTAGGGTATAGAGTGTAGAGTGTAGGGTATAGAGTGTAGGGTACAGAGTGTAGGGTATAGAGTGTAGGGTAGAGAGTGTAGAGTGTAGGGTATAGAGTGTAGGGTATAGAGTGTAGGGTATAGAGTGTAGAGTGTAGGGATTAGAGTGTAGGGTATAGAGTGTAGGGTGTGGAGTGTAGGGTATAGAGTGTAGAGTGTAGGGTATAGAGTGTAGGGTATAGAGTGTAGGGTATAGAGTGTATAGTGTAGGGTATAGAGTGTAGGGTATAGAGTGTAGGGTATAGAGTGTAGGGTATAGAGTGTAGGGCATAGAGTGTAGGGTATAGAGTGTAGGGTATAGAGTGTAGAGTGTAGGGTATAGAGTGTAGGGTATAGAGTGTAGGGTATAGAGTGTAGAGTGTAGGGCATAGAGTGTAGAGTGTAGGGTATAGAGTGTAGGGTATAGAGTGTAGGGTAGAGAGTGTAGGGTAGAGAGTGTAGAGTGTAGGGATTAGAGTGTAGGGTATAGAGTGTAGGGTGTAGAGTGTAGGGCATAGAGTGTAGAGTGTAGGGTATAGAGTGTATGGTATAGAGTATAGAGTATAGAGTGTAGGGTGTAGAGTGTAGGGTATAGAGTGTAGGGTATAGAGTGTAGGGTATAGAGTGTAGGGAATAGAGTTTTGAGTGTAAGGTACAGAGTGTAGAGTGTAGGGCATAGAGTGTAGAGTGTAGGTATAGAGTGTAGGGTATAGAGTGTAGGGTATAGAGTGTAGGGTATACAGTGTAGGGTATAGAGTGTAGAGTGTAGGGTATAGAGTGTAGAGTGTAGGGTATAGAGTGTAGAGTGGAGGGCATAGAGTGTAGATTGTAGGGTATAGAGTGTAGGGTATAGAGTGTAGGGTATAGAGTGTAGGGTATAGAGTGTAGGGTATACAGTGTAGGGTATAGAGTGTAGAGTGTAGGGTATAGAGTGTAGAGTGTAGGGTATAGAGTGTAGAGTGGAGGGCATAGAGTGTAGATTGTAGGGTATAGAGTGTAGGGTATAGAGTGTAGGGTATAGAGTGTAGGGTATAGAGTGTAGAGTGTAGGGTATAGAGTGTAGAGTGTAGGGTATAGAGTGTAGGGTACAGAGTGTAGGGTATAGAGTGTAGGGTAGAGAGTGTAGAGTGTAGGGTATAGAGTGTAGGGTATAGAGTGTAGGGTATAGAGTGTAGAGTGTAGGGATTAGAGTGTAGGGTATAGAGTGTAGGGTGTGGAGTGTAGGGTATAGAGTGTAGAGTGTAGGGTATAGAGTGTATGGTATAGAGTGTAGGGTATAGAGTGTAGGGTGTAGAGTGTAGGGTATAGAGTGTAGGGTATAGAGTGTAGGGTATAGAGTGTAGGGTATAGAGTGTAGGGAATAGAGTGTAGAGTGTAAGGTATAGAGTG
This sequence comes from Ranitomeya imitator, assembly GCF_032444005.1. Taxonomy (NCBI): domain Eukaryota; kingdom Metazoa; phylum Chordata; class Amphibia; order Anura; family Dendrobatidae; genus Ranitomeya; species Ranitomeya imitator. The sequence goes on from NW_027194015.1 coordinate 470,583, forward strand.
TAGAGTGTAGGGTATAGAGTGTAAGGTATAGAGTGTAGAGTGTAGGGATTAGAGTGTAGGGTATAGAGTGTAGGGTATAGTGTGTAGGGTATAGAGTGTAGGGTATAGAGTGTAGAGTGTAGGGTATAGAGTGTAGGGTATAGAGTGTAGGGTATAGAGTGTAGGGCATAGAGTGTAGGGTATAGAGTGTAGGGTATAGAGTGTAGAGTGTAGGGTATAGAGTGTAGGGTATAGAGTGTAGGGTATAGAGTGTAGAGTGTAGGGTATAGAGTGTAGGGTATCGAGTGTAGGGTATAGAGTGTAGGGCATAGAGTGTAGGGTATAGAGTGTAGGGTATAGAGTGTAGAGTGTAGGGTATAGAGTGTAGGGTATAGAGTGTAGGGTATAGAGTGTAGAGTGTAGGGTATAGAGTGTAGGGTATCGAGTGTAGGGTATAGAGTGTAGGGCATAGAGTGTAGGGTATAGAGTGTAAGGTATAGAGTGTAGAGTGTAGGGTATAGAGTGTAGGGTATAGACTGTAGGGTATAGAGTGTAGGGTATAGAGTGTAGGGTATAGATTGTAGCGTGTAGGCTATAGAGTGTAGGGTATAGAGTGTAGAGTGTAGGGTATAGAGTGTAGGGTATAGAGTGTAGGGTATAGAGTGTAGGGTATAGAGTGTAGAGTGTAGGGTATAGAGTGTAGGGTATAGAGTGTAGGGTATAGAGTGTAGAGTGTAGGGATTAGAGTGTAGGGTATAGAGTGTAGGGTATAGAGTGTAGAGTGTAGGGTAGAGAGTGTAGGATATAGAGTGTAGAGTGTAGGGTATAGAGTGTAGGGTATAGAGTGTAGGGTATAGAGTGTAGGGTATAGAGTGTAGAGTGTAGGGTATAGAGTGTAGGGTATAGAGTGTAGGGTATAGAGTGTAGAGTGTAGGGTATAGAGTGTAGGGTATAGAGTGTAGGGTATAGAGTGTAGGGCATAGAGTGTAGGGTATAGAGTGTAGGGTATAGAGTGTAGGGTATAGAGTGTAGGGTATAGAGTGTAGAGTGTAGGGTATAGAGTGTAGGGTATAGAGTGTAGGGTATAGAGTGTAGGGTATAGAGTGTAGAGTGTAGGGTATAGCGTGTAGAGTGTAGGGTATAGAGTGTAGGGTATAGAGTGTAGGGTAGAGAGTGTAGGGTAGAGAGTGTAGAGTGTAGGGATTAGAGTGTAGGGTATAGAGTGTAGGGTGTAGAGTGTAGGGCATAGAGTGTAGAGTGTAGGGTATAGAGTGTATGGTATAGAGTATAGAGTATAGAGTGTAGGGTGTAGAGTGTAGGGTATAGAGTGTAGGGTATAGAGTGTAGGGTATAGAGTGTAGGGAATAGAGTTTTGAGTGTAAGGTACAGAGTGTAGAGTGTAGGGCATAGAGTGTAGAGTGTAGGTATAGAGTGTAGGGTATAGAGTGTAGGGTATAGAGTGTAGGGTATACAGTGTAGGGTATAGAGTGTAGAGTGTAGGGTATAGAGTGTAGAGTGTAGGGTATAGAGTGTAGAGTGGAGGGCATAGAGTGTAGATTGTAGGGTATAGAGTGTAGGGTATAGAGTGTAGGGTATAGAGTGTAGGGTATAGAGTGTAGGTTATACAGTGTAGGGTATAGAGTGTAGAGTGTAGGGTATAGAGTGTAGAGTGTAGGGTATAGAGTGTAGAGTGGAGGGCATAGAGTGTAGATTGTAGGGTATAGAGTGTAGGGTATAGAGTGTAGGGTATAGAGTGTAGGGTATAGAGTGTAGAGTGTAGGGTATAGAGTGTAGAGTGTAGGGTATAGAGTGTAGGGTACAGAGTGTAGGGTATAGAGTGTAGGGTAGAGAGTGTAGAGTGTAGGGTATAGAGTGTAGGGTATAGAGTGTAGGGTATAGAGTGTAGAGTGTAGGGATTAGAGTGTAGGGTATAGAGTGTAGGGTGTGGAGTGTAGGGTATAGAGTGTAGAGTGTAGGGTATAGAGTGTAGGGTATAGAGTGTAGGGTATAGAGTGTATAGTGTAGGGTATAGAGTGTAGGGTATAGAGTGTAGGGTATAGAGTGTAGGGTATAGAGTGTAGGGCATAGAGTGTAGGGTATAGAGTGTAGGGTATAGAGTGTAGAGTGTAGGGTATAGAGTGTAGGGTATAGAGTGTAGGGTATAGAGTGTAGAGTGTAGGGCATAGAGTGTAGAGTGTAGGGTATAGAGTGTAGGGTATAGAGTGTAGGGTAGAGAGTGTAGGGTAGAGAGTGTAGAGTGTAGGGATTAGAGTGTAGGGTATAGAGTGTAGGGTGTAGAGTGTAGGGCATAGAGTGTAGAGTGTAGGGTATAGAGTGTATGGTATAGAGTATAGAGTATAGAGTGTAGGGTGTAGAGTGTAGGGTATAGAGTGTAGGGTATAGAGTGTAGGGTATAGAGTGTAGGGAATAGAGTTTTGAGTGTAAGGTACAGAGTGTAGAGTGTAGGGCATAGAGTGTAGAGTGTAGGTATAGAGTGTAGGGTATAGAGTGTAGGGTATAGAGTGTAGGGTATACAGTGTAGGGTATAGAGTGTAGAGTGTAGGGTATAGAGTGTAGAGTGTAGGGTATAGAGTGTAGAGTGGAGGGCATAGAGTGTAGATTGTAGGGTATAGAGTGTAGGGTATAGAGTGTAGGGTATAGAGTGTAGGGTATAGAGTGTAGGGTATACAGTGTAGGGTATAGAGTGTAGAGTGTAGGGTATAGAGTGTAGAGTGTAGGGTATAGAGTGTAGAGTGGAGGGCATAGAGTGTAGATTGTAGGGTATAGAGTGTAGGGTATAGAGTGTAGGGTATAGAGTGTAGGGTATAGAGTGTAGAGTGTAGGGTATAGAGTGTAGAGTGTAGGGTATAGAGTGTAGGGTACAGAGTGTAGGGTATAGAGTGTAGGGTAGAGAGTGTAGAGTGTAGGGTATAGAGTGTAGGGTATAGAGTGTAGGGTATAGAGTGTAGAGTGTAGGGATTAGAGTGTAGGGTATAGAGTGTAGGGTGTGGAGTGTAGGGTATAGAGTGTAGAGTGTAGGGTATAGAGTGTATGGTATAGAGTGTAGGGTATAGAGTGTAGGGTGTAGAGTGTAGGGTATAGAGTGTAGGGTATAGAGTGTAGGGTATAGAGTGTAGGGTATAGAGTGTAGGGAATAGAGTGTAGAGTGTAAGGTATAGAGTGTAGAGTGTAGGGTATAGAGTGTAAGGTATAGAGTGTAGAGTGTAGGGATTAGAGTGTAGGGTATAGAGTGTAGGGTATAGTGTGTAGGGTATAGAGTGTAGGGTATAGAGTGTAGAGTGTAGGGTATAGAGTGTAGGGTATAGAGTGTAGGGTATAGAGTGTAGGGCATAGAGTGTAGGGTATAGAGTGTAGGGTATAGAGTGTAGAGTGTAGGGTATAGAGTGTAGGGTATAGAGTGTAGGGTATAGAGTGTAGAGTGTAGGGTATAGAGTGTAGGGTATCGAGTGTAGGGTATAGAGTGTAGGGCATAGAGTGTAGGGTATAGAGTGTAGGGTATAGAGTGTAGAGTGTAGGGTATAGATTTTAGGGTATAGAGTGTAGGGTATAGAGTGTAGAGTGTAGGGCATAGAGTGTAGAGTGTAGGGTATAGAGTGTAGGGTATAGAGTGTAGGGTAGAGAGTGTAGGGTAGAGAGTGTAGAGTGTAGGGATTAGAGTGTAGGGTATAGAGTGTAGGGTGTAGAGTGTAGTGCATAGAGTGTAGAGTGTAGGGTATAGAGTGTATGGTATAGAGTGTAGAGTAAAGAGTGTAGGGTGTAGAGTGTAGGGTATAGAGTGTAGGGTATAGAGTGTAGGGTATAGAGTGTAGGGAATAGAGTGTTGAGTGTAAGGTACAGAGTGTAGAGTGTAGGGCATAGAGTGTAGAGTGTAGGGTATAGAGTGTAGGGTATAGAGTGCAGGGTATAGAGTGTAGGGTATACAGTGTAGGGTATAGAGTGTAGAGTGTAGGGTATAGAGTGTAGAGTGTAGGGTATAGAGTGTAGAGTGTAGGGCATAGAGTGTAGATTGTAGGGTATAGAGTGTAGGGTATAGAGTGTAGGGTATAGAGTGTAGGGTATAGAGTGTAGAGTGTAGGGTATAGAGTGTAGAGTGTAGGGTATAGAGTGTAGGGTACAGAGTGTAGGGTATAGAGTGTAGGGTAGAGAGTGTAGAGTGTAGGGTATAGAGTGTAGGGTATAGAGTGTAGGGTATAGAGTGTAGAGTGTAGGGATTAGAGTGTAGGGTATAGAGTGTAGGGTGTGGAGTGTAGGGTATAGAGTGTAGAGTGTAGGGTATAGAGTGTATGGTATAGAGTGTAGGGTATAGAGTGTAGGGTGTAGAGTGTAGGGTATAGAGTGTAGGGTATAGAGTGTAGGGTATAGAGTGTAGGGTATAGAGTGTAGGGAATAGAGTGTAGAGTGTAAGGTATAGAGTGTAGAGTGTAGGGTATAGAGTGTAAGGTATAGAGTGTAGAGTGTAGGGATTAGAGTGTAGGGTATAGAGTGTAGGGTGTAGAATGTAGGGTATAGAGTGTAGAGTGTAGGGTATAGAGTGTATGGTATAGAGTGTAGGGTATAGAGTGTAGGGTGTAGAGTGTAGGGTATAGAGTGTAGGGTATAGAGTGTAGGGTATAGAGTGTAGGGTATAGAGTGTAGGGAATAGAGTGTGGAGTGTAAGGTATAGAGTGTAGAGTGTAGGGTATAGAGTGTAGGGTATAGACTGTAGGGTATAGAGTGTAGGGTATAGAGTGTAGGGTATAGATTGTAGCGTGTAGGCTATAGAGTGTAGGGTATAGAGTGTAGAGTGTAGGGTATAGAGTGTAGGGTATAGAGTGTAGGGTATAGAGTGTAGGGTATAGAGTGTAGAGTGTAGGGTATAGAGTGTAGGGTATAGAGTGTAGGGTATAGAGTGTAGAGTGTAGGGATTAGAGTGTAGGGTATAGAGTGTAGGGTATAGAGTGTAGAGTGTAGGGTAGAGAGTGTAGGATATAGAGTGTAGAGTGTAGGGTATAGAGTGTAGGGTATAGAGTGTAGGGTATAGAGTGTAGGGTATAGAGTGTAGAGTGTAGGGTATAGAGTGTAGGGTATAGAGTGTAGGGTATAGAGTGTAGAGTGTAGGGTATAGAGTGTAGGGTATAGAGTGTAGGGTATAGAGTGTAGGGCATAGAGTGTAGGGTATAGAGTGTAGGGTATAGAGTGTAGGGTATAGAGTGTAGGGTATAGAGTGTAGAGTGTAGGGTATAGAGTGTAGGGTATAGAGTGTAGGGTATAGAGTGTAGGGTATAGAGTGTAGAGTGTAGGGTATAGCGTGTAGAGTGTCGGGTATAGAGTGTAGGGTATAGAGTGTAGGGTATAGAGTGTAGGGTATAGAGTGTAGAGTGTAGAGTATAGAGTGTAGAGTGTAGGGTATAGAGTGTATGGTATAGAGTGTAGGGTATAGAGTGTAGGGTGTAGAGCGTTGGGTATAGAGTGTAGGGTATAGAGTGTAAGGTATAGAGTGTAGGGTATAGAGTGTAGGGAATAGATTGTAGAGTGTAAGGTATAGAGTGTAGAGTGTAGGGTATAGAGTGTAGGGTATAGAGTGTAGAGTGTAGGGATTAGAGTGTAGGGTATAGAGTGTAGGGTATAGTGTGCAGGGTATAGAGTGTAGAGTGTAGGGTATAGAGTGTAGAGTGTAGGGTATAGAGTGTAGGGTATAGAGTGTAGGGTATAGAGTGTAGGGCATAGAGTGTAGGGTATAGAGTGTAGGGTATAGAGTGTAGAGTGTAGGGAATAGAGTGTAGGGTATAGAGTGTAGGGTATAGAGTGTAGAGTGTAGGGTATAGAGTGTAGGGTATAGAGTGTAGGGTATAGAGTGTAGGGTATAGAGTGTAGAGTGTAGGGTATAGAGTGTAGGGTATAGAGTGTAGGGTATAGAGTGTAGAGTGTAGGGCATAGAGTGTAGAGTGTAGGGTATAGAGTGTAGGGTATAGAGTGTAGGGTAGAGAGTGTAGGGTAGAGAGTGTAGAGTGTAGGGATTAGAGTGTAGGGTATAGAGTGTAGGGTGTAGAGTGTAGGGCATAGAGTGTAGAGTGTAGGGTATAGAGTGTATGGTATAGAGTGTAGAGTATAGAGTGTAGGGTGTAGAGTGTAGGGTATAGAGTGTAGGGTATAGAGTGTAGGGTATAGAGTGTAGGGAATAGAATGTTGAGTGTAAGGTACAGAGTGTAGAGTGTAGGGCATAGAGTGTAGAGTGTAGGGTATAGAGTTTAGGGTATAGAGTTTAGGGTATAGAGTGTAGGGTATACAGTGTAGGGTATAGAGTGTAGAGTGTAGGGTATAGAGTGTAGAGTGTAGGGTATAGAGTGTAGAGTGGAGGGCATAGAGTGTAGATTGTAGGTTATAGAGTGTAGGGTATAGAGTGTAGGGTATAGAGTGTAGGGTATAGAGTGTAGAGTGTAGGGTATAGAGTGTAGAGTGTAGGGTATAGAGGGTAGGCTACAGAGTGTAGGGTATAGAGTGTAGGGTAGAGAGTGTAGAGTGTAGGGTATAGAGTGTAGGGTATAGAGTGTAGGGTATAGAGTGTAGAGTGTAGGGATTAGAGTGTAGGGTACAGAGTGTAGGGTGTGGAGTGTAGGGTATAGAGTGTAGAGTGTAGGGTATAGAGTGTATGGTATAGAGTGTAGGGTATAGAGTGTAGGGTGTAGAGTGTAGGGTATAGAGTGTAGGGTATAGAGTGTAGGGTATAGAGTGTAGGGTATAGAGTGTAGGGAATAGAGTGTAGAGTGTAAGGTATAGAGTGTAGAGTGTAGGGTATAGAGTGTAAGGTATAGAGTGTAGAGTGTAGGGATTAGAGTGTAGGGTATAGAGTGTAGGGTGTAGAGTGTAGGGCATAGAGTGTAGAGTGTAGGTTATAGAGTGTATGGTATAGAGTGTAGAGTATAGAGTGTAGGGTGTAGAGTGTAGGGTATAGAGTGTAGGGTATAGAGTGTAGGGTATAGAGTGTAGGGAATAGAGTGTAGAGTGTAAGGTATAGAGTGTAGAGTGTAGGGTATAGAGTGTAGGGTATAGAGTGTAGGGAATAGAGTGTTGAGTGTAAGGTACAGAGTGTAGAGTGTAGGGCATAGAGTGTAGAGTGTAGGGTATAGAGTGTAGGGTATAGAGTGCAGGGTATAGAGTGTAGGGTATACAGTGTAGGGTATAGAGTGTAGAGTGTAGGGTATAGAGTGTAGAGTGTAGGGTATAGAGTGTAGAGTGTAGGGCATAGAGTGTAGATTGTAGGGTATAGAGTGTAGGGTATAGAGTGTAGGGTATAGAGTGTAGGGTATAGAGTGTAGAGTGTAGGGTATAGAGTGTAGAGTGTAGGGTATAGAGTGTAGGGTACAGAGTGTAGGGTATAGAGTGTAGGGTAGAGAGTGTAGAGTGTAGGGTATAGAGTGTAGGGTATAGAGTGTAGGGTATAGAGTGTAGAGTGTAGGGCATAGAGTGTAGAGTGTAGGGTATAGAGTGTAGGGTATAGAGTGTAGGGTAGAGAGTGTAGGGTAGAGAGTGTAGAGTGTAGGGATTAGAGTGTAGGGTATAGAGTGTAGGGTGTAGAGTGTAGGGCATAGAGTGTAGAGTGTAGGGTATAGAGTGTATGGTATAGAGTGTAGAGTATAGAGTGTAGGGTGTAGGGTGTAGGGTATAGAGTGTAGGGTATAGAGTGTAGGGTATAGAGTGTAGGGAATAGAGTGTTGAGTGTAAGGTACAGAGTGTAGAGTGTAGGGCATAGAGTGTAGAGTGTAGGGTATAGAGTGTAGGGTATAGAGTGCAGGGTATAGAGTGTAGGGTATACAGTGTAGGGTATAGAGTGTAGAGTGTAGGGTATAGAGTGTAGAGTGTAGGGTATAGAGTGTAGAGTGTAGGGCATAGAGTGTAGATTGTAGGGTATAGAGTGTAGGGTATAGAGTGTAGGGTATAGAGTGTAGGGTATAGAGTGTAGAGTGTAGGGTATAGAGTGTAGAGTGTAGGGTATAGAGTGTAGGGTACAGAGTGTAGGGTATAGAGTGTAGGGTAGAGAGTGTAGAGTGTAGGGATTAGAGTGTAGGGTATAGAGTGTAGGGTATAGTGTGCAGGGTATAGAGTGTAGAGTGTAGGGTATAGAGTGTAGAGTGTAGGGTATAGAGTGTAGGGTATAGAGTGTAGGGCATAGAGTGTAGGGTATAGAGTGTAGGGTATAGAGTGTAGAGTGTAGGGTATAGAGTGTAGGGTATAGAGTGTAGGGTATAGAGTGTAGAGTGTATGGTATAGAGTGTAGGGTATAGAGTGTAGGGTATAGAGTGTAGGGTATAGAGTGTAGGGCATAGAGTGTAGGGTATAGAGTGTAGGGTATAGAGTGTAGAGTGTAGGGTATAGAGTGTATGGTGTAGAGTGTAGGGTATAGAGTGTAGGGTATAGAGTGTAGGGTATAGAGTGTAGGGTATAGAGTGTAGGGAATAGAGTGTGGAGTGTAAGGTATAGAGTGTAGAGTGTAGGGTATAGAGTGTAGGGTATAGACTGTAGGGTATAGAGTGTAGGGTATAGAGTGTAGGGTATAGATTGTAGCGTGTAGGCTATAGAGTGTAGGCTATAGAGTGTAGAGTGTAGGGTATAGAGTGTAGGGTATAGAGTGTAGGGTATAGAGTGTAGGGTATAGAGTGTAGAGTGTAGGGTATAGAGTGTATGTTATAGTGTAGGGTATAGAGTGTAGGGTATAGAGTGTAGAGTGTAGGGATTAGAGTGTAGGGTATAGAGTGTAGTGTGTAGAGTGTAGGGTATAGAGTGTAGAGTGTAGGGTATAGAGTGTATGGTATAGAGTGTAGGGTATAGAGTGTAGGGTGTAGAGTGTAGGGTATAGAGTGTAGGGTATAGAGTGTAGGGTATAGAGTGTAGGGAATAGAGTGTAAAGTGTAAGGTATAGAGTGTAGAGCATAGGGTATAGAGTGTAGGGTATAGAGTGTAGAGTGTAGGGATTAGAGTGTAGGGTATAGAGTGTAGGGTGTAGAGTGTAGGGTATAGAGTGTAGAGTGTAGGGTATAGAGTGTATGGTATAGAGTGTAGGGTATAGAGTGTAGGGTGTAGAGTGTAGGGTATAGAGTGTAGGGTATAGAGTGTAGGGTATAGAGTGTAAGGTATAGAGTGTAGGGAATAGAGTGTAGAGTGTAAGGTATAGAGTGTAGAGTGTAGGGTATAGAGTGTAGGGTATAGACTGTAGGGTATAGAGTGTAGGGTATAGATTGTAGGCTATAGAGTGTAGGGTATAGAGTGTAGGGTATAGAGTGTAGGGTATAGAGTGTAGGGTATAGAGTGTAGGGTATAGAGTGTAGAGTGTAGGGTATAGTGGGTAGGGTATAGAGTGCAGGGTGTAGAGTGTAGGGTATAGAGTGTAGGGTATAGAATGTAGAGTGTAGGGTATAGAGTGTATGCTATAGAGTGTATGGTGTAGAGTGTATGGTATAGTGTGTAGGGTATAGAGTGTAGAGTGTAGGGTATAGAGTGTAGGGTATAGAGTGTAGGGTATAGAGTGTATGTTATAGAGTGTAGGGTATAGAGTGTAGAGTGTAGGGTATAGAGTTTAGAGTGTAGGGTATAGAGTGTAGGGTATAGAGTGTAAGGTATAGAGTGTAGGGTGTAGAGTGTAGGGTATAGATTGTAGGGTATAGAGTGTAGGGTATAGAGTGTACGGTATAGAGTGTAGGGTATGGAGTGTATGGTATAGAGTGTAGGGTATAGAGTGTAGGGTATAGAGTGTAGGGTATAGAGTGTAGAGTGTAGGGTATAGAGTGTAGGGTATAGAGTGTAGGGTATACAGTGTAGGGTATAGAGTGTAGGGTATAGAGTGTAGGGTATAGAGTGTAGAGTGTAGGGTATAGAGTTTAGAGTGTAGGGTATAGAGTGTAGGGTATAGAGTGTAAGGTATAGAGTGTAGGGTGTAGAGTGTAGGGTATAGAGTGTAGGGTATAGAGTGTAGGGTATAGAGTGTACGGTATAGAGTGTAGGGTATAGAGTGTATGGTATAGAGTGTAGGTTATAGAGTGTAGGGTATAGAGTGTAGGGTATAGAGTGTATGGTATAGATTGTAGGGTATAGAGTGTAGGGTATAGAGTGTAGGGTATAGAGTGTAGAGTGTAGGGTATAGAGTGTAGAGTGTAGGGTATAGAGTGTAGAGTGTAGGGTATAGATTGTATGGTATAGAGTGTAGGGTATAGAATGTAGGGTGTAGAGTGTTGGGTATAGAGTGTAGGGTATAGAGTGTATGGTATAGAGTGTAGGGTATAGAGTGTAGGGAATAGAGTGTAGAGTGTAAGGTATAGAGTGTAGAGTGTAGGGTATAGAGTGTAGGGTATAGAGTGTAGAGTGTAGGGATTAGAGTGTAGGGTATAGAGTGTAGGGTATAGAGTGTATGGTATAGAGTGTAGAGTGTAGGGTATAGAGTGTAGAGTGTAGGGTATAGAGTGTAGGGTATAGAGTGTAGGGTATAGAGTGTAGGGTAGAGTGTGTAGAGTGTAGGGTATAGAGTGTAGGGTATAGAGTGTAGGGTATAGAGTGTAGAGTGTAGGGATTAGAGTGTAGGGTATAGAGTGTAGGGTGTAGAGTGTAGGGTATAGAGTGTAGAGTGTAGGGTATAGAGTGTATGGTATAGAGTGTAGGGTATAGAGTGTAGGGTGTAGAGTGTAGGGTATAGAGTGTAGGGTATAGAGTGTAGGGTATAGAGTGTAGGGAATAGAGTGTAGAGTGTAAGGTATAGAGTGTAGAGTGTAGGGTATAGAGTGTAGGGTATAGAGTGTAGAGTGAAGGGATTAGAGTGTAGGGTATAGAGTGTAGGGTGTAGAGTGTAGGGTATAGAGTGTAGAGTGTAGGGTATAGAGTGTATGGTACAGAGTGTAGGGTATAGAGTGTAGGGTATAGTGTGTAGGGTATAGAGTGTAGAGTGTAGGGTATAGAGTGTAGAGTGTAGGGTATAGAGTGTAGGGTATAGAGTGTAGGGTATAGAGTGTAGGGCATAAAGTGTAGGGTATAGAGTGTAGGGTATAGAGTGTAGAGTGTAGGGTATAGAGTGTAGGGTATAGAGTGTAGAGTGTAGGGTATAGAGTGTAGGGTATAGAGTGTAGGGTATAGAGTGTAGGGCATAGAGTGTAGGGTATAGAGTGTAGGGTATAGAGTGTAGAGTGTAGGGTATAGAGTGTAGGGTATAGAGTGTAGCGTATAGAGTGTAGAGTGTAGGGCATAGAGTGTAGAGTGTAGGGTATAGAATGTAGGGTATAGAGTGTAGGGTAGAGAGTGTAGGGTAGAGAGTGTAGAGTGTAGGGATTAGAGTGTAGGGTATAGAGTGTAGGGTGTAGAGTGTAGGGCATAGAGTGTAGAGTGTAGGGTATAGAGTGTATGGTATAGAGTGTAGAGTATAGAGTGTAGGGTGTAGAGTGTAGGGTATAGAGTGTAGGGTATAGAGTGTAGGGTTTAGAGTGTAGGGAATAGAGTGTTGAGTGTAAGGTACAGAGTGTAGAGTGTAGGGCATAGAGTGTAGAGTGTAGGGTATAGAGTGTAGGGTATAGAGTGTAGGGTATAGAGTGTAGGGTATACAGTGTAGGGTATAGAGTGTAGAGTGTAGGGTATAGAGTGTAGAGTGTAGGGTATAGAGTGTAGAGTGTAGGGCATAGAGTGTAGATTGTAGGGTATAGAGTGTAGGGTATAGAGTGTAGGGTATAGAGTGTAGGGTATAGAGTGTAGAGTGTAGGGTAGAGAGTGTAGAGTGTAGGGTATAGAGTGTAGGGTATAGAGTGTAGAGTGTAGGGATTAGAGTGTAGGGTATAGAGTGTAGGGTGTGGAGTGTAGGGTATAGAGTGTAGAGTGTAGGGATTAGAGTGTAGGGTATAGAGTGTAGGGTATAGAGTGTAGGGTACAGAGTGTAGGGAATAGAGTGTAGAGTGTAAGGTATAGAGTGTAGAGTATAGGGTATAGAGTGTAGGGTATAGAGTGTAGGGTATAGAGTGTAGGGTATAGAGTGTAGGGTATAGAGTGTAGGGAATAGAGTGTAGAGTGTAAGGTATAGAGTGTAGAGTGTAGGGTATAGAGTGTAAGGTATAGAGTGTAGAGTGTAAGGATTAGAGTGTAGGGTATAGAGTGTAGGGTGTAGAGTGTAGGGCATAGAGTGTAGAGTGTAGGGTATAGAGTGTATGGTATAGAGTGTAGAGTATAGAGTGTAGGGTGTAGAGTGTAGGGTATAGAGTGTAGGGTATAGAGTGTAGGGTATAGAGTGTAGGGAATAGAGTGTAGAGTGTAAGGTATAGAGTGTAGAGTGTAGGGTATCGAGTGTAGGGTATAGAGTGTAGAGTGTAGGGATTAGAGTGTAGGGTATAGAGTGTAGGGTATAGTGTGTAGGGTATAGAGTGTAGAGTGTAGGGTATAGAGTGTAGAGTGTAGGGTATAGAGTGTAGGGTATAGAGTGTAGAGTGTAGGGTATAGAGTGTATGCTATAGAGTGTATGGTGTAGAGTGTATGGTATAGAGTGTAGGGTATACAGTGTAGAGTGTATGGTATAGAGTGTAGGGTGTAGAGTGTAGGGTATAGAGTGTATGTTATAGAGTGTAGGGTATAGAGTGTAGGGTAGTGAGTGTAGAGTGTAGGGTATAGAGTGTAGGGTATAGAGTGTAGGGTATAGAGTGTAAAGTGTAGGGATTAGAGTGTAGGGTATAGAGTGTAGTGTGTAGAATGTAGGGTATAGAGTGTAGAGTGTAGGGTATAGAGTGTATGGTATAGAGTGTAGGGTATAGAGTGTAGGGTGTAGAGTGTAGGGTATAGAGTGTAGGGTATAGAGTGTAGGGTATAGAGTGTAGGGAATAGAGTGTAGAGTGTAAGGTATAGAGTGTAGAGTATAGGGTATAGAGTGTAGGGTATAGAGTGTAGAGTGTAGGGATTAGAGTGTAGGGTATAGAGTGTAGGGTGTAGAGTGTAGGGTATAGAGTGTAGAGTGTAGGGTATAGAGTGTATGGTATAGAGTGTAGGGTATAGAGTGTAGGGTGTAGAGTGTAGGGTATAGAGTGTAGGGTATAGAGTGTAGGGTATAGAGTGTAGGGAATCGAGTGTAGAGTGTAAGGTATAAAGTGTAGAGTGTAGGGTATAGAGTGTAGGGTATAGACTGTAGGGTATAGAGTGTAGGGTATAGATTGTAGGCTATAGAGTGTAGGGCATAGAGTGTAGGGTATAGAGTGTAGGGTATAGAGTGTAGGGTATAGAGTGTAGGGTATAGAGTGTAGAGTGTAGGGTATAGTGTGTAGGGTATAGAGTGCAGGTTGTAGAGTGTAGGGTATAGAGTGTAGGGTATAGAGTGTAGAGTGTAGGGTATAGAGTGTATGCTATAGAGTGTATGGTGTAGAGTGTATGGTATAGAGTGTAGGGTATAGAGTGTAGAGTGTAGGGTATAGAGTGTAGGGTATAGAGTGTAGGGTATAGAGTGTATGTTATAGAGTGTAGGGTATAGAGTGTAGAGTGTAGGGTATAGAGTTTAGAGTGTAGGGTATAGAGTGTAGGGTATAGAGTGTAAGGTATAGAGTGTAGGGTGTAGAGTGTAGGGTATAGATTGTAGGGTATAGAGTGTAGGGTATAGAGTGTACGGTATAGAGTGTAGGGTATGGAGTGTATGGTATAGAGTGTAGGGTATAGAGTGTAGGGTATAGAGTGTAGGGTATAAAGTGTAGAGTGTAGGGTATAGCGTGTAGAGTGTAGGGTATAGATTGTATGGTATAGAGTGTAGGGTATAGAATGTAGGGTGTAGAGTGTTGGGTATAGAGTGTAGGGTATAGAGTGTAGGGTATAGAGTGTAGGGTATAGAGTGTAGGGAATAGAGTGTAGAGTGTAAGGTATAGAGTGTAGAGTGTAGGGTATAGAGTGTAGGGTATAGAGTGTAGAGTGTAGGGATTAGAGTGTAGGGTATAGAGTGTAGGGTATGAAGTGTATGGTATAGAGTGTAGAGTGTAGGGTATAGAGTGTAGAGTGTAGGGTATAGAGTGTAGGGTATAGAGTGTAGGGTATAGAGTGTAGGGTAGAGTGTGTAGAGTGTAGGGTATAGAGTGTAGGGTATATAGTGTAGGGTATAGAGTGTAGAGTGTAGGGATTAGAGTGTAGGGTATAGAGTGTAGGGTGTAGAGTGTAGGGTATAGAGTGTAGAGTGTAGGGTATAGAGTGTATGGTATAGAGTGTAGGGTATAGAGTGTAGGGTGTAGAGTGTAGGGTATAGAGTGTAGGGTATAGAGTGTAGGGTATAGAGTGTAGGGAATAGAGTGTAGAGTGTAAGGTATAGAGTGTAGAGTGTAGGGTGTAGAGTGTAGGGTATAGAGTGTAGGGTATAGAGTGTAGGGTGTAGAGTGTAGGGTATAGAGTGTAGAGTGTAGGGTATAGAGTGTATGGTACAGAGTGTAGGGTATAGAGTGTAGGGTATAGTGTGTAGGGTATAGAGTGTAGAGTGTAGGGTATAGAGTGTAGAGTGTAGGGTATAGAGTGTAGGGTATAGAGTGTAGGGTATAGAGTGTAGGGCATAGAGTGTAGGGTATAGAGTGTAGGGTATAGAGTGTAGAGTGTAGGGTATAGAGTGTAGGGTATAGAGTGTAGGGTATAGAGTGTAGAGTGTAGGGTATAGAGTGTAGGGTATAGAGTGTAGGGTATAGAGTGTAGGGTATAGAGTGTAGGGCATAGAGTGTAGGGTATAGAGTGTAGGGTATAGAGTGTAGAGTGTAGGGTATAGAGTGTAGGGTATAGAGTGTAGCGTATAGAGTGTAGAGTGTAGGGCATAGAGTGTAGAGTGTAGGGTATAGAGTGTAGGGTATAGAGTGTAGGGTAGAGAGTGTAGAGTGTAAGGATTAGAGTGTAGGGTATAGAGTGTAGGGTGTAGAGTGTAGGGCATAGAGTGTAGAGTGTAGGGTATAGAGTGTATGGTATAGAGTGTAGAGTATAGAGTGTAGGGTGTAGAGTGTAGGGTATAGAGTGTAGGGTATAGAGTGTAGGGTTTAGAGTGTAGGGAATAGAGTGTTGAGTGTAAGGTACAGAGTGTAGAGTGTAGGGCATAGAGTGTAGAGTGTAGGGTATAGAGTGTAGGGTATAGAGTGTAGGGTATAGAGTGTAGGGTATACAGTGTAGGGTATAGAGTGTAGAGTGTAGGGTATAGAGTGTAGAGTGTAGGGTATAGAGTGTAGAGTGTAGGGCATAGAGTGTAGATTGTAGGGTATAGAGTGTAGGGTATAGAGTGTAGGGTATAGAGTGTAGGGTATAGAGTGTAGAGTGTAGGGTAGAGAGTGTAGAGTGTAGGGTATAGAGTGTAGGGTATAGAGTGTAGGGTATAGAGTGTAGAGTGTAGGGATTAGAGTGTAGGGTATAGAGTGTAGGGTGTGGAGTGTAGGGTATAGAGTGTAGAGTGTAGGGATTAGAGTGTAGGGTATAGAGTGTAGGGTATAGAGTGTAGGGTACAGAGTGTAGGGAATAGAGTGTAGAGTGTAAGGTATAGAGTGTAGAGTATAGGGTATAGAGTGTAGGGTATAGAGTGTAGGGTATAGAGTGTAGGGTATAGAGTGTAGGGTATAGAGTGTAGGGAATAGAGTGTAGAGTGTAAGGTATAGAGTGTAGAGTGTAGGGTATAGAGTGTAAGGTATAGAGTGTAGAGTGTAGGGATTAGAGTGTAGGGTATAGAGTGTAGGGTGTAGAGTGTAGGGCATAGAGTGTAGAGTGTAGGGTATAGAGTGTATGGTATAGAGTGTAGAGTATAGAGTGTAGGGTATAGAGTGTAGGGAATAGAGTGTAGAGTGTAAGGTATAGAGTGTAGAGTGTAGGGTATAGAGTGTAGGGTATAGAGTGTAGGGAATAGAGTGTAGAGTGTAAGGTATAGAGTGTAGAGTGTAGGGTATAGAGTGTAAGGTATAGAGTGTAGAGTGTAGGGATTAGAGTGTAGGGTATAGAGTGTAGGGTGTAGAGTGTAGGGCATAGAGTGTAGAGTGTAGGGTGTAGAGTGTAGGGTATAGAGTGTAGGGTATAGAGTGTAGGGTATAGAGTGTAGGGAATAGAGTGTAGAGTGTAAGGTATAGAGTGTAGAGTGTAGGGTATAGAGTGTAGGGTATAGAGTGTAGAGTGTAGGGATTAGAGTGTAGGGTATAGAGTGTAGGGTATAGTGTGTAGGGTATAGAGTGTAGAGTGTAGGGTATAGAGTGTAGAGTGTAGGGTATAGAGTGTAGGGTATAGAGTGTAGAGTGTAGGGTATAGAGTGTATGCTATAGAGTGTATGGTGTAGAGTGTATGGTATAGAGTGTAGGGTATACAGTGTAGAGTGTATGGTATAGAGTGTAGGGTGTAGAGTGTAGGGTATAGAGTGTATGTTATAGAGTGTAGGGTATAGAGTGTAGGGTAGAGAGTGTAGAGTGTAGGGTATAGAGTGTAGGGTATAGAGTGTAGGGTATAGAGTGTAGAGTGTAGGGATTAGAGTGTAGGGTATAGAGTGTAGTGTGTAGAATGTAGGGTATAGAGTGTAGAGTGTAGGGTATAGAGTGTATGGTATAGAGTGTAGGGTATAGAGTGTAGGGTGTAGAGTGTAGGGTATAGAGTGTAGGGTATAGAGTGTAGGGTATAGAGTGTAGGGAATAGAGTGTAGAGTGTAAGGTATAGAGTGTAGAGTATAGGGTATAGAGTGTAGGGTATAGAGTGTAGAGTGTAGGGATTAGAGTGTAGGGTATAGAGTGTAGGGTGTAGGGTATAGAGTGTAGAGTGTAGGGTATAGAGTGTATGGTATAGAGTGTAGGGTATAGAGTGTAGGGTGTAGAGTGTAGGGTATAGAGTGTAGGGTATAGAGTGTAGGGTATAGAGTGTAGGGTATAGAGTGTAGGGAATCGAGTGTAGAGTGTAAGGTATAGAGTGTAGAGTGTAGGGTATAGAGTGTAGGGTATAGACTGTAGGGTATAGAGTGTAGGGTATAGATTGTAGGCTATAGAGTGTAGGGCATAGAGTGTAGGGTATAGAGTGTAGGGTATAGAGTGTAGGGTATAGAGTGTAGGGTATAGAGTGTAGAGTGTAGGGTATAGTGTGTAGGGTATAGAGTGCAGGTTGTAGAGTGTAGGGTATAGAGTGTAGGGTATAGAGTGTAGAGTGTAGGGTATAGAGTGTATGCTATAGAGTGTATGGTGTAGAGTGTATGGTATAGAGTGTAGGGTATAGAGTGTAGAGTGTAGGGTATAGAGTGTAGGGTATAGAGTGTAGGGTATAGAGTGTATGTTATAGAGTGTAGGGTATAGAGTGTAGAGTGTAGGGTATAGAGTTTAGAGTGTAGGGTATAGAGTGTAGGGTATAGAGTGTAAGGTATAGAGTGTAGGGTGTAGAGTGTAGGGTATAGATTGTAGGGTATAGAGTGTAGGGTATAGAGTGTACGGTATAGAGTGTAGGGTATGGAGTGTATGGTATAGAGTGTAGGGTATAGAGTGTAGGGTATAGAGTGTAGGGTATAAAGTGTAGAGTGTAGGGTATAGCGTGTAGAGTGTAGGGTATAGAGTGTAGGGTATAGAGTGTAGGGTATAGAGTGTAGGGTATAGAGTGTAGAGTGTAGGGTATAGAGTGTATGGTATAGAGTGTAGGGTATAGAGTGTAGGGTGTAGAGTGTTGGGTATAGAGTGTAGGGTATAGAGTGTAGGGTATAGAGTGTAGGGTATAGAGTGTAGGGAATAGAGTGTAGAGTGTAAGGTATAGAGTGTAGAGTGTAGGGTATAGAGTGTAGGGTATAGAGTGTAGGGTATAGAGTGTAGAGTGTAGGGTATAGAGTGTAGAGTGTAGGGTATAGAGTGTAGGGTATAGAGTGTAGGGTATAGAGTGTAGGGTAGAGTGTGTAGAGTGTAGGGTATAGAGTGTAGGGTATAGAGTGTAGGGTATAGAGTGTAGAGTGTAGGGATTAGAGTGTAGAGTATAGAGTGTAGGGTGTAGAGTGTAGGGTATAGAGTGTAGAGTGTAGTGTATAGAGTGTATGGTATAGAGTGTAGGGTGTAGAGTGTAGGGTATAGAGTGTAGGGTATAGAGTGTAGGGTATAGAGTGTAGGGAATAGAGTGTAGAGTGTAAGGTATAGAGTGTAGAGTGTAGGGTATAGAGTGTAGGGTATAGAGTGTAGAGTGAAGGGATTAGAGTGTAGGGTATAGAGTGTAGGGTGTAGAGTGTAGGGTATAGAGTGTAGAGTGTAGGGTATAGAGTGTATGGTATAGAGTGTAGGGTATAGAGTGTAGGGTGTAGAGTGTAGGGTATAGAGTGTAGGGTATAGAGTGTAGGGTATAGAGTGTAGGGTATAGAGTGTAGGGAATAGAGTGTAGAGTGTAAGGTATAGAGTGTAGAGTGTAGGGTATAGAGTGTAGGGTATAGACTGTAGGGTATAGAGTGTAGGGTATAGAGTGTAGGGTATAGATTGTAGAGTGTAGGCTATAGAGTGTAGGGTATAGAGTGTAGAGTGTAGGGTATAGAGTGTAGGGTATAGAGTGTAGGGTATAGAGTGTAGGGTATAGAGTGTAGAGTGTAGGGTATAGTGTGTAGGGTATAGAGTGCAGGGTGTAGAGTGTAGGGTATAGAGTGTAGGGTATAGAGTGTAGAGTGTAGGGTATAGAGTGTACGCAATAGAGTGTATGGTGTAGAGTGTATGGTATAGAGTGTAGGGTATAGATTGTAGAGTGTATGGTATAGAGTGTAGGGTATAGAGTGTAGGGTATAGAGTGTATGTTATAGAGTGTAGGGTATAGAGTGTAGGGTAGAGAGTGTAGAGTGTAGGGTATAGAGTGTAGGGTATAGAGTGTAGGGTATAGATTGTAGAGTGTAGGCTATAGAGTGTAGGGTATAGAGTGTAGAGTGTCGGGATTAGAGTGTAGGGTATAGATTGTGGGATGTAGAGTGTAGGGTATAGAGTGTAGAGTGTAGGATATAGAGTGTATGGTATAGAGTGTAGGGTATAGAGTGTAGGGTGTAGAGTGTAGGGTATAGAGTGTAGGGAATAGAGTGTAGGGTATAGAGTGTAGGGTATAGAGTGTAGGGTGTAGAGTGTAGGGTATAGAGTGTACGGTATAGAGTGTAGGGTATAGAATGTATGGTATAGAGTGTAGAGTGTAGGATATAGAGTGTAGGGTATAGAGTGTAGAGTGTAGGGTATAGAGTGTAGGGTACAGAGTGTAGGGAATAGAGTGTAGAGTGTAAGGTATAGAGTGTAGAGTATAGGGTATAGAGTGTAGGGTATAGAGTGTAGGGTATAGAGTGTAGGGTATGGAGTGTAGGGTATAGAGTGTAGGGAATAGAGTGTAGAGTGTAAGGTATAGAGTGTAGAGTGTAGGGTATAGAGTGTAAGGTATAGAGTGTAGAGTGTAGGGATTAGAGTGTAGGGTATAGAGTGTAGGGTGTAGAGTGTAGGGCATAGAGTGTAGAGTGTAGGGTATAGAGTGTATGGTATAGAGTGTAGAGTGTAGGGTGTAGAGTGTAGGGTATAGAGTGTAGGGTATAGAGTGTAGGGTATAGAGTGTAGGGAATAGAGTGTAGAGTGTAAGGTATAGAGTGTAGAGTGTAGGGTATAGAGTGTAGGGTATAGAGTGTAGAGTGTAGGGATTAGAGTGTAGGGTATAGAGTGTAGGGTATAGTGTGTAGGGTATAGAGTGTAGAGTGTAGGGTATAGAGTGTAGAGTGTAGGGTATAGAGTGTAGGGTATAGAGTGTAGAGTGTAGGGTATAGAGTGTATGCTATAGAGTGTATGGTGTAGAGTGTATGGTATAGAGTGTAGGGTATACAGTGTAGAGTGTATGGTATAGAGTGTAGGGTGTAGAGTGTAGGGTATAGAGTGTATGTTATAGAGTGTAGGGTATAGAGTGTAGGGTAGAGAGTGTAGAGTGTAGGGTATAGAGTGTAGGGTATAGAGTGTAGGGTATAGAGTGTAGAGTGTAGGGATTAGAGTGTAGGGTATAGAGTGTAGTGTGTAGAATGTAGGGTATAGAGTGTAGAGTGTAGGGTATAGAGTGTATGGTATAGAGTGTAGGGTATAGAGTGTAGGGTGTAGAGTGTAGGGTATAGAGTGTAGGGTATAGAGTGTAGGGTATAGAGTGTAGGGAATAGAGTGTAGAGTGTAAGGTATAGAGTGTAGAGTATAGGGTATAGAGTGTAGGGTATAGAGTGTAGAGTGTAGGGATTAGAGTGTAGGGTATAGAGTGTAGGGTGTAGAGTGTAGGGTATAGAGTGTAGAGTGTAGGGTATAGAGTGTATGGTATAGAGTGTAGGGTATAGAGTGTAGGGTGTAGAGTGTAGGGTATAGAGTGTAGGGTATAGAGTGTAGGGTATAGAGTGTAGGGTATAGAGTGTAGGGAATCGAGTGTAGAGTGTAAGGCATAGAGTGTAGAGTGTAGGGTATAGAGTGTAGGGTATAGACTGTAGGGTATAGAGTGTAGGGTATAGATTGTAGGCTATAGAGTGTAGGGCATAGAGTGTAGGGTATAGAGTGTAGGGTATAGAGTGTAGGGTATAGAGTGTAGGGTATAGAGTGTAGAGTGTAGGGTATAGTGTGTAGGGTATAGAGTGCAGGTTGTAGAGTGTAGGGTATAGAGTGTAGGGTATAGAGTGTAGAGTGTAGGGTATAGAGTGTATGCTATAGAGTGTATGGTGTAGAGTGTATGGTATAGAGTGTAGGGTATAGAGTGTAGAGTGTAGGGTATAGAGTGTATGGTATAGAGTGTAGGGTATAGAGTGTATGTTATAGAGTGTAGGGTATAGAGTGTAGAGTGTAGGGTATAGAGTTTAGAGTGTAGGGTATAGAGTGTAGGGTATAGAGTGTAAGGTATAGAGTGTAGGGTGTAGAGTGTAGGGTATAGATTGTAGGGTATAGAGTGTAGGGTATAGAGTGTACGGTATAGAGTGTAGGGTATGGAGTGTATGGTATAGAGTGTAGGGTATAGAGTGTAGGGTATAGAGTGTAGGGTATAAAGTGTAGAGTGTAGGGTATAGCGTGTAGAGTGTAGGGTATAGAGTGTAGGGTATAGAGTGTAGGGTATAGAGTGTAGGGTATAGAGTGTAGAGTGTAGGGTATAGAGTGTATGGTATAGAGTGTAGGGTATAGAGTGTAGGGTGTAGAGTGTTGGGTATAGAGTGTAGGGTATAGAGTGTAGGGTATAGAGTGTAGGGTATAGAGTGTAGGGAATAGAGTGTAGAGTGTAAGGTATAGAGTGTAGAGTGTAGGGTATAGAGTGTAGGGTATAGAGTGTAGGGTATAGAGTGTAGAGTGTAGGGTATAGAGTGTAGAGTGTAGGGTATAGAGTGTAGGGTATAGAGTGTAGGGTATAGAGTGTAGGGTAGAGTGTGTAGAGTGTAGGGTATAGAGTGTAGGGTATAGAGTGTAGGGTATAGAGTGTAGAGTGTAGGGATTAGAGTGTAGAGTATAGAGTGTGGGGTGTAGAGTGTAGGGTATAGAGTGTAGAGTGTAGGGATTAGAGTGTAGAGTATAGAGTGTGGGGTGTAGAGTGTAGGGTATAGAGTGTAGAGTGTAGTGTATAGAGTGTATGGTATAGAGTGTAGGGTGTAGAGTGTAGGGTATAGAGTGTAGGGTATAGAGTGTAGGGTATAGAGTGTAGGGAATAGAGTGTAGAGTGTAAGGTATAGAGTGTAGAGTGTAGGGTATAGAGTGTAGGGTATAGAGTGTAGAGTGAAGGGATTAGAGTGTAGGGTATAGAGTGTAGGGTGTAGAGTGTAGGGTATAGAGTGTAGAGTGTAGGGTATAGAGTGTATGGTATAGAGTGTAGGGTATAGAGTGTAGGGTGTAGAGTGTAGGGTATAGAGTGTAGGGTATAGAGTGTAGGGTATAGAGTGTAGGGTATAGAGTGTAGGGAATAGAGTGTAGAGTGTAAGGTATAGAGTGTAGAGTGTAGGGTATAGAGTGTAGGGTATAGACTGTAGGGTATAGAGTGTAGGGTATAGAGTGTAGGGTATAGATTGTAGAGTGTAGGCTATAGAGTGTAGGGTATAGAGTGTAGAGTGTAGGGTATAGAGTGTAGGGTATAGAGTGTAGGGTATAGAGTGTAGGGTATAGAGTGTAGAGTGTAGGGTATAGTGTGTAGGGTATAGAGTGCAGGGTGTAGAGTGTAGGGTATAGAGTGTAGGGTATAGAGTGTAGAGTGTAGGGTATAGAGTGTACGCAATAGAGTGTATGGTGTAGAGTGTATGGTATAGAGTGTAGGGTATAGATTGTAGAGTGTATGGTATAGAGTGTAGGGTATAGAGTGTAGGGTATAGAGTGTATGTTATAGAGTGTAGGGTATAGAGTGTAGGGTAGAGAGTGTAGAGTGTAGGGTATAGAGTGTAGGGTATAGAGTGTAGGGTATAGATTGTAGAGTGTAGGCTATAGAGTGTAGGGTATAGAGTGTAGAGTGTCGGGATTAGAGTGTAGGGTATAGAGTGTGGGATGTAGAGTGTAGGGTATAGAGTGTAGAGTGTAGGATATAGAGTGTATGGTATAGAGTGTAGGGTATAGAGTGTAGGGTGTAGAGTGTAGGGTATAGAGTGTAGGGAATAGAGTGTAGGGTATAGAGTGTAGGGTATAGAGTGTAGGGTGTAGAGTGTAGGGTATAGAGTGTATGGTATAGAGTGTAGGGTATAGAATGTATGGTATAGAGTGTAGAGTGTAGGATATAGAGTGTAGGGTATAGAGTGTAGAGTGTAAGGTATAGAGTGTAGGGTATAGAGTGTAGGGTATAGAGTGTAGAGTGTAGGGATTAGAGTGTAGGTTATAGAGTGTAGGGTATAGAGTGTAGAGTGTAGGGTAGAGAGTGTAGGATATAGAGTGTAGAGTGTAGGGTATAGAGTGTAGGGTATAGAGTGTAGGGTATAGAGTGTAGGGTATAGAGTGTAGAGTGTAGGGTATAGAGTGTAGGGTATAGAGTGTAGGGTATAGAGTGTAGAGTGTAGGGTATAGAGTGTAGGGTATAGAGTGTAGGGTATAGAGTGTAGGGCATAGAGTGTAGGGTATAGAGTGTAGGGTGTAGAGTGTAGGGTATAGAGTGTAGGGTATAGAGTGTAGAGTGTAGGGTATAGAGTGTAGGGTATAGAGTGTAGGGTATAGAGTGTAGGGTATAGAGTGTAGGGTATAGAGTGTAGAGTGTAGGGTATAGCGTGTAGAGTGTCGGGTATAGAGTGTAGGGTATAGAGTGTAGGGTATAGAGTGTAGGGTATAGAGTGTAGAGTGTAGGGTATAGAGTGTATGGTATAGAGTGTAGGGTATAGAGTGTAGGGTGTAGAGCGTTGGGTATAGAGTGTAGGGTATAGAGTGTAGGGTATAGAGTGTAGGGTATAGAGTGTAGGGAATAGAGTGTAGAGTGTAAGGTATAGAGTGTAGAGTGTAGGGTATAGAGTGTAGGGTATAGAGTGTAGAGTGTAGGGTATAGAGTGTAGAGTGTAGGGTATAGAGTGTATGGTATAGAGTGTAGGGTATAGAGTGTAGGGTGTAGAGCGTTGGGTATAGAGTGTAGGGTATAGAGTGTAGGGTATAGAGTGT
The DNA here is from genome assembly GCF_032444005.1 of Ranitomeya imitator. Classification (NCBI taxonomy): domain Eukaryota; kingdom Metazoa; phylum Chordata; class Amphibia; order Anura; family Dendrobatidae; genus Ranitomeya; species Ranitomeya imitator. Next base: position 494,072 of record NW_027194015.1, read on the forward strand.
AGGGTATAGAGTGTAGGGAATAGAGTGTAGAGTGTAAGGTATAGAGTGTAGAGTGTAGGGTATAGAGTGTAGGGTATAGAGTGTAGGGTATAGAGTGTAGGGTATAGAGTGTAGAGTGTAGGGTATAGAGTGTAGGGTATAGAGTGTAGGGTATAGAGTGTAGGGTATAGAGTGTAGGGCATAGAGTGTAGGGTATAGAGTGTAGGGTATAGAGTGTAGAGTGTAGGGTATAGAGTGTAGGGTATAGAGTGTAGGGTATAGAGTGTAGAGTGTAGGGCATAGAGTGTAGAGTGTAGGGTATAGAGTGTAGGGTATAGAGTGTAGGGTAGAGAGTGTAGGGTAGAGAGTGTAGAGTGTAGGGATTAGAGTGTAGGGTATAGAGTGTAGGGTGTAGAGTTTAGGGCATAGAGTGTAGAGTGTAGGGTATAGAGTGTATGGTATAGAGTGTAGAGTATAGAGTGTAGGGTGTAGAGTGTAGGGTATAGAGTGTAGGGTATAGAGTGTAGGGTATAGAGTGTAGGGAATAGAGTGTTGAGTGTAAGGTACAGCGTGTAGAGTGTAGGGCATAGAGTGTAGAGTGTAGGGTATAGAATGTAGGGTATAGAGTGTAGGGTATAGAGTGTAGGGTATACAGTGTAGGGTATAGAGTGTAGAGTGTAGGGTATAGAGTGTAGAGTGTAGGGTATAAAGTGTAGAGTGAAGGGCATAGAGTGTAGATTGTAGGGTATAGAGTGTAGGGTATAGAGTGTAGGGTATAGAGTGTAGGGTATAGAGTGTAGAGTGTAGGGTATAGAGTGTAGAGTGTAGGGTATAGAGTGTAGGGTACAGAGTGTAGGGTATAGAGTGTAGGGTAGAGAGTGTAGAGTGTAGGGTATAGAGTGTAGGGTATAGAGTGTAGGGTATAGAGTGTAGAGTGTAGGGATTAGAGTGTAGGGTATAGAGTGTAGGGTGTGGAGTGTAGGGTATAGAGTGTAGAGTGTAGGGTATAGAGTGTATGGTATAGAGTGTAGGGTATAGAGTGTAGGGTGTAGAGTGTAGGGTAAAGAGTGTAGGGTATAGAGTTTAGGGTATAGAGTGTAGGGTATAGAGTGTAGGGTATAGAGTGTAGGGAATAGAGTGTAGAGTGTAAGGTATAGAGTGTAGAGTGTAGGGTATAGAGTGTAAGGTATAGAGTGTAGAGTGTAGGGATTAGAGTGTAGGGTATAGAGTGTAGGGTGTAGAGTGTAGGGCATAGAGTGTAGAGTGTAGGTTATAGAGTGTATGGTATAGAGTGTAGAGTATAGAGTGTAGGGTGTAGAGTGTAGGGTAAAGAGTGTAGGGTATAGAGTGTAGGGTATAGAGTGTAGGGAATAGAGTGTAGAGTGTAAGGTATAGAGTGTAGAGTGTAGGGTATAGAGTGTAGGGTATAGAGTGTAGAGTGTAGGGATTAGAGTGTAGGGTATAGAGTGTAGGGTATAGTGTGTAGGGTATAGAGTGTAGAGTGTAGGGTATAGAGTGTAGAGTGTAGGGTATAGAGTGTAGGGTATAGAGTGTAGGGTATAGAGTGTAGGGCATAGAGTGTAGGGTATAGAGTGTAGGGTATAGAGTGTAGAGTGTAGGGTATAGAGTGTAGGGTATAGAGTGTAGGGTATAGAGTGTAGAGTGTAGGGTATAGAGTGTAGGGTATAGAGTGTAGGGTATAGAGTGTAGGGCATACAGTGTAGGGTATAGAGTGTAGGGTATAGAGTGTAGAGTGTAGGGTATAGATTTTAGGGTATAGAGTGTAGGGTATAGAGTGTAGAGTGTAGGGCATAGAGTGTAGAGTGTAGGGTATAGAGTGTAGGGTAGAGAGTGTAGGGTAGAGAGTGTAGAGTGTAGGGATTAGAGTGTAGGGTATAGAGTGTAGGGTGTAGAGTGTAGTGCATAGAGTGTAGAGTGTAGGGTATAGAGTGTATGGTATAGAGTGTAGGGTATAGAATGTAGGGTATAGAGTGTAGGGTATAGAGTGTAGAGTGTAGGGTATAGAGTGTAGAGTGTAGGGTATAGAGTGTAGGGTATAGAGTGTAGGGTATAGAGTGTAGTGTAGAGAGTGTAGAGTGTAGGGTATAGAGTGTAGGGTATAGAGTGTAGGGTATAGAGTGTAGAGTGTAGGGATTAGAGTGTAGGGTATAGAGTGTAGGGTGTAGAGTGTAGGGTATAGAGTGTAGAGTGTAGGGTATAGAGTGTATGGTATAGAGTGTAGGGTATAGATTGTAGGGTGTAGAGTGTAGGGTATAGAGTGTAGGGAATAGAGTGTAGAGTGTAAGGTATAGAGTGTAGAGTGTAGGGTATAGAGTGTAGGGTATAGACTGTAGGGTATAGAGTGTAGGGTATAGAGTGTAGGGTATAGATTGTAGAGTGTAGGCTATAGGATGTAGGGTATAGAGTGTAGAGTGTAGGGTATATAGTGTAGGGTATAGAGTGTAGGGTATAGAGTGTAGAGTGTAGGCTATAGTGTGTAGGGTATAGAATGCAGGGTGTAGAGTGTAGGGTATAGAGTGTAGGGTATAGAGTGTAGAGTGTAGGGTATAGAGTGTATGCTATAGAGTGTATGGTGTAGAGTGTATGGTATAGAGTGTAGGGTATAGAGTGTAGGGTATAGAGTGTAGGGTATAGAGTGTATGTTATAGAGTGTAGGGTATAGAGTGTAGGGTAGAGAGTGTAGAGTGTAGGGTATAGAGTGTAGGGTATAGAGTGTAGAGTGTCGGGATTAGAGTGTAGGGTATAGAGTGTAGGATGTAGAGTGTAGGGTATAGAGTGTAGAGTGTAGGGTATAGAGTGTATGGTATAGAGTGTAGGGTATAGAGTGTAGGGTGTAGAGTGTAGGGTATAGAGTGTAGGGTATAGAGTGTAGGGTATAGAGTGTAGGGTATAGAGTGTAGGGTGTAGAGTGTAGGGTATAGAGTGTAGGGTATAGAGTGTAGGGTATAGAGTGTATGGTATAGAGTGTAGAGTGTAGGATATAGAGTGTAGGGTATAGAGTGTAGAGTGTAGGGTATAGAGTGTAGGGTATGGAGTGTAGGGTATAGAGTGTAGAGTGTAGGGATTAGAGTGTAGGGTATAGAGTGTAGGGTATAGAGTGTAGGGTATAGAGTGTAGGGTGTAGAGTGTAGGGTATAGAGTGTAGGGTATAGAGTGTAGGGTATAGAGTGTAGAGTGTAGGGTATAGAGTGTATGGTATAGAGTGTAGGGTATAGAGTGTAGGGCATAGAGTGTAGGGTATAGAGTGTAGGGTGTAGAATGTAGGGTATAGAGTGTAGGGTATAGAGTGTAGAGTGTAGGGTATAGAGTGTAGGGTATAGAGTGTAGGGTATAGAGTGTAGAGTGTAGGGTATAGAGTGTAGAGTGTAGGGTATAGAGTGTAGGGAATAGAGTGTAGGGTATAGAGTGTAGGGTATAGAGTGTAGGGTATAAAGTGTAGAGTGTAGGGTATAGAGTGTAGAGTGTAGGGTATAGAGTGTATGGTATAGAGTGTAGGGTATAGAGTGTAGGGTGTAGAGTGTTGGGTATAGAGTGTAGGGTATAGAGTGTAGGGTATAGAGTGTAGGGTATAGAGTGTATGGAATAGAGTGTAGAGTGTAAGGTATAGAGTGTAGAGTGTAGGGTATAGAGTGTAGGGTATAGAGTGTAGAGTGTAGGGATTAGAGTATAGGGTATAGAGTGTAGGGTATAGAGTGTTGGGTATAGAGTGTAGAGTGTAGGGTATAGAGTGTAGGGTATAGAGTGTAGGGTATAGAGTGTAGAGAGTAGGGTATAGAGTGTAGGGTATAGAGTGTAGGGTATAGAGTGTAGAGTGTAGGGTATAGAGTGTAGGGTATAGAGTGTAGGGTATAGAGTGTAGGGTATAGAGTGTAGGGCATAGAGTGTAGGGTATAGAGTGTAGAGTGTAGGGTATAGAGTGTAGGGTATAGAGTGTAGGGTATAGAGTGTAGAGTGTAGGGTATAGAGTGTAGGGTATAGAGTGTAGGGTATAGAGTGTAGAGTGTAGGGTATAGAGTGTAGGGTATAGAGTGTAGAGTGTAGGGATTAGAGTGTAGGGTATAGAGTGTAGGGTATAGAGTGTAGGGTATAGAGTGTAGAGTGTAGGGTATAGAGTGTAGGGTATAGAGTGTAGGGTATAGAGTGTAGGGCATAGAGTGTAGGGTATAGAGTGTAGGGTATAGAGTGTAGAGTGTAGGGTATAGAGTGTAGGGTATAGAGTGTAGAGTGTAGGGTATAGAGTGTAGGCTATAGAGTGTAGGGTATAGAGTGTAGGGTATAGAGTGTAGGGTATAGAGTGTAGGGTATAGAGTGTAGAGTGTAGGGTATAGAGTGTAGGGTATAGAGTGCAGGGTATAGAGTGTAGAGTGTAGGGTATAGAGTGTAGGGTATAGAGTGTAGGGTATAGAGTGTAGAGTGTAGGGTATAGAGTGTAGGGTATAAAGTGTAGGGTATAGAGTGTAGGGTATAGAGTGTAGGGTATAGAGTGTAGGGCATAGAATGTAGGGTATAGAGTGTAGGGTATAGAGTGTAGGGTATAGAGTGTAGGGTATAGAGTGTAGGGTATAGAGTGTAGGGTATAGAGTGTAGAGTGCAGGGTATAGAGTGTAGAGTGTAGGGTATAGAGTGTAGGGTATAGAGTGTAGGGTATATAGTGTAGGGTATAGAGTGTAGAGTGTAGGGTATAGAGTGTAGAGTGTAGGGTATAGAGTGTGGTATAGAGTGTAGGGTATAGAGTGTAGGGTGTAGAGTGTTGGGTATAGAGTGTAGGGTATAGAGTGTAGGGTATAGAGTGTAGGGTATAGAGTGTAGGGAATAGAGTGTAGAGTGTAAGGTATAGAATGTAGAGTGTAGGGTATAGAGTGTAGGGTATAGAGTGTAGAGTGTAGGGATTAGAGTGTAGGGTATAGAGTGTAGGGTATAGAGTGTAGGGTATAGAGTGTAGAGTGTAGGGTATAGAGTGTAGGGTATAGAGTGTAGGGTATAGAGTGTAGGGCATAGAGTGTAGGGTATAGAGTGTAGGGTATAGAGTGTAGAGTGTAGGGTATAGAGTGTAGGGTATAGAGTGTAGAGTGTAGGGTATAGAGTGTAGAGTGTAGGGTATAGAGTGTAGGGTATAGAGTGTAGGGTAGAGAGTGTAGTGCAGAGAGTGTAGAGTGTAGGGTATAGAGTGTAGGGTATAGAGTGTAGGGTATAGAGTGTAGAGTGTAGGGATTAGAGTGTAGGGTAGAGAGTGTAGGGTGTAGAGTGTAGGGCATAAAGTGTAGAGTGTAGGGTATAGAGTGTATGGTATAGAGTGTAGGGTATAGAGTGTAGGGTGTAGAGTGTAGGGTATAGAGTGTAGGGTATAGAGTGTAGGGTATAGAGTGTACGGTATAGAGTGTAGGGAATAGAGTGTTGAGTGTAAGGTATAGAGTGTAGAGTGTAGGGCATAGAGTGTAGAGTGTAGGGTATAGAGTGTAGGGTATAGAGTGTAGGGTATAGAGTGTAGGGTATAGAGTGTAGAGTGTAGGGTATAGAGTGTAGAGAGTAGGGTATAGAGTGTAGAGTGTAGGGCATAGAGTGTAGAGTGTAGGGTATAGAGTGTAGGGTATAGAGTGTAGGGTATAGAGTGTAGGGTATAGAGTGTAGGGTATAGAGTGTAGAGTGTAGGGTATAGAGTGTAGAGTGTAGGGTATAGAGTGTAGGGTATAGAGTGTAGGGTATAGAGTGTAGTGTAGAGAGTGTAGAGTGTAGGGTATAGAGTGTAGGGTATAGAGTGTAGGGTATAGAGTGTAGAGTGTAGGGATTAGAGTGTAGGGTATAGAGTGTAGGGTGTAGAGTGTAGGGTATAGAGTGTAGAGTGTAGGGTATAGAGTGTATGGTATAGAGTGTAGGGTATAGAGTGTAGGGTGTAGAGTGTAGGGTATAGAGAGTAGGGTATAGAGTGTAGGGTATAGAGTGTAGGGTATAGAGTGTAGGGAATAGAGTGTAGAGTGTAATGTATAGAGTGTAGAGTGTAGGGTATAGAGTGTAGGGTATAGAGTGTAGAGTGTAGGGATTAGAGTGTAGGGTATAGAGTGTAGGGTATAGAGTGTAGGGTATAGAGTGTAGAGTGTAGGGTATAGAGTGTAGGGTATAGAGTGTAGGGTATAGAGTGTAGGGCATAGAGTGTAGGGTATAGAGTGTAGGGTATAGAGTGTAGAGTGTAGGGTATAGAGTGTAGGGTATAGAGTGTAGAGCGTAGGGTATAGAGTGTAGGGTATAGAGTGTAGGGTATAGAGTGTAGGGTATAGAGTGTAGGGTATAGAGTGTAGGGTATAGAGTGTAGAGTGTAGGGTATAGAGTGTAGGGTATAGAGTGCAGGGTATAGAGTGTAGAGTGTAGGGTATAGAGTGTAGGGTATAGAGTGTAGGGTATAGAGTGTAGAGTGTAGGGTATAGAGTGTAGGGTATAAAGTGTAGGGTATAGAGTGTAGGGTATAGAGTGTAGGGTATAGAGTGTAGGGCATAGAATGTAGGGTATAGAGTGTAGGGTATAGAGTGTAGGGTATAGAGTGTAGGGTATAGAGTGTAGGGTATAGAGTGTAGAGTGCAGGGTATAGAGTGTAGAGTGTAGGGTATAGAGTGTAGGGTATAGAGTGTAGGGTATATAGTGTAGGGTATAGAGTGTAGAGTGTAGGGTATAGAGTGTAGAGTGTAGGGTATAGAGTGTATGGTATAGAGTGTAGGGTATAGAGTGTAGGGTGTAGAGTGTTGGGTATAGAGTGTAGGGTATAGAGTGTAGGGTATAGAGTGTAGGGTATAGAGTGTAGGGAATAGAGTGTAGAGTGTAAGGTATAGAATGTAGAGTGTAGGGTATAGAGTGTAGGGTATAGAGTGTAGAGTGTAGGGATTAGAGTGTAGGGTATAGAGTGTAGGGTATAGAGTGTAGGGTATAGAGTGTAGAGTGTAGGGTATAGAGTGTAGGGTATAGAGTGTAGGGTATAGAGTGTAGGGCATAGAGTGTAGGGTATAGAGTGTAGGGTATAGAGTGTAGAGTGTAGGGTATAGAGTGTAGGGTATAGAGTGTAGGGTATAGAGTGTAGAGTGTAGGGTATAGAGTGTAGGGTATAGAGTGTAGGGTATAGAGTGTGGGGCATAGAGTGTAGGGTATAGAGTGTAGGGTATAGAGTGTAGAGTGTAGGGTATAGAGTGTAGGGTATAGAGTGTAGGGTATAGAGTGTAGAGTGTAGGGTATAGAGTGTAGGGTATAGAGTGTAGGGTATAGAGTGTAGAGTGTAGGGTATAGAGTGTAGGGTATAGAGTGTAGGGTATAGAGTGTAGGGCATAGAGTGTAGGGTATAGAGTGTAGGGTATAGAGTGTAGAGTGTAGGGTATAGAGTGTAGGGTATAGAGTGTAGGGTATAGAGTGTAGAGTGTAGGGTATAGAGTGTAGAGTGTAGGGTATAGAGTGTAGGGTATAGAGTGTAGGGTAGAGAGTGTAGGGTAGAGAGTGTAGAGTGTAGGGTATAGAGTGTAGGGTATAGAGTGTAGGGTATAGAGTGTAGAATGTAGGGATTAGAGTGTAGGGTATAGAGTGTAGGGTGTAGAGTGTAGGGCATATAGTGTAGAGTGTAGGGTATAGAGTGTATGGTATAGAGTGTAGGGTATAGAGTGTAGGGTGTAGAGTGTAGGGTATAGAGTCTAGGGTATAGAGTGTAGGGTATAGAGTGTAGGGTATAGAGTGTAGAGTGTAGGGTATAGAGTGTAGGGTATAGAGTGTAGGGTATATTGTGTAGGGCATAGAGTGTAGGGTATAGAGTGTAGGGTATAGAGTGTAGAGTGTAGGGTATAGAGTGTAGGGTATAGAGTGTAGGGTATAGAGTGTAGAGTGTAGGGTATAGAGTGTAGGGTATAGAGTGTAGGGTATAGAGTGTAGGGTATAGAGTGTAGGGCATAGAGTGTAGGGTATAAAGTGTAGGGTATAGAGTGTAGAGTGTAGGGTATAGAGTGCAGAGTGTAGGGTATAGAGTGTAGGGTATAGAGTGTAGGGTATAGAGTGTAGAGTGTAGGGTATAGAGTGTAGGGTATAGAGTGTAGGGTATAGAGTGTAGGGTATAGTGTGTAGGGTATAGAGTGTAGGGCATAGAGTGTAGGGTATATAGTGTAGGGTATAGAGTGTAGAGTGTAGGGTATAGAGTGTAGGGTATAGAGTGTAGGGTATAGAGTGTAGAGTGTAGGGTATAGAGTGTAGAGTATAGAGTGTAGGGTATAGAGTGTAGGGTATAGAGTGTAGAGTGTAGGGTATAGAGTGTAGGGTATAGAGTGTAGGGTATAGAGTGTAGAGTGTAGGGTATAGAGTGTAGGGTATAGAGTGTAGGGTATAGAGTGTTGGGCATAGAGTGTAGGGTATAGAGTGTAGGGTATAGAGTGTAGAGTGTAGGGTATAGAGTGTAGGGTATAGAGTGTAGGGTATAGAGTGTAGAGTGTAGGGTATAGAGTGTAGAGTGTAGGGTGTAGAGTGTAGGGTATAGAGTGTAGGGTAGAGAGTGTAGGGTAGAGAGTGTAGAGTGTAGGGTATAGAGTGTAGGGTATAGAGTGTAGGGTATAGAGTGTAGAGTGTAGGGATTAGAGTGTAGGGTATAGAGTGTAGGGTGTAGAGTGTAGGGCATAGAGTGTAGAGTGTAGGGTATAGAGTGTATGGTATAGAGTGTAGGGTATAGAGTGTAGGGTGTAGAGTGTAGGGTATAGAGTGTAGGGTATAGAGTGTAGGGTATAGAGTGTAGGGTATAGAGTGTAAGGAATAGAGTGTAGAGTGTAGGGCATAGAGTGTAGGGTATAGAGTGTAGGGTATAGAGTGTAGAGTGTAGGGTATAGAGTGTAGGGTATAGAGTGTAGGGCATAGAGTGTAGGGTATAGAGTGTAGAGTGTAGGGTATAGAGTGTAGGGTATAGAGTGTAGGGTATAGAGTGTAGAGTGTAGGGTATAGAGTGTAGGGTATAGAGTGTAGGGTAGAGAGTGTAGGGTAGAGAGTGTAGAGTGTAGGGTATAGAGTGTAGGGTATAGAGTGTAGGGTATAGAGTGTAGAGTGTAGGGATTAGAGTGTAGGGTATAGAGTGTAGGGTGTAGAGTGTAGGGCATAGAGTGTAGAGTGTAGGGTATAGAGTGTATGGTATAGAGTGTAGGGTATAGAGTGTAGGGTGTAGAGTGTAGGGTATAGAGTGTAGGGTATAGAGTGTAGGGTATAGAGTGTAGGGTATAGAGTGTAAGGAATAGAGTGTAGAGTGTAGGGCATAGAGTGTAGGGTATAGAGTGTAGGGTATAGAGTGTAGAGTGTAGGGTATAGAGTGTAGGGTATAGAGTGTAGGGCATAGAGTGTAGGTTATAGAGTGTAGAGTGTAGGGTATAGAGTGTAGTTTATAGAGTGTAGGGTATAGAGTGTAGAGTGTAGGGTATAGAGTGTAGGGTATAGAGTGTAGGGTATAGAGTGTAGGGCATAGAGTGTAGGGTATAAAGTGTAGGGTATAGAGTGTAGAGTGTAGGGTATAGAGTGTAGGGTATAGAGTGTAGGGTATAGAGTGCAGAGTGTAGGGTATAGAGTGTAGGGTATAGAGTGTAGGGTATAGAGTGTAGAGTGTAGGGTGTAGAGTGTAGGGTATAGAGTGTAGGGTATAGAGTGTAGGGTATAGAGTGTAGAGTGTAGGGTATAGAGTGTAGGGTATAGAGTGTAGGGTATAGAGTGTAGGGCATAGAGTGTAGGGTATAGAGTGTAGAGTGTAGGGTATAGAGTGTAGGGTATAGAGTGTAGGGTATAGAGTGTAGAGTGTAGGGTGTAGAGTGTAGGGTATAGAGTGTAGGGTATAGAGTGTAGGGTATAGAGTGTAGAGTGTAGGGTGTAGAGTGTAGGGTATAGATTGTAGGGTATAGAGTGTAGGGTAGAGAGTGTAGGGTAGAGAGTGTAGAGTGTAGGGTATAGAGTGTAGGGTATAGAGTGTAGGGTATAGAGTGTAGAGTGTAGGGATTAGAGTGTAGGGTATAGAGTGTAGGGTGTAGAGTGTAGGGTATAGAGTGTAGAGTGTAGGGTATAGAGTGTATGGTATAGAGTGTAGGGTATAGAGTGTAGGGTGTAGAGTGTAGGGTATAGAGTGTAGGGTATAGAGTGTAGGGTATAGAGTGTAGGGTATAGAGTGTAGGGAATAGAGTGTAGAGTGTAGGGCATAGAGTGTAGGGTATAGAGTGTAGGGTATAGAGTGTAGAGTGTAGGGTATAGAGCGTAGGGTATAGAGTGTAGGGCATAGAGTGTAGGGTATAGAGTGTAGAGTGTAGGGTATAGAGTGTAGGGTATAGAGTGTAGGGCATAGAGTGTAGGGTATAAAGTGTAGGGTATAGAGTGTAGAGTGTAGGGTATAGAGTGTAGGGTATAGAGTGTAGGGTATAGAGTGCAGAGTGTAGGGTATAGAGTGTAGGGTATAGAGTGTAGGGTATAGAGTGTAGAGTGTAGGGTGTAGAGTGTAGGGTATAGAGTGTAGGGTATAAAGTGTAGGGTATAGAGTGTAGAGTGTAGGGTATAGAGTGTAGGGTATAGAGTGTAGGGTATAGAGTGTAGGGCATAGAGTGTAGGGTATAGAGTGTAGGGTATAGAGTGTAGAGTGTAGGTAGATTGTAGGGTATAGAGTGTAGGGTAGAGAGTGTAGGGTAGAGAGTGTAGAGTGTAGGGTATAGAGTGTAGGGTATAGAGTGTAGGGTATAGAGTGTAGAGTGTAGGGATTAGAGTGTAGGGTATAGAGTGTAGGGTGTAGAGTGTAGGGTATAGAGTGTAGAGTGTAGGGTATAGAGTGTATGGTATAGAGTGTAGGGTATAGAGTGTAGGGTGTAGAGTGTAGGGTATAGAGTGTAGGGTATAGAGTGTAGGGTATAGAGTGTAGGGAATAGAGTGTAGAGTGTAAGGTATAGAGTGTAGAGTGTAGGGCATAGAGTGTAGAGTGTAGGGTATAGAGTGTAGGGTATAGAGTGTAGGGTATAGAGTGTAGGGTATAGAGTGTAGAGTGTAGGGTATAGAGTGTAGAGTGTAGGGTATAGAGTGTAGAGTGTAGGGCATAGAGTGTAGAGTGTAGGGTATAGAGTGTAGGGTATAGAGTGTAGGGTATAGAGTGTATGGTATAGAGTGTAGAGTGTAGGGTATAGAGTGTAGGGTATAGAGTGTAGAGTGTAGGGTATAGAGTGTATGGTATAGAGTGTAGGGTATAGAGTGTAGGGTGTAGAGTGTTGGGTATAGAGTGTAGGGTATAGAGTGTAGGGTATAGAGTGTAGGGTATAGAGTGTAGGGAATAGAGTGTAGAGTGTAAGGTATAGAGTGTAGAGTGTAGGGTATAGAGTGTAGGGTATAGTGTGTAGGGTATAGAGTGTAGAGTGTAGGGTATAGAGTGTAGAGTGTAGGGTATAGAGTGTAGGGTATAGAGTGTAGGGTATAGAGTGTAGGGTAGAGTGTGTAGAGTGTAGGGTATAGAGTGTAGGGTATAGAGTGTAGGGTATAGAGTGTAGAGTGTAGGGATTAGAGTGTAGAGTATAGAGTGTAGGGTGTAGAGTGTAGGGTATAGAGTGTAGAGTGTAGTGTATAGAGTGTATGGTATAGAGTGTAGGGTGTAGAGTGTAGGGTATAAAGTGTAGGGTATAGAGTGTAGGGTATAGAGTGTAGGGAATAGAGTGTAGAGTGTAAGGTATAGAGTGTAGAGTGTAGGGTATAGAGTGTAGGGTATAGAGTGTAGAGTGAAGGGATTAAAGTGTAGGGTATAGAGTGTAGGGTGTAGAGTGTAGGGTATAGAGTGTAGAGTGTAGGGTATAGAGTGTATGGTATAGAGTGTAGGGTATAGAGTGTAGGGTGTAGAGTGTAGGGTATAGAGTGTAGGGTATAGAGTGTAGGGTATAGAGTGTAGGGTATAGAGTGTAGGGAATAGAGTGTAGAGTGTAAGGTATAGAGTGTAGAGTGTAGGGTATAGAGTGTAGGGTATAGACTGTAGGGTATAGAGTGTAGGGTATAGAGTGTAGGGTATAGATTGTAGAGTGTAGGCTATAGAGTGTAGGGTATAGAGTGTAGAGTGTAGGGTATAGAGTGTAGGGTATAGAGTGTAGGGTATAGAGTGTAGGGTATAGAGTGTAGAGTGTAGGGTATAGTGTGTAGGGTATAGAGTGCAGGGTGTAGAGTGTAGGGTATAGAGTGTAGGGTATAGAGTGTAGAGTGTAGGGTATAGAGTGTACGCAATAGAGTGTATGGTGTAGAGTGTATGGTATAGAGTGTAGGGTATAGATTGTAGAGTGTATGGTATAGAGTGTAGGGTATAGAGTGTAGGGTATAGAGTGTATGTTATAGAGTGTAGGGTATAGAGTGTAGGGTAGAGAGTGTAGAGTGTAGGGTATAGAGTGTAGGGTATAGAGTGTAGGGTATAGATTGTAGAGTGTAGGCTATAGAGTGTAGGGTATAGAGTGTAGAGTGTCGGGATTAGAGTGTAGGGTATAGAGTGTGGGATGTAGAGTGTAGGGTATAGAGTGTAGAGTGTAGGATATAGAGTTTATGGTATAGAGTGTAGGGTATAGAGTATAGGGTGTAGAGTGTAGGGTATAGAGTGTAGGGAATAGAGTGTAGGGTATAGAGTGTAGGGTATAGAGTGTAGGGTGTAGAGTGTAGGGTATAGAGTGTATGGTATAGAGTGTAGGGTATAGAATGTATGGTATAGAGTGTAGAGTGTAGGATATAGAGTGTAGGGTATAGAGTGTAGAGTGTAGGGTATAGAGTGTAGGGTACAGAGTGTAGGGAATAGAGTGTAGAGTGTAAGGTATAGAGTGTAGAGTATAGGGTATAGAGTGTAGGGTATAGAGTGTAGGGTATAGAGTGTAGGGTATAGAGTGTAGGGAATAGAGTGTAGAGTGTAAGGTATAGAGTGTAGAGTGTAGGGTATAGAGTGTAAGGTATAGAGTGTAGAGTGTAGGGATTAGAGTGTAGGGTATAGAGTGTAGGGTGTAGAGTGTAGGGCATAGAGTGTAGAATGTAGGGTATAGAGTGTATGGTATAGAGTGTAGAGTATAGAGTGTAGGGTGTAGAGTGTAGGGTATAGAGTGTAGGGTATAGAGTGTAGGGTATAAAGTGTAGAGTGTAGGGTATAGCGTGTAGAGTGTAGGGTATAGATTGTATGGTATAGAGTGTAGGGTATAGAATGTAGGGTGTAGAGTGTTGGGTATAGAGTGTAGGGTATAGAGTGTAGGGTATAGAGTGTAGGGTATAGAGTGTAGGGAATAGAGTGTAGAGTGTAAGGTATAGAGTGTAGAGTGTAGGGTATAGAGTGTAGGGTATAGAGTGTAGAGTGTAGGGATTAGAGTGTAGGGTATAGAGTGTAGGGTATAGAGTGTATGGTATAGAGTGTAGAGTGCAGGGTATAGAGTGTAGAGTGTAGGGTATAGAGTGTAGGGTATAGAGTGTAGGGTATAGAGTGTAGGGTAGAGTGTGTAGAGTGTAGGGTATAGAGTGTAGGGTATAGAGTGTAGAGTGTAGGGATTAGAGTGTAGGGTATAGAGTGTAGGGTGTAGAGTGTAGGGTATAGAGTGTAGAGTGTAGGGTATAGAGTGTATGGTATAGAGTGTAGGGTATAGAGTGTAGGGTGTAGAGTGTAGGGTATAGAGTGTAGGGTATAGAGTGTAGGGTATAGAGTGTAGGGAATAGAGTGTAGAGTGTAAGGTATAGAGTGTAGAGTGTAGGGTATAGAGTGTAGGGTATAGAGTGTAGAGTGAAGGGATTAGAGTGTAGGGTATAGAGTGTAGGGTGTAGAGTGTAGGGTATAGAGTGTAGAGTGTAGGGTATAGAGTGTATGGTACAGAGCGTAGGGTATAGAGTGTAGGGTATAGTGTGTAGGGTATAGAGTGTAGAGTGTAGGGTATAGAGTGTAGAGTGTAGGGTATAGAGTGTAGGGTATAGAGTGTAGGATATAGAGTGTAGGGCATAGAGTGTAGGGTATAGAGTGTAGGGTATAGAGTGTAGAGTGTAGGGTATAGAGTGTAGGGTATAGAGTGTAGGGTATAGAGTGTAGAGTGTAGGGTATAGAGTGTAGGGTATAGAGTGTAGGGTATAGAGTGTAGGGTATAGAGTGTAGGGCATAGAGTGTAGGGTATAGAGTGTAGGGTATAGAGTGTAGAGTGTAGGGTATAGAGTGTAGGGTATAGAGTGTAGCGTATAGAGTGTAGAGTGTAGGGCATAGAGTGTAGAGTGTAGGGTATAGAGTGTAGGGTATAGAGTGTAGGGTAGAGAGTGTAGGGTAGAGAGTGTAGAGTGTAGGGATTAGAGTGTAGGGTATAGAGTGTAGGGTGTAGAGTGTAGGGCATAGAGTGTAGAGTGTAGGGTATAGAGTGTATGGTATAGAGTGTAGAGTATAGAGTGTAGGGTGTAGAGTGTAGGGTATAGAGTGTAGGGTATAGAGTGTAGGGTTTAGAGTGTAGGGAATAGAGTGTTGAGTGTAAGGTACAGAGTGTAGAGTGTAGGGCATAGAGTGTAGAGTGTAGGGTATAGAGTGTAGTGTATAGAGTGTAGGGTATAGAGTGTAGGGTATACAGTGTAGGGTATAGAGTGTAGAGTGTAGGGTATAGAGTGTAGAGTGTAGGGTATAGAGTGTAGAGTGTAGGGTATAGAGTGTAGGGTATAGAGTGTAGGGTATAGAGTGTAGGGTATAGAGTGTAGGGCATAGAGTGTAGGGTATAGAGTGTAGGGTATAGAGTGTAGAGTGTAGGGTATAGAGTGTAGGGTATAGAGTGTAGCGTATAGAGTGTAGAGTGTAGGGCATAGAGTGTAGAGTGTAGGGTATAGAGTGTAGGGTATAGAGTGTAGGGTAGAGAGTGTAGGGTAGAGAGTGTAGAGTGTAGGGATTAGAGTGTAGGGTATAGAGTGTAGGGTGTAGAGTGTAGGGCATAGAGTGTAGAGTGTAGGGTATAGAGTGTATGGTATAGAGTGTAGAGTATAGAGTGTAGGGTGTAGAGTGTAGGGTATAGAGTGTAGGGTATAGAGTGTAGGGTTTAGAGTGTAGGGAATAGAGTGTTGAGTGTAAGGTACAGAGTGTAGAGTGTAGGGCATAGAGTGTAGAGTGTAGGGTATAGAGTGTAGTGTATAGAGTGTAGGGTATAGAGTGTAGGGTATACAGTGTAGGGTATAGAGTGTAGAGTGTAGGGTATAGAGTGTAGAGTGTAGGGTATAGAGTGTAGAGTGTAGGGCATAGAGTGTAGATTGTAGGGTATAGAGTGTAGGGTATAGAGTGTAGGGTATAGAGTGTAGGGTATAGAGTGTAGAGTGTAGGGTAGAGAGTGTAAAGTGTAGGGTATAGAGTGTAGGGTATAGAGTGTAGGGTATAGAGTGTAGAGTGTAGGGATTAGAGTGTAGGGTATAGAGTGTAGGGTGTGGAGTGTAGGGTATAGAGTGTAGAGTGTAGGGATTAGAGTGTAGGGTATAGAGTGTAGGGTATAGAGTGTAGGGTACAGAGTGTAGGGAATAGAGTGTAGAGTGTAAGGTATAGAGTGTAGAGTATAGGGTATAGAGTGTAGGGTATAGAGTGTAGGGTATAGAGTGTAGGGTATAGAGTGTAGGGTATAGAGTGTAGGGAATAGAGTGTAGAGTGTAAGGTATAGAGTGTAGAGTGTAGGGTATAGAGTGTAAGGTATAGAGTGTAGAGTGTAGGGATTAGAGTGTAGGGTATAGAGTGTAGGGTGTAGAGTGTAGGGCATAGAGTGTAGAGTGTAGGGTATAGAGTGTATGGTATAGAGTGTAGAGTATAGAGTGTAGGGTGTAGAGTGTAGGGTATAGAGTGTAGGGTATAGAGTGTAGGGTATAGAGTGTAGGGAATAGAGTGTAGAGTGTAAGGTATAGAGTGTAGAGTGTAGGGTATAGAGTGTAGGGTATAGAGTGTAGAGTGTAGGGATTAGAGTGTAGGGTATAGAGTGTAGGGTATAGTGTGTAGGGTATAGAGTGTAGAGTGTAGGGTATAGAGTGTAGAGTGTAGGGTATAGAGTGTAGGGTATAGAGTGTAGAGTGTAGGGTATAGAGTGTATGCTACAGAGTGTATGGTGTAGAGTGTATGGTATAGAGTGTAGGGTATACAGTGTAGAGTGTATGGTATAGAGTGTAGGGTGTAGAGTGTAGGGTATAGAGTGTATGTTATAGAGTGTAGGGTATAGAGTGTAGGGTAGAGAGTGTAGAGTGTAGGGTATAGAGTGTAGGGTATAGAGTGTAGGGTATAGAGTGTAGAGTGTAGGGATTAGAGTGTAGGGTATAGAGTGTAGTGTGTAGAATGTAGGGTATAGAGTGTAGAGTGTAGGGTATAGAGTGTATGGTATAGAGTGTAGGGTGTAGAGTGTAGGTTGTAGAGTGTAGGGTATAGAGTGTAGGGTATAGAGTGTAGGGTATAGAGTGTAGGGAATAGAGTGTAGAGTGTAAGGTATAGAGTGTAGAGTATAGGGTATAGAGTGTAGGGTATAGAGTGTAGAGTGTAGGGATTAGAGTGTAGGGTATAGAGTGTAGGGTGTAGAGTGTAGGGTATAGAGTGTAGAGTGTAGGGTATAGAGTGTATGGTATAGAGTGTAGGGTATAGAGTGTAGGGTGTAGAGTGTAGGGTATAGAGTGTAGGGTATAGAGTGTAGGGTATAGAGTGTAGGGTATAGAGTGTAGGGAATCGAGTGTAGAGTGTAAGGTATAGAGTGTAGAGTGTAGGGTATAGAGTGTAGGGTATAGACTGTAGGGTATAGAGTGTAGGGTATAGATTGTAGGCTATAGAGTGTAGGGCATAGAGTGTAGGGTATAGAGTGTAGGGTATAGAGTGTAGGGTATAGAGTGTAGGGTATAGAGTGTAGAGTGTAGGGTATAGTGTGTAGGGTATAGAGTGCAGGTTGTAGAGTGTAGGGTATAGAGTGTAGGGTATAGAGTGTAGAGTGTAGGGTATAGAGTGTATGCTATAGAGTGTATGGTGTAGAGTGTATGGTATAGAGTGTAGGGTATAGAGTGTAGAGTGTAGGGTATAGAGTGTAGGGTATAGAGTGTAGGGTATAGAGTGTATGTTATAGAGTGTAGGGTATAGAGTGTAGAGTATAGGGTATAGAGTTTAGAGTGTAGGGTATAGAGTGTAGGGTATAGAGTGTAAGGTATAGAGTGTAGGGTGTAGAGTGTAGGGTATAGATTGTAGGGTATAGAGTGTAGGGTATAGAGTGTACGGTATAGAGTGTAGGGTATGGAGTGTATGGTATAGAGTGTAGGGTATAGAGTGTAGGGTATAGAGTGTAGGGTATAAAGTGTAGAGTGTAGGGTATAGCGTGTAGAGTGTAGGGTATAGAGTGTAGGGTATAGAGTGTAGGGTATAGAGTGTAGGGTATAGAGTGTAGAGTGTAGGGTATAGAGTGTATGGTATAGAGTGTAGGGTATAGAGTGTAGGGTGTAGAGTGTTGGGTATAGAGTGTAGGGTATAGAGTGTAGGGTATAGAGTGTAGGGTATAGAGTGTAGGGAATAGAGTGTAGAGTGTAAGGTATAGAGTGTAGAGTGTAGGGTATAGAGTGTATGGTATAGAGTGTAGAGTATAGAGTGTAGGGTGTAGAGTGTAGGGTATAGAGTGTAGGGTATAGAGTGTAGGGTTTAGAGTGTAGGGAATAGAGTGTTGAGTGTAAGGTACAGAGTGTAGAGTGTAGGGCATAGAGTGTAGAGTGTAGGGTATAGAGTGTAGTGTATAGAGTGTAGGGTATAGAGTGTAGGGTATACAGTGTAGGGTATAGAGTGTAGAGTGTAGGGTATAGAGTGTAGAGTGTAGGGTATAGAGTGTAGAGTGTAGGGTATAGAGTGTAGGGTATAGAGTGTAGGGTATAGAGTGTAGGGTATAGAGTGTAGGGCATAGAGTGTAGGGTATAGAGTGTAGGGTATAGAGTGTAGAGTGTAGGGTATAGAGTGTAGGGTATAGAGTGTAGCGTATAGAGTGTAGAGTGTAGGGCATAGAGTGTAGAGTGTAGGGTATAGAGTGTAGGGTATAGAGTGTAGGGTAGAGAGTGTAGGGTAGAGAGTGTAGAGTGTAGGGATTAGAGTGTAGGGTATAGAGTGTAGGGTGTAGAGTGTAGGGCATAGAGTGTAGAGTGTAGGGTATAGAGTGTATGGTATAGAGTGTAGAGTATAGAGTGTAGGGTGTAGAGTGTAGGGTATAGAGTGTAGGGTATAGAGTGTAGGGTTTAGAGTGTAGGGAATAGAGTGTTGAGTGTAAGGTACAGAGTGTAGAGTGTAGGGCATAGAGTGTAGAGTGTAGGGTATAGAGTGTAGTGTATAGAGTGTAGGGTATAGAGTGTAGGGTATACAGTGTAGGGTATAGAGTGTAGAGTGTAGGGTATAGAGTGTAGAGTGTAGGGTATAGAGTGTAGAGTGTAGGGCATAGAGTGTAGATTGTAGGGTATAGAGTGTAGGGTATAGAGTGTAGGGTATAGAGTGTAGGGTATAGAGTGTAGAGTGTAGGGTAGAGAGTGTAAAGTGTAGGGTATAGAGTGTAGGGTATAGAGTGTAGGGTATAGAGTGTAGAGTGTAGGGATTAGAGTGTAGGGTATAGAGTGTAGGGTGTGGAGTGTAGGGTATAGAGTGTAGAGTGTAGGGATTAGAGTGTAGGGTATAGAGTGTAGGGTATAGAGTGTAGGGTACAGAGTGTAGGGAATAGAGTGTAGAGTGTAAGGTATAGAGTGTAGAGTATAGGGTATAGAGTGTAGGGTATAGAGTGTAGGGTATAGAGTGTAGGGTATAGAGTGTAGGGTATAGAGTGTAGGGAATAGAGTGTAGAGTGTAAGGTATAGAGTGTAGAGTGTAGGGTATAGAGTGTAAGGTATAGAGTGTAGAGTGTAGGGATTAGAGTGTAGGGTATAGAGTGTAGGGTGTAGAGTGTAGGGCATAGAGTGTAGAGTGTAGGGTATAGAGTGTATGGTATAGAGTGTAGAGTATAGAGTGTAGGGTGTAGAGTGTAGGGTATAGAGTGTAGGGTATAGAGTGTAGGGTATAGAGTGTAGGGAATAGAGTGTAGAGTGTAAGGTATAGAGTGTAGAGTGTAGGGTATAGAGTGTAGGGTATAGAGTGTAGAGTGTAGGGATTAGAGTGTAGGGTATAGAGTGTAGGGTATAGTGTGTAGGGTATAGAGTGTAGAGTGTAGGGTATAGAGTGTAGAGTGTAGGGTATAGAGTGTAGGGTATAGAGTGTAGAGTGTAGGGTATAGAGTGTATGCTACAGAGTGTATGGTGTAGAGTGTATGGTATAGAGTGTAGGGTATACAGTGTAGAGTGTATGGTATAGAGTGTAGGGTGTAGAGTGTAGGGTATAGAGTGTATGTTATAGAGTGTAGGGTATAGAGTGTAGGGTAGAGAGTGTAGAGTGTAGGGTATAGAGTGTAGGGTATAGAGTGTAGGGTATAGAGTGTAGAGTGTAGGGATTAGAGTGTAGGGTATAGAGTGTAGTGTGTAGAATGTAGGGTATAGAGTGTAGAGTGTAGGGTATAGAGTGTATGGTATAGAGTGTAGGGTGTAGAGTGTAGGTTGTAGAGTGTAGGGTATAGAGTGTAGGGTATAGAGTGTAGGGTATAGAGTGTAGGGAATAGAGTGTAGAGTGTAAGGTATAGAGTGTAGAGTATAGGGTATAGAGTGTAGGGTATAGAGTGTAGAGTGTAGGGATTAGAGTGTAGGGTATAGAGTGTAGGGTGTAGAGTGTAGGGTATAGAGTGTAGAGTGTAGGGTATAGAGTGTATGGTATAGAGTGTAGGGTATAGAGTGTAGGGTGTAGAGTGTAGGGTATAGAGTGTAGGGTATAGAGTGTAGGGTATAGAGTGTAGGGTATAGAGTGTAGGGAATCGAGTGTAGAGTGTAAGGTATAGAGTGTAGAGTGTAGGGTATAGAGTGTAGGGTATAGACTGTAGGGTATAGAGTGTAGGGTATAGATTGTAGGCTATAGAGTGTAGGGCATAGAGTGTAGGGTATAGAGTGTAGGGTATAGAGTGTAGGGTATAGAGTGTAGGGTATAGAGTGTAGAGTGTAGGGTATAGTGTGTAGGGTATAGAGTGCAGGTTGTAGAGTGTAGGGTATAGAGTGTAGGGTATAGAGTGTAGAGTGTAGGGTATAGAGTGTATGCTATAGAGTGTATGGTGTAGAGTGTATGGTATAGAGTGTAGGGTATAGAGTGTAGAGTGTAGGGTATAGAGTGTAGGGTATAGAGTGTAGGGTATAGAGTGTATGTTATAGAGTGTAGGGTATAGAGTGTAGAGTATAGGGTATAGAGTTTAGAGTGTAGGGTATAGAGTGTAGGGTATAGAGTGTAAGGTATAGAGTGTAGGGTGTAGAGTGTAGGGTATAGATTGTAGGGTATAGAGTGTAGGGTATAGAGTGTACGGTATAGAGTGTAGGGTATGGAGTGTATGGTATAGAGTGTAGGGTATAGAGTGTAGGGTATAGAGTGTAGGGTATAAAGTGTAGAGTGTAGGGTATAGCGTGTAGAGTGTAGGGTATAGAGTGTAGGGTATAGAGTGTAGGGTATAGAGTGTAGGGTATAGAGTGTAGAGTGTAGGGTATAGAGTGTATGGTATAGAGTGTAGGGTATAGAGTGTAGGGTGTAGAGTGTTGGGTATAGAGTGTAGGGTATAGAGTGTAGGGTATAGAGTGTAGGGTATAGAGTGTAGGGAATAGAGTGTAGAGTGTAAGGTATAGAGTGTAGAGTGTAGGGTATAGAGTGTAGGGTATAGAGTGTAGGGTATAGAGTGTAGAGTGTAGGGTATAGAGTGTAGAGTGTAGGGTATAGAGTGTAGGGTATAGAGTGTAGGGTATAGAGTGTAGGGTAGAGTGTGTAGAGTGTAGGGTATAGAGTGTAGGGTATAGAGTGTAGGGTATAGAGTGTAGAGTGTAGGGATTAGAGTGTAGAGTATAGAGTGTAGGGTGTAGAGTGTAGGGTATAGAGTGTAGAGTGTAGTGTATAGAGTGTATGGTATAGAGTGTAGGGTGTAG
Source organism: Ranitomeya imitator (assembly GCF_032444005.1). Taxonomy (NCBI): domain Eukaryota; kingdom Metazoa; phylum Chordata; class Amphibia; order Anura; family Dendrobatidae; genus Ranitomeya; species Ranitomeya imitator. The sequence goes on from NW_027194015.1 coordinate 515,048, forward strand.
AGTGTAGGGTATAGAGTGTAGGGTATAGAGTGTAGGGTATAGAGTGTAGGGAATAGAGTGTAGAGTGTAAGGTATAGAGTGTAGAGTGTAGGGTATAGAGTGTAGGGTATAGAGTGTAGAGTGAAGGGATTAGAGTGTAGGGTATAGAGTGTAGGGTGTAGAGTGTAGGGTATAGAGTGTAGAGTGTAGGGTATAGAGTGTATGGTATAGAGTGTAGGGTATAGAGTGTAGGGTGTAGAGTGTAGGGTATAGAGTGTAGGGTATAGAGTGTAGGGTATAGAGTGTAGGGTATAGAGTGTAGGGAATAGAGTGTAGAGTGTAAGGTATAGAGTGTAGAGTGTAGGGTATAGAGTGTAGGGTATAGACTGTAGGGTATAGAGTGTAGGGTATAGAGTGTAGGGTATAGATTGTAGAGTGTAGGCTATAGAGTGTAGGGTATAGGGTGTAGAGTGTAGGGTATAGAGTGTAGGGTATAGAGTGTAGGGTATAGAGTGTAGGGTATAGAGTGTAGAGTGTAGGGTATAGTGTGTAGGGTATAGAGTGCAGGGTGTAGAGTGTAGGGTATAGAGTGTAGGGTATAGAGTGTAGAGTGTAGGGTATAGAGTGTACGCAATAGAGTGTATGGTGTAGAGTGTATGGTATAGAGTGTAGGGTATAGATTGTAGAGTGTATGGTATAGAGTGTAGGGTATAGAGTGTAGGGTATAGAGTGTATGTTATAGAGTGTAGGGTATAGAGTGTAGGGTAGAGAGTGTAGAGTGTAGGGTATAGAGTGTAGGGTATAGAGTGTAGGGTATAGATTGTAGAGTGTAGGCTATAGAGTGTAGGGTATAGAGTGTAGAGTGTCGGGATTAGAGTGTAGGGTATAGAGTGTGGGATGTAGAGTGTAGGGTATAGAGTGTAGAGTGTAGGATATAGAGTGTATGGTATAGAGTGTAGGGTATAGAGTGTAGGGTGTAGAGTGTAGGGTATAGAGTGTAGGGAATAGAGTGTAGGGTATAGAGTGTAGGGTATAGAGTGTAGGGTGTAGAGTGTAGGGTATAGAGTGTATGGTATAGAGTGTAGGGTATAGAATGTATGGTATAGAGTGTAGAGTGTAGGATATAGAGTGTAGGGTATAGAGTGTAGAGTGTAGGGTATAGAGTGTAGGGTACAGAGTGTAGGGAATAGAGTGTAGAGTGTAAGGTATAGAGTGTAGAGTATAGGGTATAGAGTGTAGGGTATAGAGTGTAGGGTATAGAGTGTAGGGTATAGAGTGTAGGGAATAGAGTGTAGAGTGTAAGGTATAGAGTGTAGAGTGTAGGGTATAGAGTGTAAGGTATAGAGTGTAGAGTGTAGGGATTAGAGTGTAGGGTATAGAGTGTAGGGTGTAGAGTGTAGGGCATAGAGTGTAGAGTGTAGGGTACAGAGTGTATGGTATAGAGTGTAGAGTATAGAGTGTAGGGTGTAGAGTGTAGGGTATAGAGTGTAGGGTATAGAGTGTAGGGTATAGAGTGTAGGGAATAGAGTGTAGAGTGTAAGGTATAGAGTGTAGAGTGTAGGGTATAGAGTGTAGGGTATAGAGTGTAGAGTGTAGGGATTAGAGTGTAGGGTATAGAGTGTAGGGTATAGTGTGTAGGGTATAGAGTGTAGAGTGTAGGGTATAGAGTGTAGAGTGTAGGGTATAGAGTGTAGGGTATAGAGTGTAGAGTGTAGGGTATAGAGTGTATGCTATAGAGTGTATGGTGTAGAGTGTATGGTATAGAGTGTAGGGTATACAGTGTAGAGTGTATGGTATAGAGTGTAGGGTGTAGAGTGTAGGGTATAGAGTGTATGTTATAGAGTGTAGGGTATAGAGTGTAGGGTAGAGAGTGTAGAGTGTAGGGTATAGAGTGTAGGGTATAGAGTGTAGGGTATAGAGTGTAGAGTGTAGGGATTAGAGTGTAGGGTATAGAGTGTAGTGTGTAGAATGTAGGGTATAGAGTGTAGAGTGTAGGGTATAGAGTGTATGGTATAGAGTGTAGGGTATAGAGTGTAGGGTGTAGAGTGTAGGGTATAGAGTGTAGGGTATAGAGTGTAGGGTATAGAGTGTAGGGAATAGAGTGTAGAGTGTAAGGTATAGAGTGTAGAGTATAGGGTATAGAGTGTAGGGTATAGAGTGTAGAGTGTAGGGATTAGAGTGTAGGGTATAGAGTGTAGGGTGTAGAGTGTAGGGTATAGAGTGTAGAGTGTAGGGTATAGAGTGTATGGTATAGAGTGTAGGGTATAGAGTGTAGGGTGTAGAGTGTAGGGTATAGAGTGTAGGGTATAGAGTGTAGGGTATAGAGTGTAGGGTATAGAGTGTAGGGAATCGAGTGTAGAGTGTAAGGTATAGAGTGTAGAGTGTAGGGTATAGAGTGTAGGGTATAGACTGTAGGGTATAGAGTGTAGGGTATAGATTGTAGGCTATAGAGTGTAGGGCATAGAGTGTAGGGTATAGAGTGTAGGGTATAGAGTGTAGGGTATAGAGTGTAGGGTATAGAGTGTAGAGTGTAGGGTATAGTGTGTAGGGTATAGAGTGTAGAGTGTAGGGTATAGAGTGTATGCTATAGAGTGTATGGTGTAGAGTGTATGGTATAGAGTGTAGGGTATACAGTGTAGAGTGTATGGTATAGAGTGTAGGGTGTAGAGTGTAGGGTATAGAGTGTATGTTATAGAGTGTAGGGTATAGAGTGTAGGGTAGAGAGTGTAGAGTGTAGGGTATAGAGTGTAGGGTATAGAGTGTAGGGTATAGAGTGTAGAGTGTAGGGATTAGAGTGTAGGGTATAGAGTGTAGTGTGTAGAATGTAGGGTATAGAGTGTAGAGTGTAGGGTATAGAGTGTATGGTATAGAGTGTAGGGTATAGAGTGTAGGGTGTAGAGTGTAGGGTATAGAGTGTAGGGTATAGAGTGTAGGGTATAGAGTGTAGGGAATAGAGTGTAGAGTGTAAGGTATAGAGTGTAGAGTATAGGGTATAGAGTGTAGGGTATAGAGTGTAGAGTGTAGGGATTAGAGTGTAGGGTATAGAGTGTAGGGTGTAGAGTGTAGGGTATAGAGTGTAGAGTGTAGGGTATAGAGTGTATGGTATAGAGTGTAGGGTATAGAGTGTAGGGTGTAGAGTGTAGGGTATAGAGTGTAGGGTATAGAGTGTAGGGTATAGAGTGTAGGGTATAGAGTGTAGGGAATCGAGTGTAGAGTGTAAGGTATAGAGTGTAGAGTGTAGGGTATAGAGTGTAGGGTATAGACTGTAGGGTATAGAGTGTAGGGTATAGATTGTAGGCTATAGAGTGTAGGGCATAGAGTGTAGGGTATAGAGTGTAGGGTATAGAGTGTAGGGTATAGAGTGTAGGGTATAGAGTGTAGAGTGTAGGGTATAGTGTGTAGGGTATAGAGTGCAGGTTGTAGAGTGTAGGGTATAGAGTGTAGGGTATAGAGTGTAGAGTGTAGGGTATAGAGTGTATGCTATAGAGTGTATGGTGTAGAGTGTATGGTATAGAGTGTAGGGTATAGAGTGTAGAGTGTAGGGTATAGAGTGTAGGGTATAGAGTGTAGGGTATAGAGTGTATGTTATAGAGTGTAGGGTATAGAGTGTAGAGTGTAGGGTATAGAGTTTAGAGTGTAGGGTATAGAGTGTAGGGTATAGAGTGTAAGGTATAGAGTGTAGGGTGTAGAGTGTAGGGTATAGATTGTAGGGTATAGAGTGTAGGGTATAGAGTGTACGGTATAGAGTGTAGGGTATGGAGTGTATGGTATAGAGTGTAGGGTATAGAGTGTAGGGTATAGAGTGTAGGGTATAAAGTGTAGAGTGTAGGGTATAGCGTGTAGAGTGTAGGGTATAGAGTGTGGGATGTAGAGTGTAGGGTATAGAGTGTAGAGTGTAGGATATAGAGTGTATGGTATAGAGTGTAGGGTATAGAGTGTAGGGTGTAGAGTGTAGGGTATAGAGTGTAGGGAATAGAGTGTAGGGTATAGAGTGTAGGGTATAGAGTGTAGGGTGTAGAGTGTAGGGTATAGAGTGTATGGTATAGAGTGTAGGGTATAGAATGTATGGTATAGAGTGTAGAGTGTAGGATATAGAGTGTAGGGTATAGAGTGTAGAGTGTAGGGTATAGAGTGTAGGGTACAGAGTGTAGGGAATAGAGTGTAGAGTGTAAGGTATAGAGTGTAGAGTATAGGGTATAGAGTGTATGTTATAGAGTGTAGGGTATAGAGTGTAGGGTAGAGAGTGTAGAGTGTAGGGTATAGAGTGTAGGGTATAGAGTGTAGGGTATAGAGTGTAGAGTGTAGGGATTAGAGTGTAGGGTATAGAGTGTAGTGTGTAGAATGTAGGGTATAGAGTGTAGAGTGTAGGGTATAGAGTGTATGGTATAGAGTGTAGGGTATAGAGTGTAGGGTGTAGAGTGTAGGGTATAGAGTGTAGGGTATAGAGTGTAGGGTATAGAGTGTAGGGAATAGAGTGTAGAGTGTAAGGTATAGAGTGTAGAGTATAGGGTATAGAGTGTAGGGTATAGAGTGTAGAGTGTAGAGATTAGAGTGTAGGGTATAGAGTGTAGGGTGTAGAGTGTAGGGTATAGAGTGTAGAGTGTAGGGTATAGAGTGTATGGTATAGAGTGTAGGGTATAGAGTGTAGGGTGTAGAGTGTAGGGTATAGAGTGTAGGGTATAGAGTGTAGGGTATAGAGTGTAGGGTATAGAGTGTAGGGAATCGAGTGTAGAGTGTAAGGTATAGAGTGTAGAGTGTAGGGTATAGAGTGTAGGGTATAGACTGTAGGGTATAGAGTGTAGGGTATAGATTGTAGGCTATAGAGTGTAGGGCATAGAGTGTAGGGTATAGAGTGTAGGGTATAGAGTGTAGGGTATAGAGTGTAGGGTATAGAGTGTAGAGTGTAGGGTATAGTGTGTAGGGTATAGAGTGTAGAGTGTAGGGTATAGAGTGTATGCTATAGAGTGTATGGTGTAGAGTGTATGGTATAGAGTGTAGGGTATACAGTGTAGAGTGTATGGTATAGAGTGTAGGGTGTAGAGTGTAGGGTATAGAGTGTATGTTATAGAGTGTAGGGTATAGAGTGTAGGGTAGAGAGTGTAGAGTGTAGGGTATAGAGTGTAGGGTATAGAGTGTAGGGTATAGAGTGTAGAGTGTAGGGATTAGAGTGTAGGGTATAGAGTGTAGTGTGTAGAATGTAGGGTATAGAGTGTAGAGTGTAGGGTATAGAGTGTATGGTATAGAGTGTAGGGTATAGAGTGTAGGGTGTAGAGTGTAGGGTATAGAGTGTAGGGTATAGAGTGTAGGGTATAGAGTGTAGGGAATAGAGTGTAGAGTGTAAGGTATAGAGTGTAGAGTATAGGGTATAGAGTGTAGGGTATAGAGTGTAGAGTGTAGGGATTAGAGTGTAGGGTATAGAGTGTAGGGTGTAGAGTGTAGGGTATAGAGTGTAGAGTGTAGGGTATAGAGTGTATGGTATAGAGTGTAGGGTATAGAGTGTAGGGTGTAGAGTGTAGGGTATAGAGTGTAGGGTATAGAGTGTAGGGTATAGAGTGTAGGGTATAGAGTGTAGGGAATCGAGTGTAGAGTGTAAGGTATAGAGTGTAGAGTGTAGGGTATAGAGTGTAGGGTATAGACTGTAGGGTATAGAGTGTAGGGTATAGATTGTAGGCTATAGAGTGTAGGGCATAGAGTGTAGGGTATAGAGTGTAGGGTATAGAGTGTAGGGTATAGAGTGTAGGGTATAGAGTGTAGAGTGTAGGGTATAGTGTGTAGGGTATAGAGTGCAGGTTGTAGAGTGTAGGGTATAGAGTGTAGGGTATAGAGTGTAGAGTGTAGGGTATAGAGTGTATGCTATAGAGTGTATGGTGTAGAGTGTATGGTATAGAGTGTAGGGTATAGAGTGTAGAGTGTAGGGTATAGAGTGTAGGGTATAGAGTGTAGGGTATAGAGTGTATGTTATAGAGTGTAGGGTATAGAGTGTAGAGTGTAGGGTATAGAGTTTAGAGTGTAGGGTATAGAGTGTAGGGTATAGAGTGTAAGGTATAGAGTGTAGGGTGTAGAGTGTAGGGTATAGATTGTAGGGTATAGAGTGTAGGGTATAGAGTGTACGGTATAGAGTGTAGGGTATGGAGTGTATGGTATAGAGTGTAGGGTATAGAGTGTAGGGTATAGAGTGTAGGGTATAAAGTGTAGAGTGTAGGGTATAGCGTGTAGAGTGTAGGGTATAGAGTGTGGGATGTAGAGTGTAGGGTATAGAGTGTAGAGTGTAGGATATAGAGTGTATGGTATAGAGTGTAGGGTATAGAGTGTAGGGTGTAGAGTGTAGGGTATAGAGTGTAGGGAATAGAGTGTAGGGTATAGAGTGTAGGGTATAGAGTGTAGGGTGTAGAGTGTAGGGTATAGAGTGTATGGTATAGAGTGTAGGGTATAGAATGTATGGTATAGAGTGTAGAGTGTAGGATATAGAGTGTAGGGTATAGAGTGTAGAGTGTAGGGTATAGAGTGTAGGGTACAGAGTGTAGGGAATAGAGTGTAGAGTGTAAGGTATAGAGTGTAGAGTATAGGGTATAGAGTGTAGGGTATAGAGTGTAGGGTATAGAGTGTAGGGTATAGAGTGTAGGGAATAGAGTGTAGAGTGTAAGGTATAGAGTGTAGAGTGTAGGGTATAGAGTGTAAGGTATAGAGTGTAGAGTGTAGGGATTAGAGTGTAGGGTATAGAGTGTAGGGTGTAGAGTGTAGGGCATAGAGTGTAGAGTGTAGGGTATAGAGTGTATGGTATAGAGTGTAGAGTATAGAGTGTAGGGTGTAGAGTGTAGGGTATAGAGTGTAGGGTATAGAGTGTAGGGTATAGAGTGTAGGGAATAGAGTGTAGAGTGTAAGGTATAGAGTGTAGAGTGTAGGGTATAGAGTGTAGGGTATAGAGTGTAGAGTGTAGGGATTAGAGTGTAGGGTATAGAGTGTAGGGTATAGTGTGTAGGGTATAGAGTGTAGAGTGTAGGGTATAGAGTGTAGAGTGTAGGGTATAGAGTGTAGGGTATAGAGTGTAGAGTGTAGGGTATAGAGTGTATGCTATAGAGTGTATGGTGTAGAGTGTATGGTATAGAGTGTAGGGTATACAGTGTAGAGTGTATGGTATAGAGTGTAGGGTGTAGAGTGTAGGGTATAGAGTGTATGTTATAGAGTGTAGGGTATAGAGTGTAGGGTAGAGAGTGTAGAGTGTAGGGTATAGAGTGTAGGGTATAGAGTGTAGGGTATAGAGTGTAGAGTGTAGGGATTAGAGTGTAGGGTATAGAGTGTAGTGTGTAGAATGTAGGGTATAGAGTGTAGAGTGTAGGGTATAGAGTGTATGGTATAGAGTGTAGGGTATAGAGTGTAGGGTGTAGAGTGTAGGGTATAGAGTGTAGGGTATAGAGTGTAGGGTATAGAGTGTAGGGAATAGAGTGTAGAGTGTAAGGTATAGAGTGTAGAGTATAGGGTATAGAGTGTAGGGTATAGAGTGTAGAGTGTAGGGATTAGAGTGTAGGGTATAGAGTGTAGGGTGTAGAGTGTAGGGTATAGAGTGTAGAGTGTAGGGTATAGAGTGTATGGTATAGAGTGTAGGGTATAGAGTGTAGGGTGTAGAGTGTAGGGTATAGAGTGTAGGGTATAGAGTGTAGGGTATAGAGTGTAGGGAATCGAGTGTAGAGTGTAAGGTATAGAGTGTAGAGTGTAGGGTATAGAGTGTAGGGTATAGACTGTAGGGTATAGAGTGTAGGGTATAGATTGTAGGCTATAGAGTGTAGGGCATAGAGTGTAGGGTATAGAGTGTAGGGTATAGAGTGTAGGGTATAGAGTGTAGGGTATAGAGTGTAGAGTGTAGGGTATAGTGTGTAGGGTATAGAGTGCAGGTTGTAGAGTGTAGGGTATAGAGTGTAGGGTATAGAGTGTAGAGTGTAGGGTATAGAGTGTATGCTATAGAGTGTATGGTGTAGAGTGTATGGTATAGAGTGTAGGGTATAGAGTGTAGAGTGTAGGGTATAGAGTGTAGGGTATAGAGTGTAGGGTATAGAGTGTATGTTATAGAGTGTAGGGTATAGAGTGTAGAGTGTAGGGTATAGAGTTTAGAGTGTAGGGTATAGAGTGTAGGGTATAGAGTGTAAGGTATAGAGTGTAGGGTGTAGAGTGTAGGGTATAGATTGTAGGGTATAGAGTGTAGGGTATAGAGTGTAGGGTGTAGAGTGTAGGGTATAGAGTGTAGAGTGTAGGGTATAGAGTGTATGGTATAGAGTGTAGGGTATAGAGTGTATGCTATAGAGTGTATGGTGTAGAGTGTATGGTATAGAGTGTAGGGTATACAGTGTAGAGTGTATGGTATAGAGTGTAGGGTGTAGAGTGTAGGGTATAGAGTGTATGTTATAGAGTGTAGGGTATAGAGTGTAGGGTAGAGAGTGTAGAGTGTAGGGTATAGAGTGTAGGGTATAGAGTGTAGGGTATAGAGTGTAGAGTGTAGGGATTAGAGTGTAGGGTATAGAGTGTAGTGTGTAGAATGTAGGGTATAGAGTGTAGAGTGTAGGGTATAGAGTGTATGGTATAGAGTGTAGGGTATAGAGTGTAGGGTGTAGAGTGTAGGGTATAGAGTGTAGGGTATAGAGTGTAGGGTATAGAGTGTAGGGAATAGAGTGTAGAGTGTAAGGTATAGAGTGTAGAGTATAGGGTATAGAGTGTAGGGTATAGAGTGTAGAGTGTAGGGATTAGAGTGTAGGGTATAGAGTGTAGGGTGTAGAGTGTAGGGTATAGAGTGTAGAGTGTAGGGTATAGAGTGTATGGTATAGAGTGTAGGGTATAGAGTGTAGGGTGTAGAGTGTAGGGTATAGAGTGTAGGGTATAGAGTGTAGGGTATAGAGTGTAGGGTATAGAGTGTAGGGAATCGAGTGTAGAGTGTAAGGTATAGAGTGTAGAGTGTAGGGTATAGAGTGTAGGGTATAGACTGTAGGGTATAGAGTGTAGGGTATAGATTGTAGGCTATAGAGTGTAGGGCATAGAGTGTAGGGTATAGAGTGTAGGGTATAGAGTGTAGGGTATAGAGTGTAGGGTATAGAGTGTAGAGTGTAGGGTATAGTGTGTAGGGTATAGAGTGCAGGTTGTAGAGTGTAGGGTATAGAGTGTAGGGTATAGAGTGTAGAGTGTAGGGTATAGAGTGTATGCTATAGAGTGTATGGTGTAGAGTGTATGGTATAGAGTGTAGGGTATAGAGTGTAGAGTGTAGGGTATAGAGTGTAGGGTATAGAGTGTAGGGTATAGAGTGTATGTTATAGAGTGTAGGGTATAGAGTGTAGAGTGTAGGGTATAGAGTTTAGAGTGTAGGGTATAGAGTGTAGGGTATAGAGTGTAAGGTATAGAGTGTAGGGTGTAGAGTGTAGGGTATAGATTGTAGGGTATAGAGTGTAGGGTATAGAGTGTACGGTATAGAGTGTAGGGTATGGAGTGTATGGTATAGAGTGTAGGGTATAGAGTGTAGGGTATAGAGTGTAGGGTATAGAGTGTAGGGTATAAAGTGTAGAGTGTAGGGTATAGCGTGTAGAGTGTAGGGTATAGAGTGTAGGGTATAGAGTGTAGGGTATAGAGTGTAGGGTATAGAGTGTAGAGTGTAGGGTATAGAGTGTATGGTATAGAGTGTAGGGTATAGAGTGTAGGGTGTAGAGTGTTGGGTATAGAGTGTAGGGTATAGAGTGTAGGGTATAGAGTGTAGGGTATAGAGTGTAGGGAATAGAGTGTAGAGTGTAAGGTATAGAGTGTAGAGTGTAGGGTATAGAGTGTAGGGTATAGAGTGTAGGGTATAGAGTGTAGAGTGTAGGGTATAGAGTGTAGAGTGTAGGGTATAGAGTGTAGGGTATAGAGTGTAGGGTATAGAGTGTAGGGTAGAGTGTGTAGAGTGTAGGGTATAGAGTGTAGGGTATAGAGTGTAGGGTATAGAGTGTAGAGTGTAGGGATTAGAGTGTAGAGTATAGAGTGTAGGGTGTAGAGTGTAGGGTATAGAGTGTAGAGTGTAGTGTATAGAGTGTATGGTATAGAGTGTAGGGTGTAGAGTGTAGGGTATAGAGTGTAGGGTATAGAGTGTAGGGTATAGAGTGTAGGGAATAGAGTGTAGAGTGTAAGGTATAGAGTGTAGAGTGTAGGGTATAGAGTGTAGGGTATAGAGTGTAGAGTGAAGGGATTAGAGTGTAGGGTATAGAGTGTAGGGTGTAGAGTGTAGGGTATAGAGTGTAGAGTGTAGGGTATAGAGTGTATGGTATAGAGTGTAGGGTATAGAGTGTAGGGTGTAGAGTGTAGGGTATAGAGTGTAGGGTATAGAGTGTAGGGTATAGAGTGTAGGGTATAGAGTGTAGGGAATAGAGTGTAGAGTGTAAGGTATAGAGTGTAGAGTGTAGGGTATAGAGTGTAGGGTATAGACTGTAGGGTATAGAGTGTAGGGTATAGAGTGTAGGGTGTAGAGTGTAGGGTATAGAGTGTAGGGTATAGAGTGTAGGGTATAGAGTGTAGGGAATAGAGTGTAGAGTGTAATGTATAGAGTGTAGAGTGTAGGGTATAGAGTGTAGGGTATAGAGTGTAGAGTGAAGGGATTAGAGTGTAGGGTATAGAGTGTAGGGTGTAGAGTGTAGGGTATAGAGTGTAGAGTGTAGGGTATAGAGTGTATGGTATAGAGTGTAGGGTATAGAGTGTAGGGTGTAGAGTGTAGGGTATAGAGTGTAGGGTATAGAGTGTAGGGTATAGAGTGTAGGGTATAGAGTGTAGGGAATAGAGTGTAGAGTGTAAGGTATAGAGTGTAGAGTGTAGGGTATAGAGTGTACGGTATAGACTGTAGGGTATAGAGTGTAGGGTATAGAGTGTAGGGTATAGATTGTAGAGTGTAGGCTATAGAGTGTAGGGTATAGAGTGTAGAGTGTAGGGTATAGTGTGTAGGGTATAGCGTGCAGGGTGTAGAGTGTAGGGTATAGAGTGTAGGGTATAGAGTGTAGAGTGTAGGGTATAGAGTGTACGCAATAGAGTGTATGGTGTAGAGTGTATGGTATAGAGTGTAGGGTATAGATTGTAGAGTGTATGGTATAGAGTGTAGGGTATAGAGTGTAGGGTATAGAGTGTATGTTATAGAGTGTAGGGTATAGAGTGTAGGGTAGAGAGTGTAGAGTGTAGGGTATAGAGTGTAGGGTATAGAGTGTAGGGTATAGATTGTAGAGTGTAGGCTATAGAGTGTAGGGTATAGAGTGTAGAGTGTCGGGATTATAGTGTAGGGTATAGAGTGTAGGATGTAGAGTGTAGGGTATAGAGTGTAGAGTGTAGGATATAGAGTGTATGGTATAGAGTGTAGGGTATAGAGTGTAGGGTGTAGAGTGTAGGGTATAGAGTGTAGGGAATAGAGTGTAGGGTATAGAGTGTAGGGTATAGAGTGTAGGGTGTAGGGTGTAGGGTATAGAGTGTATGGTATAGAGTGTAGGGTATAGAATGTATGGTATAGAGTGTAGAGTGTAGGATATAGAGTGTAGGGTATAGAGTGTAGAGTGTAAGGTATAGAGTGTAGGGTATAGAGTGTAGGGTATAGAGTGTAGAGTGTAGGGATTAGAGTGTAGGTTATAGAGTGTAGGGTATAGAGTGTAGAGTGTAGGGTAGAGAGTGTAGGATATAGAGTGTAGAGTGTAGGGTATAGAGTGTAGGGTATAGAGTGTAGGGTATAGAGTGTAGGGTATAGAGTGTAGAGTGTAGGGTATAGAGTGTAGGGTATAGAGTGTAGGGTATAGAGTGTAGAGTGTAGGGTATAGAGTGTAGGGTATAGAGTGTAGGGTATAGAGTGTAGGGCATAGAGTGTAGGGTATAGAGTGTAGGGTATAGAGTGTAGAGTGTAGGGTATAGAGTGTAGGGTATAGAGTGTAGGGTATAGAGTGTAGGGTATAGAGTGTAGGGTATAGAGTGTAGAGTGTAGGGTATAGCGTGTAGAGTGTCGGGTATAGAGTGTAGGGTATAGAGTGTAGGGTATAGAGTGTAGGGTATAGAGTGTAGAGTGTAGGGTATAGAGTGTAGAGTGTAGGGTATAGAGTGTATGGTATAGAGTGTAGGGAATAGAGTGTAGAGTGTAAGGTATAGAGTGTAGAGTGTAGGGTATAGAGTGTAGGGTATAGAGTGTAGAGTGAAGGGATTAGAGTGTAGGGTATAGAGTGTAGGGTGTAGAGTGTAGGGTATAGAGTGTAGAGTGTAGGGTATAGAGTGTAGGGTATAGAGTGTAGAGTGAAGGGATTAGAGTGTAGGGTGTAGAGTGTAGGGTATAGAGTGTAGGGTATAGAGTGTAGGGTATAGAGTGTAGGGAATAGAGTGTAGAGTGTAAGGTATAGAGTGTAGAGTGTAGGGTATAGAGTGTAGGGTATAGAGTGTAGAGTGAAGGGATTAGAGTGTAGGGTATAGAGTGTAGGGTGTAGAGTGTAGGGTATAGAGTGTAGAGTGTAGGGTATAGAGTGTATGGTATAGAGTGTAGGGTATAGAGTGTAGGGTGTAGAGTGTAGGGTATAGAGTGTAGGGTATAGAGTGTAGGGTATAGAGTGTAGGGTATAGAGTGTAGGGAATAGAGTGTAGAGTGTAAGGTATAGAGTGTAGAGTGTAGGGTATAGAGTGTAGGGTATAGACTGTAGGGTATAGAGTGTAGGGTATAGAGTGTAGGGTGTAGAGTGTAGGGTATAGAGTGTAGGGTATAGAGTGTAGGGTATAGAGTGTAGGGAATAGAGTGTAGAGTGTAATGTATAGAGTGTAGAGTGTAGGGTATAGAGTGTAGGGTATAGAGTGTAGAGTGAAGGGATTAGAGTGTAGGGTATAGAGTGTAGGGTGTAGAGTGTAGGGTATAGAGTGTAGAGTGTAGGGTATAGAGTGTATGGTATAGAGTGTAGGGTATAGAGTGTAGGGTGTAGAGTGTAGGGTATAGAGTGTAGGGTATAGAGTGTAGGGTATAGAGTGTAGGGTATAGAGTGTAGGGAATAGAGTGTAGAGTGTAAGGTATAGAGTGTAGAGTGTAGGGTATAGAGTGTACGGTATAGACTGTAGGGTATAGAGTGTAGGGTATAGAGTGTAGGGTATAGATTGTAGAGTGTAGGCTATAGAGTGTAGGGTATAGAGTGTAGAGTGTAGGGTATAGTGTGTAGGGTATAGCGTGCAGGGTGTAGAGTGTAGGGTATAGAGTGTAGGGTATAGAGTGTAGAGTGTAGGGTATAGAGTGTACGCAATAGAGTGTATGGTGTAGAGTGTATGGTATAGAGTGTAGGGTATAGATTGTAGAGTGTATGGTATAGAGTGTAGGGTATAGAGTGTAGGGTATAGAGTGTATGTTATAGAGTGTAGGGTATAGAGTGTAGGGTAGAGAGTGTAGAGTGTAGGGTATAGAGTGTAGGGTATAGAGTGTAGGGTATAGATTGTAGAGTGTAGGCTATAGAGTGTAGGGTATAGAGTGTAGAGTGTCGGGATTATAGTGTAGGGTATAGAGTGTAGGATGTAGAGTGTAGGGTATAGAGTGTAGAGTGTAGGATATAGAGTGTATGGTATAGAGTGTAGGGTATAGAGTGTAGGGTGTAGAGTGTAGGGTATAGAGTGTAGGGAATAGAGTGTAGGGTATAGAGTGTAGGGTATAGAGTGTAGGGTGTAGGGTGTAGGGTATAGAGTGTATGGTATAGAGTGTAGGGTATAGAATGTATGGTATAGAGTGTAGAGTGTAGGATATAGAGTGTAGGGTATAGAGTGTAGAGTGTAAGGTATAGAGTGTAGGGTATAGAGTGTAGGGTATAGAGTGTAGAGTGTAGGGATTAGAGTGTAGGTTATAGAGTGTAGGGTATAGAGTGTAGAGTGTAGGGTAGAGAGTGTAGGATATAGAGTGTAGAGTGTAGGGTATAGAGTGTAGGGTATAGAGTGTAGGGTATAGAGTGTAGGGTATAGAGTGTAGAGTGTAGGGTATAGAGTGTAGGGTATAGAGTGTAGGGTATAGAGTGTAGAGTGTAGGGTATAGAGTGTAGGGTATAGAGTGTAGGGTATAGAGTGTAGGGCATAGAGTGTAGGGTATAGAGTGTAGGGTATAGAGTGTAGAGTGTAGGGTATAGAGTGTAGGGTATAGAGTGTAGGGTATAGAGTGTAGGGTATAGAGTGTAGGGTATAGAGTGTAGAGTGTAGGGTATAGCGTGTAGAGTGTCGGGTATAGAGTGTAGGGTATAGAGTGTAGGGTATAGAGTGTAGGGTATAGAGTGTAGAGTGTAGGGTATAGAGTGTAGAGTGTAGGGTATAGAGTGTATGGTATAGAGTGTAGGGTATAGAGTGTAGGGTGTAGAGCGTTGGGTATAGAGTGTAGGGTATAGAGTGTAGGGTATAGAGTGTAGGGTATAGAGTGTAGGGAATAGAGTGTAGAGTGTAAGGTATAGAGTGTAGAGTGTAGGGTATAGAGTGTAGGGTATAGAGTGTAGAGTGTAGAGATTAGAGTGTAGGGTATAGAGTGTAGGGTATAGTGTGCAGGGTATAGAGTGTAGAGTGTAGGGTATAGAGTGTAGAGTGTAGGGTATAGAGTGTAGGGTATAGAGTGTAGGGCATAGAGTGTAGGGTATAGAGTGTAGGGTATAGAGTGTAGAGTGTAGGGTATAGAGTGTAGGGTATAGAGTGTAGGGTATAGAGTGTAGAGTGTAGGGTATAGAGTGTAGGGTATAGAGTGTAGGGTATAGAGTGTAGGGTATAGAGTGTAGGGCATAGAGTGTAGGGTATAGAGTGTAGGGTATAGAGTGTAGAGTGTAGGGTATAGAGTGTAGGGTATAGAGTGTAGGGTATAGAGTGTAGAGTGTAGGGTATAGAGTGTAGGGTATAGAGTGTAGGGTATAGAGTGTAGGGTATAGAGTGTAGGGCATAGAGTGTAGGGTATAGAGTGTAGGGTATAGAGTGTAGGGTATAGAGTGTAGGGAATAGAGTGTTGAGTGTAAGGTACAGCGTGTAGAGTGTAGGGTATAGAGTGTAGGGTATAGAGTGTAGGGTATAGAGTGTAGGGCATAGAGTGTAGGGTATAGAGTGTAGGGTATAGAGTGTAGAGTGTAGGGTATAGAGTGTAGGGTATAGAGTGTAGAGTGTAGGGTATAGAGTGTAGGGTATAGAGTGTAGGGTATAGAGTGTAGAGTGTAGGGCATAGAGTGTAGAGTGTAGGGTATAAAGTGTAGGGTATAGAGTGTAGGGTAGAGAGTGTAGGGTAGAGAGTGTAGAGTGTAGGGATTAGAGTGTAGGGTATAGAGTGTAGGGTGTAGAGTGTAGGGCATAGAGTGTAGAGTGTAGGGTATAGAGTGTATGGTATAGAGTGTAGAGTATAGAGTGTAGGGTGTAGAGTGTAGGATATAGAGTGTAGGGTATAGAGTATGGGGTATAGAGTGTAGGGAATAGAGTGTTGAGTGTAAGGTACAGCGTGTAGAGTGTAGGGCATAGAGTGTAGAGTGTAGGGTATAGAATGTAGGGTATAGAGTGTAGGGTATAGAGTGTAGGGTATACAGTGTAGGGTATAGAGTGTAGAGTGTAGGGTATAGAGTGTAGAGTGTAGGGTATAAAGTGTAGAGTGAAGGGCATAGAGTGTAGATTGTAGGGTATAGAGTGTAGGGTATAGAGTGTAGGTTATAGAGTGTAGGGTATAGAGTGTAGAGTGTAGGGTATAGAGTGTAGAGTGTAGGGTATAGAGTGTAGGGTACAGAGTGTAGGGTATAGAGTGTAGGGTAGAGAGTGTAGAGTGTAGGGTATAGCGTGTAGGGTATAGAGTGTAGGGTATAGAGTGTAGAGTGTAGGGATTAGAGTGTAGGGTATAGAGTGTAGGGTGTGGAGTGTAGGGTATAGAGTGTAGAGTGTAGGGTATAGAGTGTATGGTATAGAGTGTAGGGTATAGAGTGTAGGGTGTAGAGTGTAGGGTATAGAGTTTAGGGTATAGAGTGTAGGGTATAGAGTGTAGGGTATAGAGTGTAGGGAATAGAGTGTAGAGTGTAAGGTATAGAGTGTAGAGTGTAGGGTATAGAGTGTAAGGTATAGAGTGTAGAGTGTAGGGATTAGAGTGTAGGGTATAGAGTGTAGGGTGTAGAGTGTAGGGCATAGAGTGTAGAGTGTAGGTTATAGAGTGTATAGTATAGAGTGTAGAGTATAGAGTGTAGGGTGTAGAGTGTAGGGTAAAGAGTGTAGGGTATAGAGTGTAGGGTATAGAGTGTAGGGAATAGAGTGTAGAGTGTAAGGTATAGAGTGTAGAGTGTAGGGTATAGAGTGTAGGGTATAGAGTGTAGAGTGTAGGGATTAGAGTGTAGGGTATAGAGTGTAGGGTATAGTGTGTAGGGTATAGAGTGTAGAGTGTAGGGTATAGAGTGTAGAGTGTAGGGTATAGAGTGTAGGGTATAGAGTGTAGGGTATAGAGTGTAGGGCATAGAGTGTAGGGTATAGAGTGTAGGGTATAGAGTGTAGAGTGTAGGGTATAGATTGTAGGGTATAGAGTGTAGGGTATAGAGTGTAGAGTGTAGGGTATAGAGTGTAGGGTATAGAGTGTAGGGTATAGAGTGTAGGGCATAGAGTGTAGGGTATAGAGTGTAGGGTATAGAGTGTAGAGTGTAGGGTATAGATTTTAGGGTATAGAGTGTAGGGTATAGAGTGTAGAGTGTAGGGCATAGAGTGTAGAGTGTAGGGTATAGAGTGTAGGGTATAGAGTGTAGGGTAGAGAGTGTAGGGTAGAGAGTGTAGAGTATAGGGATTAGAGTGTAGGGTATAGAGTGTAGGGTGTAGAGTGTAGTGCATAGAGTGTAGAGTGTAGGGTATAGAGTGTATGGTATAGAGTGTAGAGTATAGAGTGTAGGGTGTAGAGTGTAGGGTATAGAGTGTAGGGTATAGAGTGTAGGGTATAGAGTGTAGGGAATAGAGTGTTGAGTGTAAGGTACAGAGTGTAGAGTGTAGGGCATAGAGTGTAGAGTGTAGGGTATAGAGTGTAGGGTATAGACTGCAGGGTATAGAGTGTAGGGTATACAGTGTAGGGTATAGAGTGTAGAGTGTAGGGTATAGAGTGTAGAGTGTAGGGTATAGAGTGTAGAGTGTAGGGCATAGAGTGTAGATTATAGGGTATAGAGTGTAGGGTATAGAGTGTAGGGTATAGAGTGTAGAGTGTAGGGTATAGAGTGTAGAGTGTAGGGTATAGAGTGTAGGGTACAGAGTGTAGGGTATAGAGTGTAGGGTAGAGAGTGTAGAGTGTAGGGTATAGAGTGTAGGGTATAGAGTGTAGAGTGTAGGGATTAGAGTGTAGGGTATAGAGTGTAGGGTGTGGAGTGTAGGGTATAGCGTGTAGAGTGTAGGGTATAGAGTGTATGGTATAGAGTGTAGGGTATAGAGTGTAGGGTGTAGAGTGTAGGGTATAGAGTGTAGGGTATAGAGTGTAGGGTATAGAGTGTAGGGTATAGAGTGTAGGGTATAGAGTGTAGGGAATAGAGTGTAGAGTGAAAGGTATAGAGTGTAGAGTGTAGGGTATAGAGTGTAAGGTATAGAGTGTAGAGTGTAGGGATTAGATTGTAGGGTATAGAGTGTAGGGTGTAGAGTGTAGGGTATAGAGTGTAGAGTGTAGGGTATAGAGTGTATGGTATAGAGTGTAGGGTATAGAGTGTAGGGTGTAGAGTGTAGGGTATAGAGTGTAGGGTATAGAGTGTAGGGTATAGAGTGTAGGGTATAGAGTGTAGGGAATAGAGTGTGGAGTGTAAGGTATAGAGTGTAGAGTGTAGGGTATAGAGTGTAGGGTATAGACTGTAGGGTATAGAGTGTAGGGTATAGAGTGTAGGGTATAGATTGTAGCGTGTAGGCTATAGAGTGTAGGGTATAGAGTGTAGAGTGTAGGGTATAGAGTGTAGGGTATAGAGTGTAGGGTATAGAGTGTAGGGTATAGAGTGTAGAGTGTAGGGTATAGTGTGTAGGGTATAGAGTGCAGGGTGTAGAGTGTAGGGTATAGAGTGTAGGGTATAGAGTGTAGAGTGTAGGGTATAGAGTGTATGCTATAGAGTGTATGGTGTAGAGTGTATGGTATAGAGTGTAGGGTATAGAGTGTTGAGTTTATGGTATAGAGTGTAGAGTGTAGAGTGTAGGGTATAGAGTGTATGTTATAGAGTGTAGGGTATAGAGTGTAGGGTAGAGAGTGTAGAGTGTAGGGTATAGAGTGTAGGGTATAGAGTGTAGGGTATAGAGTGTAGAGTGTAGGGATTAGAGTGTAGGGTATAGAGTGTAGTGTGTAGAGTGTAGGGTATAGAGTGTAGAGTGTAGGGTATAGAGTGTATGGTATAGAGTGTAGGGTATAGAGTGTAGGGTGTAGAGTGTAGGGTATAGAGTGTAGGGTATAGAGTGTAAGGTATAGAGTGTAGGGAATAGAGTGTAGAGTGTAAGGTATAGAGTGTAGAGTATAGGGTATAGAGTGTAGGGTATAGAGTGTAGAGTGTAGGGATTAGAGTGTAGGGTATAGAGTGTAGGGTGTAGAGTGTAGGGTATAGAGTGTAGAGTGTAGGGTATAGAGTGTATGGTATAGAGTGTAGGGTATAGAGTGTAGGTTGTAGAGTGTAGGGTATAGAGTGTAGGGTATAGAGTGTAGGGTATAGAGTGTAAGGTATAGAGTGTAGGGAATAGAGTGTAGAGTGTAAGGTATAGAGTGTAGAGTGTAGGGTATAGAGTGTAGGGTATAGACTGTAGGGTATAGAGTGTGGGGTATAGATTGTAGGCTATAGAGTGTAGGGTTTAGAGTGTAGGGTATAGATTGTAGGGTATAGAGTGTAGGGTATAGAGTGTAGGGTATAGAGTGTAGAGTGTAGGGTATAGTGTGTAGGGTATAGAGTGCAGGGTGTAGAGTGTAGGGTATAGAGTGTAGGGTATAGAATGTAGAGTGTAGGGTATAGAGTGTATGCTATAGAGTGTATGGTGTAGAGTGTATGGTATAGAGTGTAGGGTATAGAGTGTAGAGTGTAGGGTATAGAGTGTAGGGTATAGAGTGTAGGGTATAGAGTGTATGTTATAGAGTGTAGGGTATAGAGTGTAGAGTGTAGGGTATAGAGTTTAGAGTGTAGGGTATAGAGTGTAGGGTATAGAGTGTAAGGTATAGAGTGTAGGGTGTAGAGTGTAGGGTATAGATTGTAGGGTATAGAGTGTAGGGTATAGAGTGTACGGTATAGAGTGTAGGGTATGGAGTGTATGGTATAGAGTGTAGGGTATAGAGTGTAGGGTATAGAGTGTAGGGTATAGAGTGTAGAGTGTAGGGTATAGAGTGTAGGGTATAGAGTGTAGGGTATACAGTGTAGGGTATACAGTGTAGGGTATAGAGTGTAGGGTATAGAGTGTAGGGTATAGAGTGTAGAGTGTAGGGTATAGAGTTTAGAGTGTAGGGTATAGAGTGTAGGGTATAGAGTGTAAGGTATAGAGTGTAGGGTGTAGAGTGTAGGGTATAGAGTGTAGGGTATAGAGTGTAGGGTATAGAGTGTACGGTATAGAGTGTAGGGTATAGAGTGTATGGTATAGAGTGTAGGGTATAGAGTGTAGGGTATAGAGTGTAGGGTATAGAGTGTATGGTATAGATTGTAGGGTATAGAGTGTAGGGTATAGAGTGTAGGGTATAGAGTGTAGAGTGTAGGGTATAGAGTGTAGAGTGTAGGGTATAGAGTGTAGAGTGTAGGGTATAGATTGTATGGTATAGAGTGTAGGGTATAGAATGTAGGGTGTAGAGTGTTGGGTATAGAGTGTAGGGTATAGAGTGTAGGGTATAGAGTGTAGGGTATAGAGTGTAGGGTATAGAGTGTAGGGAATAGAGTGTAGAGTGTAAGGTATAGAGTGTAGAGTGTAGGGTATAGAGTGTAGGGTATAGAGTGTAGAGTGTAGGGATTAGAGTGTAGGGTATAGAGTGTAGGGTATAGAGTGTAGGGTATAGAGTGTAGAGTGTAGGGTATAGAGTGTAGAGTGTAGGGTATAGAGTGTAGGGTATAGAGTGTAGGGTATAGAGTGTAGGGTAGAGTGTGTAGAGTGTAGGGTATAGAGTGTAGGGTATAGAGTGTAGGGTATAGAGTGTAGAGTGTAGGGATTAGAGTGTAGGGTATAGAGTGTAGGGTGTAGAGTGTAGGGTATAGAGTGTAGAGTGTAGGGTATAGAGTGTATGGTATAGAGTGTAGGGTATAGAGTGTAGGGTGTAGAGTGTAGGGTATAGAGTGTAGGGTATAGAGTGTAGGGTATAGAGTGTAGGGAATAGAGTGTAGAGTGTAAGGTACAGAGTGTAGAGTGTAGGGTATAGAGTGTAGGGTATAGAGTGTAGAGTGAAGGGATTAGAGTGTAGGGTATAGAGTGTAGGGTGTAGAGTGTAGGGTATAGAGTGTAGAGTGTAGGGTATAGAGTGTATGGTACAGAGTGTAGGGTATAGAGTGTAGGGTGTAGAGTGTAGGGCATAGAGTGTAGGGTATAGAGTGTAGGGTATAGAGTGTAGGGTATAGAGTGTAGGGAATAGAATGTAGAGTGTAAGGTATAGAGTGTAGAGTGTAGGGTATAGAGTGTAGGGTATAGACTGTAGGGTATAGAGTGTAGGGTATAGAGTGTAGGGTATAGATTGTAGAGTGTAGGCTATAGAGTGTAGGGTATAGAGTGTAGAGTGTAGGGTATAGAGTGTAGGGTATAGAGTGTAGGGTATAGAGTGTAGGGTATAGAGTGTAGAGTGTAGGGTATAGTGTGTAGGGTATAGAGTGCAGGGTGTAGAGTGTAGGGTATAGAGTGTAGGGTATAGAGTGTAGATTGTAGGGTATAGAATGTATGCTATAGAGTGTATGGTGTAGAGTGTATGGTATAGAGTGTAGGGTATAGATTGTAGAGTGCATGGTATAGAGTGTAGGGTATAGAGTGTAGGGTATAGAGTGTATGTTATAGAGTGTAGGGTATAGAGTGTAGGGTAGAGATTGTAGAGTGTAGGGTATAGAGTGTAGGGTATAGAGTGTAGAGTGTCGGGATTAGAGTGTAGGGTATAGAGTGTAGGATGTAGAGTGTAGGGTATAGAGTGTAGAGTGTAGGGTATAGAGTGTATGGTATAGAGTGTAGGGTATAGAGTGTAGGGTGTAGAGTGTAGGGTATAGAGTGTAGGGTATAGAGTGTAGAGTGTAGGGCATAGAGTGTAGGGTATAGAGTGTAGGGTATAGAGTGTAGAGTGTAGGGTATAGAGTGTAGGGTATAGAGTGTAGGGTATAGAGTGTAGGGCATAGAGTGTAGGGTAAAGAGTGTAGGGTGTAGAGTGTAGGGTATAGAGTGTAGGGTATAGAGTGTAGAGTGTAGGGTATAGAGTGTAGGGTATAAAGTGTAGGGTATAGAGTGTAGGGTATAGAGTGTAGGGTATAGAGTGTAGAGTGTAGGGTATAGCGTGTAGAGTGTCGGGTATAGAGTGTAGGGTATAGAGTGTAGGGTATAGAGTGTAGGGTATAGAGTGTAGGGTATAGAGTGTAGGGAATAGAGTGTAGAGTGTAAGGTATAGAGTGTAGAGTGTAGGGTATAGAGTGTAGGGTATAGAGTGTAGGGTATAGAGTGTAGGGTATAGAGTGTAGAGTGTAGGGCATAGAGTGTAGGGTATAGAGTGTAGGGTATAGAGTGTAGAGTGTAGGGTATAGAGTGTAGGGTATAGAGTGTAGGGTATAGAGTGTAGGGCATAGAGTGTAGGGTAAAGAGTGTAGGGTGTAGAGTGTAGGGTATAGAGTGTAGGGTATAGAGTGTAGAGTGTAGGGTATAGAGTGTAGGGTATAAAGTGTAGGGTATAGAGTGTAGGGTATAGAGTGTAGGGTATAGAGTGTAGAGTGTAGGGTATAGCGTGTAGAGTGTCGGGTATAGAGTGTAGGGTATAGAGTGTAGGGTATAGAGTGTAGGGTATAGAGTGTAGAGTGTAGGGTATAGAGTGTAGAGTGTAGGGTATAGAGTGTATGGTATAGAGTGTAGGGTATAGAGTGTAGGGTGTAGAGTGTTGGGTATAGAGTGTAGGGTATAGAGTGTAGGGTATAGAGTGTAGGGTATAGAGTGTAGGGAATAGAGTGTAGAGTGTAAGGTATAGAGTGTAGAGTGTAGGGTATAGAGTGTAGGGTATAGAGTGTAGAGTGTAGGGATTAGAGTGTAGGGTATAGAGTGTAGGGTATAGAGTGTAGTGAATAGAGTGTAGGGAATAGAGTGTGGAGTGTAAGGTATAGAGTGTAGAGTGTAGGGTATAGAGTGTAGGGTATAGACTGTAGGGTATAGAGTGTAGGGTATAGAGTGTAGGGTATAGATTGTAGAGTATAGGCTATAGAGTGTAGGGTATAGAGTGTAGAGTGTAGGGTATAGAGTGTAGGGTATAGAGTGTAGGGTATAGAGTGTAGAGTGTAGGGTATAGTGTGTAGGGTATAGAGTGCAGGGTGTAGAGTGTAGGGTATAGAGTGTAGGGTATAGAGTGTAGAGTGTAGGGTATAGAGTGTATGCTATAGAGTGTATGGTGTAGAGTGTATGGTATAGAGTGTAGGGTATACAGTGTAGAGTGTATGGTATAGAGTGTAGGGTGTAGAGTGTAGGGTATAGAGTGTATGTTATAGAGTGTAGGGTATAGAGTGTAGGGTAGAGAGTGTAGAGTGTAGGGTATAGAGTGTAGGGTATAGAGTGTAGGGTATAGAGTGTAGAGTGTAGGGATTAGAGTGTAGGGTATAGAGTGTAGTGTGTAGAGTGTAGGGTATAGAGTGTAGAGTGTAGGGTATAGAGTGTATGGTATAGAGTGTAGGGTATAGAGTGTAGGGTGTAGAGTGTAGGGTATAGAGTGTAGGGTATAGAGTGTAGGGTATAGAGTGTAGGGAATAGAGTGTAGAGTGTAAGGTATAGAGTGTAGAGTTTAGGGTATAGAGTGTAGGGTATAGAGTGTAGAGTGTAGGGTATAGAGTGTATGGTATAGAGTGTAGGGTATAGAGTGTAGGGTGTAGAGTGTAGGGTATAGAGTGTAGGGTATAGAGTGTAGGGTATAGAGTGTAGGGAATAGAGTGTAGAGTGTAAGGTATAGAGTGTAGAGTGTAGGGTATAGAGTGTAGGGTATAGACTGTAGGGTATAAAGTGTAGGGTATAGATTGTAGGCTATAGAGTGTAGGGTATAGAGTGTAGGGTATAGAGTGTAGGGTATAGAGTGTAGGGTATAGAGTGTAGAGTGTAGGGTATAGTGTGTAGGATATAGAGTGCAGGGTGTAGAGTGTAGGGTATAGAGTGTAGGGTATATAGTGTAGAGTGTAGGGTATAGAGTGTATGCTATAGAGTGTATGGTGTAGAGTGTATGGTATAGAGTGTAGGGTATAGAGTGTAGAGTGTAGGGTATAGAGTGTAGGGTATAGAGTGTATGTTATAGAGTGTAGGGTATAGAGTGTAGGGTGTAGAGTGTAGGGTATAGAGTGTAGGGTATAGAGTGTAGGGTATAGAGTGTAGGGTATAGAGTGTAGGGAATAGAGTGTAGAGTGTAAGGTATAGAGTGTAGAGTGTAGGGTATAGAGTGTAGGGTATAGACTGTAGGGTATAAAGTGTAGGGTATAGATTGTAGGCTATAGAGTGTAGGGTATAGAGTGTAGGGTATAGAGTGTAGGGTATAGAGTGTAGAGTGTAGGGTATAGTGTGTAGGGTATAGAGTGCAGGGTGTAGAGTGTAGGGTATAGAGTGTAGGGTATAGAGTGTAGAGTGTAGGGTATAGAGTGTATGCTATAGAGTGTATGGTGTAGAGTGTATGGTATAGAGTGTAGGGTATAGAGTGTAGAGTGTAGGGTATAGAGTGTAGGGTATAGAGTGTATGTTATAGAGTGTAGGGTATAGAGTGTAGAGTGTAGGGTATAGAGTTTAGAGTGTAGGGTATAGAGTGTAGGGTATAGAGTGTAAGGTATAGAGTGTAGAGTGTAGGGTATAGAGTGTATGCTATAGAGTGTATGGTGTAGAGTGTATGGTATAGAGTGTAGGGTATACAGTGTAGAGTGTATGGTATAGAGTGTAGGGTGTAGAGTGTAGGGTATAGAGTGTATGTTATAGAGTGTAGGGTATAGAGTGTAGGGTAGAGAGTGTAGAGTGTAGGGTATAGAGTGTAGGGTATAGAGTGTAGAGTGTAGGGATTAGAGTGTAGGGTATAGAGTGTAGTGTGTAGAGTGTAGGGTATAGAGTGTAGAGTGTAGGGTATAGAGTGTAGGGTATAGAGTGTAGGGTATAGAGTGTAGGGTGTAGAGTGTAGGGTATAGAGTGTAGGGTATAGAGTGTAGGGTATAGAGTGTAGGGAATAGAGTGTAGAGTGTAAGGTATAGAGTGTAGAGTTTAGGGTATAGAGTGTAGGGTATAGAGTGTAGAGTGTAGGGATTAGAGTGTAGGGTATAGAGTGTAGGGTGTAGAGTGTAGGGTATAGAGTGTAGAGTGTAGGGTATAGAGTGTATTTTATAGAGTGTAGGGTATAGAGTGTATGGTGTAGAGTGTAGGGTATAGAGTGTAGGGTATAGAGTGTAGGGTATAGAGTGTAGGGAATAGAGTGTAGAGTGTAAGGTATAGAGTGTAGAGTGTAGGGTATAGAGTGTAGGGTATAGACTGTAGGGTATAAAGTGTAGGGTATAGATTGTAGGCTATAGAGTGTAGGGTATAGAGTGTAGGGTATAGAGTGTAGGGTATAGAGTGTAGGGTATAGAGTGTAGAGTGTGGGGTATAGTGTGTAGGGTATAGAGTGCAGGGTGTAGAGTGTAGGGTATAGAGTGTAGGGTATAGAGTGTAGGGTGTAGAGTGTAGGGTATAGAGTGTAGGGTATAGAGTGTAGGGTATAGAGTGTAGGGAATAGAGTGTAGGGAATAGAGTGTAGAGTGTAAGGTATAGAGTGTAGAGTTTAGGGTATAGAGTGTAGGGTATAGAGTGTAGAGTGTAGGGATTAGAGTGTAGGGTATAGAGTGTAGGGTGTAGAGTGTAGGGTATAGAGTGTAGAGTGTAGGGTATAGAGTGTATGGTATAGAGTGTAGGGTATAGAGTGTAGGGTGTAGAGTGTAGGGTATAGAGTGTAGGGTATAGAGTGTAGGGTATAGAGTGTAGGGAATAGAGTGTAGAGTGTAAGGTATAGAGTGTAGAGTGTAGGGTATAGAGTGTAGGGTATAGACTGTAGGGTATAAAGTGTAGGGTATAGATTGTAGGCTATAGAGTGTAGGGTATAGAGTGTAGGGTATAGAGTGTAGGGTATAGAGTGTAGAGTGTAGGGTATAGTGTGTAGGGTATAGAGTGCAGGGTGTAGAGTGTAGGGTATAGAGTGTAGGGTATAGAGTGTAGAGTGTAGGGTATAGAGTGTATGCTATAGAGTGTATGGTGTAGAGTGTATGGTATAGAGTGTAGGGTATAGAGTGTAGAGTGTAGGGTATAGAGTGTAGGGTACAGAGTGTATGTTATAGAGTGTAGGGTATAGAGTGTAGAGTGTAGGGTATAGAGTTTAGAGTGTAGGGTATAGAGTGTAGGGTATAGAGTGTAAGGTATAGAGTGTAGGGTGTAGAGTGTAGGGTATAGATTGTAGGGTATAGAGTGTAGGGTATAGAGTGTACGGTATAGAGTGTAGGGTATGGAGTGTATGGTATAGAGTGTAGGGTATAGAGTGTAGGGTATAGAGTGTAGGGTATAAAGTGTAGAGTGTAGGGTATAGAGTGTAGAGTGTAGGGTATTTGAGTGTATGGTATAGAGTGTAGGGTATAGAGTGTAGGGTGTAGAGTGTTGGGTATAGAGTGTAGGGTATAGAGTGTAGGGTATAGAGTGTAGGGTATAGAGTGTAGGGAATAGAGTGTAGAGTGTAAGGTATAGAGTGTAGAGTGTAGGGTATAGAGTGTAGGGTATAGAGTGTAGAGTGTAGGGATTAGAGTGTAGGGTATAGAGTGTAGGGTATAGAGTGTAGGGTATAGAGTGTAGGGTATAGAGTGTAGAGTGTAGGGTATAGAGTGTAGAGTGTAGGGTATAGAGTGTAGGGTATAGAGTGTAGGGTATAGAGTGTAGGGTAGAGTCTGTAGAGTGTAGGGTATAGAGTGTAGGGTATAGAGTGTGGAGTATAGAGTGTAGAGTGTAGGGATTAGAGTGTAGGGTATAGAGTGTAGAGTGTAGGGCATAGAGTGCAGAGTGTAGGGTATAGAGTGTAGGGTATAGAGTGTAGGGTAGAGAGTGTAGGGTAGAGAGTGTAGAGTGTAGGGATTAGAGTGTAGGGTATAGAGTGTAGGGTGTAGAGTGTAGGGCATAGAGTGTAGAGTGTAGGGTATAGAGTGTATGGTATAGAGTGTAGAGTATAGAGTGTAGGGTGTAGAGTGTAGGGTATAGAGTGTAGGGTATAGAGTGTAGGGTAGAGAGTGTAGGGAATAGAGTGTTGAGTGTAAGGTACAGAGTGTAGAGTGTAGGGCATAGAGTGTAGAGTGTAGGGTATAGAGTGTAGGGTATAGAGTGTAGGGAATAGAGTGTAGGGTATACAGTGTAGGGTATAGAGTGTAGAGTGTAGGGTATAGAGTGTAGAATGTAGGGTATAGAGTGTAGAGTGTAGGGCATAGAGTGTAGATTGTAGGGTATAGAGTGTAGGGTATAGAGTGTAGGGTATAGAGTGTAGGGTATAGAGTGTAGAGTGTAGGGATTAGAGTGTAGGGTATAGAGTGTAGGGTGTAGAGTGTAGGGCATAGAGTGTAGAGTGTAGGGTATAGAGTGTATGGTATAGAGTGTAGAGTATAGAGTGTAGGGTGTAGAGTGTAGGGTATAGAGTGTAGGGTATAGAGTGTAGGGTATAGAGTGTAGGGAATAGAGTGTAGAGTGTAAGGTATAGAGTGTAGAGTGTAGGGTATAGAGTGTAGGGTATAGAGTGTAGAGTGTAGGGATTAGAGTGTAGGGTATAGAGTGTAGGGTATAGTGTGTAGGGTATAGAGTGTAGAGTGTAGGGTATAGAGTGTAGAGTGTAGGGTATAGAGTGTAGGGCATAGAGTGTAGAGTGTAGGGTATAGAGTGTATGCTATAGAGTGTATGGTGTAGAGTGTATGGTATAGAGTGTAGGGTATACAGTGTAGAGTGTATGGTATAGAGTGTAGGGTGTAGAGTGTAGGGTATAGAGTGTATGTTATAGAGTGTAGGGTATAGAGTGTAGGGTAGAGAGTGTAGAGTGTAGGGTATAGAGTGTAGGGTATAGAGTGTAGGGTATAGAGTGTAGAGTGTAGGGATTAGAGTGTAGGGTATAGAGTGTAGTGTGTAGAGTGTAGGGTATAGAGTGTAGAGTGTAGGGTATAGAGTGTATGGTATAGAGTGTAGGGTATAGAGTGTAGGGTGTAGAGTGTAGGGTATAGAGTGTAGGGTATAGAGTGTAGGGTATAGAGTGTAGGGAATAGAGTGTGAGGTATAGAGTGTAGAGTATAGGGTATAGAGTGTAGGGTATAGAGTGTAGAGTGTAGGGATTAGAGTGTAGGGTATAGAGTGTAGGGTGTAGAGTGTAGGGTATAGAGTGTAGAGTGTAGGGTATAGAGTGTATGGTATAGAGTGTAGGGTATAGAGTGTAGGGTGTAGAGTGTAGGGTATAGAGTGTAGGGTATAGAGTGTAGGGTATAGAGTGTAGGGTATAGAGTTTAGGGAATCGAGTGTAGAGTGTAAGGTATAGAGTGTAGAGTGTAGGGTATAGAGTGTAGGGTATAGACTGTAGGGTATAGAGTGTAGGGTATAGATTGTAGGCTATAGAGTGTAGGGTATAGAGTGTAGGGTATAGAGTGTAGGGTATAGAGTGTAGGGTATAGAGTGTAGGGTATAGAGTGTAGAGTGTAGGGTATAGTGTGTAGGGTATAGAGTGCAGGGTGTAGAGTGTAGGGTATAGAGTGTAGAGTGTAGGGTATAGAGTGTATGCTATAGAGTGTATGGTGTAGAGTGTATGGTATAGAGTGTAGGGTATAGATTGTAGAGTGTATGGTATAGAGTGTATGGTACAGAGTGTAGGGTATAGAGTGTAGAGTGTAGGGTATAGAGTGTAGGGTATAGCGTGTAGGGTATAGAGTGTAGGGTATAGAGTGTAGAGTGTAGGGTATATAGTGTATGGTACAGAGTGTAGGGTATAGAGTGTAGAGTGTAGGGTATAGAGTGTAGGGTATAGAGTGTAGGGTATAGAGTGTAGGGCATAGAGTGTAGGGTATAGAGTGTAGGGTGTAGAGTGTAGGGTATAGAGTGTAGGGTATAGAGTGTAGAGTGTAGGGTATAGAGTGTAGGGTATAGAGTGTAGGGCATAGAGTGTAGGGTATAGAGTGTAGGGTATAGAGTGTAGAGTGTAGGGTATAGCGTGTAGAGTGTCGGGTATAGAGTGTAGGGTATAGAGTGTAGGGTATAGAGTGTAGGGTATAGAGTGTAGAGTGTAGGGTATAGAGTGTAGAGTGTAGGGTATAGAGTGTATGGTATAGAGTGTAGGGTATTGAGTGTAGGGTGTAGAGTGTTGGGTATAGAGTGTAGGGTATAGAGTGTAGGGTATAGAGTGTATGGTATAGAGTGTAGGGAATAGAGTGTAGAGTGTAAGGTATAGAGTGTAGAGTGTAGGGTATAGAGTGTAGGGTATAGAGTGTAGAGTGTAGGGATTAGAGTGTAGGGTATAGAGTGTAGGGTATAGTGTGTAGGGTATAGAGTGTAGAGTGTAGGGTATAGAGTGTAGAGTGTAGGGTATAGAGTGTAGGGTATAGAGTGTAGGGTATAGAGTGTAGGGCATAGAGTGTAGGGTATAGAGTGTAGGGTATAGAGTGTAGAGTGTAGGGTATAGAGTGTAGGGTATAGAGTGTAGGGTATAGAGTGTAGAGTGTAGGGTATAGAGTGTAGGGTATAGAGTGTAGGGTATAGAGTGTAGGGTATAGAGTGTAGGGCATGAGTGTAGGGTATAGAGTGTAGGGTATAAGTGTAGAGTGTAGGGTATAGAGTGTAGGGTATAGAGTGTAGGGTATAGAGTGTAGAGTGTAGGGCATAGAGTGTAGAGTGTAGGGTATAGAGTGTAGGGTATAGAGTGTAGGGTAGAGAGTCTAGGGTAGAGAGTGTAGAGTGTAGGGATTAGAGTGTAGGGTATAGAGTGTAGGGTGTAGAGTGTAGGGCATAGAGTGTAGAGTGTAGGGTATAGAGTGTATGGTATAGAGTGTAGAGTATAGAGTGTAGGGTGTAGAGTGTAGGGTATAGAGTGTAGGGTATAGAGTGTAGGGTACAGAGAGTAGGGAATAGAGTGTTGAGTGTAAGGTACAGAGTGTAGAGTGTAGGGCATAGAGTGTAGAGTGTAGGGTATAGAGTGTAGGGTATAGAGTGTAGGGTATAGAGTGTAGGGTATACAGTGTAGGGTATAGAGTGTAGAGTGTAGGGTATAGAGTGTAGAGTGTAGGGTATAGAGTGTAGAGTGTAGGGCATAGAGTGTAGATTGTAGGGTATAGAGTGTAGGGTATAGAGTGTAGGGTATAGAGTGTAGGGTATAGAGTGTAGAGTGTAGGGTAGAGAGTGTAGAGTGTAGGGTATAGAGTGTAGGGTATAGAGTGTAGAGTGTAGGGATTAGAGTGTAGGGTATAGAGTGTAGGGTGTGGAGTGTAGGGTATAGAGTGTAGAGTGTAGGGTATAGAGTGTAGGGTATAGAGTGTAGGGTATAGAGTGTAGGGTATAGAGTGTAGGGAATAGAGTGTAGAGTGTAAGGTATAGAGTGTAGAGTATAGGGTATAGAGTGTAGGGTATAGAGTGTAGGGTATAGAGTGTAGGGTATAGAGTGTAGGGTATAGAGTGTAGGGAATAGAGTGTAGAGTGTAAGGTATAGAGTGTAGAGTTTAGGGTATAGAGTGTAAGGTATAGAGTGTAGAGTGTAGGGATTAGAGTGTAGGGTATAGAGTGTAGGGTGTAGAGTGTAGGGCATAGAGTGTAGAGTGTAGGGTATAGAGTGTATGGTATAGAGTGTAGAGTATAGAGTGTAGGGTGTAGAGTGTAGGGTATAGAGTGTAGGGTATAGAGTGTAGGGTATAGAGTGTAGGGAATAGAGTGTAGAGTGTAAGGTATAGAGTGTAGAGTGTAGGGTATAGAGTGTAGGGTATAGAGTGTAGAGTGTAGGGATTAGAGTGTAGGGTATAGAGTGTAGGGTATAGTGTGTAGGGTATAGAGTGTAGAGTGTAGGGTATAGAGTGTAGAGTGTAGGGTATAGAGTGTAGGGTATAGAGTGTAGAGTGTAGGGTATAGAGTGTATGCTATAGAGTGTATGGTGTAGAGTGTATGGTATAGAGTGTAGGGTATACAGTGTAGAGTGTATGGTATAGAGCGTAGGGTGTAGAGTGTAGGGTATAGAGTGTATGTTATAGAGTGTAGGGTATAGAGTGTAGGGTAGAGAGTGTAGAGTGTAGGGTATAGAGTGTAGGGTATAGAGTGTAGGGTATAGAGTGTAGAGTGTAGGGATTAGAGTGTAGGGTATAGAGTGTAGTGTGTAGAATGTAGGGTATAGAGTGTAGAGTGTAGGGTATAGAGTGTATGGTATAGAGTGTAGGGTATAGAGTGTAGGGTGTAGAGTGTAGGGTATAGAGTGTAGGGTATAGAGTGTAGGGTATAGAGTGTAGGGAATAGAGTGTAGAGAGTAAGGTATAGAGTGTAGAGTATAGGGTATAGAGTGTAGGGTATAGAGTGTAGAGTGTAGGGATTAGAGTGTAGGGTATAGAGTGTAGGGTGTAGAGTGTAGGGTATAGAGTGTAGAGTGTAGGGTATAGAGTGTATGGTATAGAGTGTAGGGTATAGAGTGTAGGGTGTAGAGTGTAGGGTATAGAGTGTAGGGTATAGAGTGTAGGGTATAGAGTGTAGGGAATCGAGTGTAGAGTGTAAGGTATAGAGTGTAGAGTGTAGGGTATAGAGTGTAGGGTATAGACTGTAGGGTATAGAGTGTAGGGTATAGATTGTAGGCTATAAAGTGTAGGGTATAGAGTGTAGGGTATAGAGTGTAGGGTATAGAGTGTAGGGTATAGAGTGTAGAGTGTAGGGTATAGTGTGTAGGGTATAGAGTGCAGGGTGTAGAGTGTAGGGTATAGAGTGTAGGGTATAGAGTGTAGAGTGTAGGGTATAGAGTGTATGCTATAGAGTGTATGGTGTAGAGTGTATGGTATAGAGTGTAGGGTATAGAGTGTAGAGTGTAGGGTATAGAGTGTAGGGTATAGAGTGTAGGGTATAGAGTGTATGTTATAGAGTGTAGGGTATAGAGTGTAGAGTGTAGGGTATAGAGTTTAGAGTGTAGGGTATAGAGTGTAGGGTATAGAGTGTAAGGTATAGAGTGTAGGGTGTAGAGTGTAGGGTATAGATTGTAGGGTATAGAGTGTAGGGTATAGAGTGTACGGTATAGAGTGTAGGGTATGGAGTGTATGGTATAGAGTGTAGGGTATAGAGTGTAGGGTATAGAGTGTAGGGTATAAAGTGTAGAGTGTAGGGTATAGCGTGTAGAGTGTAGGGTATAGAGTGTAGGGTATATAGTGTATGGTACAGAGTGTAGGGTATAGAGTGTAGAGTGTAGGGTATAGAGTGTAGGGTATAGAGTGTAGGGTATAGAGTGTAGGGCATAGAGTGTAGGGTATAGAGTGTAGGGTGTAGAGTGTAGGGTATAGAGTGTAGGGTATAGAGTGTAGAGTGTAGGGTATAGAGTGTAGGGTATAGAGTGTAGGGTATAGAGTGTAGGGTATAGAGTGTAGGGTATAGAGTGTAGAGTGTAGGATATAGCGTGTAGAGTGTCGGGTATAGAGTGTAGGGTATAGAGTGTAGGGTATAGAGTGTAGGGTATAGAGTGTAGGGTATAGAGTGTAGGGTATAGAGTGTAGGGTATAGAGTGTATGTTATAGAGTGTAGGGTATAGAGTGTAGAGTGTAGGGTATAGAGTTTAGAGTGTAGGGTATAGAGTGTAGGGTATAGAGTGTAAGGTATAGAGTGTAGGGTGTAGAGTGTAGGGTATAGATTGTAGGGTATAGAGTGTAGGGTATAGAGTGTACGGTATAGAGTGTAGGGTATGGAGTGTATGGTATAGAGTGTAGGGTATAGAGTGTAGGGTATAGAGTGTAGTGTATAAAGTGTAGACTGTAGGGTATAGCGTGTAGAGTGTAGGGTATAGAGTGTAGGGTATATAGTGTATGGTACAGAGTGTAGGGTATAGAGTGTAGAGTGTAGGGTATAGAGTGTAGGGTATAGAGTGTAGGGTATAGAGTGTAGGGCATAGAGTGTAGGGTATAGAGTGTAGGGTGTAGAGTGTAGGGTATAGAGTGTAGGGTATAGAGTGTAGAGTGTAGGGTATAGAGTGTAGGGTATAGAGTGTAGGGTATAGAGTGTAGGGTATAGAGTGTAGGGTATAGAGTGTAGAGTGTAGGATATAGCGTGTAGAGTGTCGGGTATAGAGTGTAGGGTATAGAGTGTAGGGTATAGAGTGTAGGGTATAGAGTGTAGAGTGTAGGGTATAGAGTGTAGAGTGTAGGGTATAGAGTGTATGGTATAGAGTGTAGGGTATTGAGTGTAGGGTGTAGAGTGTTGGGTATAGAGTGTAGGGTATAGAGTGTAGGGTATAGAGTGTAGGGTATATAGTTTGTATATAGTTTGTAAGCTTGCGAGCAGGGCCCTCACTCCTCCTGGTATCTGTTTTGAACTGTATTTCTGTTATGCTGTAATGTTTATTGTCTGTACAAGTCCCCTCTATAATTTGTAAAGCGCTGCGGAATATGTTGGCGCTATATAAATAAAATTATTATTATTATTATTATAGAGTGTAGGGAATAGAGTGTAGAGTGTAAGGTATAGAGTGTAGAGTGTAGGGTATAGAGTGTAGGGTATAGAGTGTAGAGTGTAGGGATTAGAGTGTAGGGTATAGAGTGTAGGGTATAGTGTGTAGGGTATAGAGTGTAGAGTGTAGGGTATAGAGTGTAGAGTGTAGGGTATAGAGTGTAGGGTATAGAGTGTAGGGTATAGAGTGTAGGGCATAGAGTGTAGGGTATAGAGTGTAGGGTATAGAGTGTAGAGTGTAGGGTATAGAGTGTAGGGTATAGAGTGTAGGGTATAGAGTGTAGGGTATAGAGTGTAGAGTGTAGGGTATAGAGTGTAGGGTATAGAGTGTAGGGTATAGAGTGTAGGGCATAGAGTGTAGGGTATAGAGTGTAGGGTATAGAGTGTAGGGTATAGAGTGTAGGGTATAGAGTGTAGGGTATAGAGTGTAGAGTGTAGGGCATAGAGTGTAGAGTGTAGGGTATAGAGTGTAGGGTATAGAGTGTAGGGTAGAGAGTGTAGGGTAGAGAGTGTAGAGTGTAGGGATTAGAGTGTAGGGTATAGAGTGTAGGGTGTAGAGTGTAGGGCATAGAGTGTAGAGTGTAGGGTATAGAGTGTATGGTATAGAGTGTAGAGTATAGAGTGTAGGGTGTAGAGTGTAGGGTATAGAGTGTAGGGTATAGAGTGTAGGGTATAGAGTGTAGGGAATAGAGTGTTGAGTGTAAGGTACAGAGTGTAGAGTGTAGGGCATAGAGTGTAGAGTGTAGGGTATAGAGTGTAGGGTATAGAATGTAGGGTATAGAGTGTAGGGTATACAGTGTAGGGTATAGAGTGTAGAGTGTAGGGTATAGAGTGTAGAGTGTAGGGTATAGAGTGTAGAGTGTAGGGCATAGAGTGTAGATTGTAGGGTATAGAGTGTAGGGTATAGAGTGTAGGGTATAGAGTGTAGGGTATAGAGTGTAGAGTGTAGGGTAGAGAGTGTAGAGTGTAGGGTATAGAGTGTAGGGTATAGACTGTAGGGTATAGAGTGTAGAGTGTAGGGATTAGAGTGTAGGGTATAGAGTATAGGGTGTGGAGTGTAGGGTATAGAGTGTAGAGTGTAGGGTATAGAGTGTAGGGTATAGAGTGTAGGGTATAGAGTGTAGGGAATAGAGTGTAGAGTGTAAGGTATAGAGTGTAGAGTATAGGGTATAGAGTGTAGGGTATAGAGTGTAGGGTATAGAGTGTAGGGTATAGAGTGTAGGGTATAGAGTGTAGGGAATAGAGTGTAGAGTGTAAGGTATAGAGTGTAGAGTTTAGGGTATAGAGTGTAAGGTATAGAGTGTAGAGTGTAGGGATTAGAGTGTAGGGTATAGAGTGTAGGGTGTAGAGTGTAGGGCATAGAGTGTAGAGTGTAGGGTATAGAGTGTATGGTATAGAGTGTAGAGTATAGAGTGTAGGGTGTAGAGTGTAGGGTATAGAGTGTAGGGTATAGAGTGTAGGGTATAGAGTGTAGGGAATAGAGTGTAGAGTGTAAGGTATAGAGTGTAGAGTGTAGGGTATAGAGTGTAGGGTATAGAGTGTAGAGTGTAGGGATTAGAGTGTAGGGTATAGAGTGTAGGGTATAGTGTGTAGGGTATAGAGTGTAGAGTGTAGGGTATAGAGTGTAGAGTGTAGGGTATAGAGTGTAGGGTATAGAGTGTAGAGTGTAGGGTATAGAGTGTATGCTATAGAGTGTATGGTGTAGAGTGTATGGTATAGAGTGTAGGGTATACAGTGTAGAGTGTATGGTATAGAGCGTAGGGTGTAGAGTGTAGGGTATAGAGTGTATGTTATAGAGTGTAGGGTATAGAGTGTAGGGTAGAGAGTGTAGAGTGTAGGGTATAGAGTGTAGGGTATAGAGTGTAGGGTATAGAGTGTAGAGTGTAGGTATTAGAGTGTAGGGTATAGAGTGTAGTGTGTAGAATGTAGGGTATAGAGTGTAGAGTGTAGGGTATAGAGTGTATGGTATAGAGTGTAGGGTATAGAGTGTAGGGTGTAGAGTGTAGGGTATAGAGTGTAGGGTATAGAGTGTAGGGTATAGAGTGCAGGGAATAGAGTGTAGAGTGTAAGGTATAGAGTGTAGAGTATAGGGTATAGAGTGTAGGGTATAGAGTGTAGAGTGTAGGGATTAGAGTGTAGGGCATAGAGTGTAGGGTGTAGAGTGTAGGGTATAGAGTGTAGAGTGTAGGGTATAGAGTGTATGGTGTAGAGTGTAGGGTATAGAGTGTAGGGTATAGAGTGTAGGGTATAGAGTGTAGGGTATAGAGTGTAGGGAATCGAGTGTAGAGTGTAAGGTATAGAGTGTAGAGTGTAGGGTATAGAGTGTAGGGTATAGACTGTAGGGTATAGAGTGTAGGGTATAGATTGTAGGCTATAGAGTGTAGGGTATAGAGTGTAGGGTATAGAGTGTAGGGTATAGAGTGTAGGGTATAGAGTGTAGGGTATAGAGTGTAGAGTGTAGGGTATAGTGTGTAGGGTATAGAGTGCATGGTGTAGAGTGTAGGGTATAGAGTGTAGGGTATAGAGTGTAGAGTGTAGGGTATAGAGTGTATGCTATAGAGTGTATGGTGTAGAGTGTATGGTATAGAGTGTAGGGTATAGAGTGTAGAGTGTAGGGTATAGAGTGTAGGGTATAGAGTGTAGGGTATAGAGTGTATGATATAGAGTGTAGGGTATAGAGTGTAGAGTGTAGGGTATAGAGTTTAGAGTGTAGGGTATAGAGTGTAGGGTATAGAGTGTAAGGTATAGAGTGTAGGGTGTAGAGTGTAGGGTATAGATTGTAGGGTATAGAGTGTAGGGTATAGAGTGTACGGTATAGAGTGCAGGGTATGGAGTGTATGGTATAGAGTGTAGGGTATAGAGTGTAGGGTATAGAGTGTAGGGTATAAAGTGTAGAGTGTAGGGTATAGCGTGTAGAGTGTAGGGTATAGAGTGTAGGGTATAGAGTGTAGGGTATAGAGTGTAGGGTATAGAGTGTAGAGTGTAGGGTATAGAGTGTATGGTATAGAGTGTAGGGTATATAGTGTAGGGTGTAGAGTGTTTGGTATAGAGTGTAGGGTATAGAGTGTAGGGTATAGAGTGTAGGGTATAGAGTGTAGGGAATAGAGTGTAGAGTGTAAGGTATAGAGTGTAGAGTGTAGGGTATAGAGTGTAGGGTATAGAGTGTAGAGTGTAGGGTATAGAGTGTAGAGTGTAGGGTATAGAGTGTAGGGTATAGAGTGTAGGGTATAGAGTGTAGGGTAGAGTGTGTAGAGTGTAGGGTATAGAGTGTAGGGTATAGAGTGTAGGGTATAGAGTGTAGAGTGTAGGGATTAGAGTGTAGGGTATAGAGTGTAGGGTGTAGAGTGTAGGGAATAGAGTGTAGGGTATAGAGTGTAGGGTATAGAGTGTAGGGTGTAGAGTGTAGGGTATAGAGTGTATGGTATAGAGTGTAGGGTATAGAATGTATGGTATAGAGTGTAGAGTGTAGGATATAGAGTGTAGGGTATAGAGTGTAGAGTGTAGGGTATAGAGTGTAGGGTATAGAGTGTAGGGTATAGAGTGTAGAGTGTAGGGATTAGAGTGTAGGGTATAGAGTGTAGAGTGTAGGGTAGAGAGTGTAGGATATAGAGTGTATAGTGTAGGGTATAGAGTGTAGGGTATAGAGTGTAGGGTATAGAGTGTAGGGTATAGAGTGTAGAGTGTAGGGTATAGAGTGTAGGGTATAGAGTGTAGGGTATAGAGTGTAGAGTGTAGGGTATAGAGTGTAGGGTATAGAGTGTAGGGTATAGAGTGTAGGGCATAGAGTGTAGGGTATAGAGTGTAGGGTGTAGAGTGTAGGGTATAGAGTGTAGGGTATAGAGTGTAGAGTGTAGGGTATAGAGTGTAGGGTATAGAGTGTAGGGTATAGAGTGTAGGGTATAGAGTGTAGGGTATAGAGTGTAGAGTGTAGGGTATAGCGTGTAGAGTGTCGGGTATAGAGTGTAGGGTATAGAGTGTAGGGTATAGAGTGTAGGGTATAGAGTGTAGGGTATAGAGTGTAGAGTGTAGGGTATAGAGTGTAGAGTGTAGGGTATAGAGTGTATGGTATAGAGTGTAGGGTATAGAGTGTAGGGTGTAGAGCGTTGGGTATAGAGTGTAGGGTATAGAGTGTAGGGTACAGAGTGTAGGGTATAGAGTGTAGGGAATAGAGTGTAGAGTGTAAGGTATAGAGTGTAGAGTGTAGGGTATAGAGTGTAAGGTATAGAGTGTAGAGTGTAGGGATTAGAGTGTAGGATATAGAGTGTATGGTGTAGAGTGTAGGGCATAGAGTGTAGAGTGTAGGGTATAGAGTGTATGGTATAGAGTGTAGAGTATAGAGTGTAGGGTGTAGAGTGTAGGGTATAGAGTGTAGGGTATAGAGTGTAGGGTATAGAGTGTAGGGAATAGAGTGTAGAGTGTAAGGTATAGAGTGTAGAGTGTAGGGTATAGAGTGTAGGGTATAGAGTGTAGAGTGTAGGGATTAGAGTGTAGGGTATAGAGTGTAGGGTATAGTGTGTAGGGTATAGAGTGTAGAGTGTAGGGTATAGAGTGTAGAGTGTAGGGTATAGAGTGTAGGGCATAGAGTGTAGAGTGTAGGGTATAGAGTGTATGCTATAGAGTGTATGGTGTAGAGTGTATGGTATAGAGTGTAGGGTATACAGTGTAGAGTGTATGGTATAGAGTGTAGGGTGTAGAGTGTAGGGTATAGAGTGTATGTTATAGAGTGTAGGGTATAGAATGTAGGGTAGAGAGTGTAGAGTGTAGGGTATAGAGTGTAGGGTATAGAGTGTAGGGTATAGAGTGTAGAGTGTAGGGATTAGAGTGTAGGGTATAGAGTGTAGTGTGTAGAGTGTAGGGTATAGAGTGTAGAGTGTAGAGTATAGAGTGTATGGTATAGAGTGTAGGGTATAGAGTGTAGGGTGTAGAGTGTAGGGTATAGAGTGTAGGGTATAGAGTGTAGGGTATAGAGTGTAGGGAATAGAGTGTAGAGTGTGAGGTATAGAGTGTAGAGTATAGGGTATAGAGTGTAGGGTATAGAGTGTAGAGTGTAGGGATTAGAGTGTAGGGTATAGAGTGTAGGGTGTAGAGTGTAGGGTATAGAGTGTAGAGTGTAGGGTATAGAGTGTATGGTATAGAGTGTAGGGTATAGAGTGTAGGGTGTAGAGTGTAGGGTATAGAGTGTAGGGTATAGAGTGTAGGGTATAGAGTGTAGGGTATAGAGTGTAGGGAATCGAGTGTAGAGTGTAAGGTATAGAGTGTAGAGTGTAGGGTATAGAGTGTAGGGTATAGACTGTAGGGTATAGAGTGTAGGGTATAGATTGTAGGCTATAGAGTGTAGGGTATAGAGTGTAGGGTATAGAGTGTAGAGTGTAGGGTATAGAGTGTAGGGTATAGAGTGTAGGGTATAGAGTGTAGGGTATAGAGTGTAGAGTGTAGGGTAAAGTGTGTAGGGTATAGAGTGCAGGGTGTAGAGTGTAGGGTATAGAGTGTAGGGTATAGAGTGTAGAGTGTAGGGTATAGAGTGTATGCTATAGAGTGTATGGTGTAGAGTGTATGGTATAGAGTGTAGGGTATAGATTGTAGAGTGTATGGTATAGAGTGTATGGTACAGAGTGTAGGGTATAGAGTGTAGAGTGTAGGGTATAGAGTGTAGGGTATAGAGTGTAGGGTATAGAGTGTAGGGTATAGAGTGTAGAGTGTAGGGTATATAGTGTATGGTACAGAGTGTAGGGTATAGAGTGTAGAGTGTAGGGTATAGAGTGTAGGGCATAGAGTGTAGGGTATAGAGTGTAGGGTGTAGAGTGTAGGGTATAGAGTGTAGGGTATAGAGTGTAGAGTGTAGGGTATAGAGTGTAGGGTATAGAGTGTAGGGTATAGAGTGTAGGGTATAGAGTGCAGGGTGTAGAGTGTAGGGTATAGAGTGTAGGGTATAGAGTGTAGAGTGTAGGGTATAGAGTGTATGCTATAGAGTGTATGGTGTAGAGTGTATGGTATAGAGTGTAGGGTATAGATTGTAGAGTGTATGGTATAGAGTGTATGGTACAGAGTGTAGGGTATAGAGTGTAGAGTGTAGGGTATAGAGTGTAGGGTATAGAGTGTAGGGTATAGAGTGTAGGGTATAGAGTGTAGAGTGTAGGGTATATAGTGTATGGTACAGAGTGTAGGGTATAGAGTGTAGAGTGTAGGGTATAGAGTGTAGGGCATAGAGTGTAGGGTATAGAGTGTAGGGTGTAGAGTGTAGGGTATAGAGTGTAGGGTATAGAGTGTAGAGTGTAGGGTATAGAGTGTAGGGTATAGAGTGTAGGGTATAGAGTGTAGGGTATAGAGTGTAGAGTGTAGGGTATAGAGTGTAGGGTATAGAGTGTAGGGTATAGAGTGTAGGGTATAGAGTGTAGGGTATAGAGTGTAGAGTGTAGGGTATAGCGTGTAGAGTGTCGGGTATAGAGTGTAGGGTATAGAGTGTAGGGTATAGAGTGTAGGGTATAGAGTGTAGAGTGTAGGGTATAGAGTGTAGAGTGTAGGGTATAGAGTGTATGGTATAGAGTGTAGGGTATAGAGTGTTGGGTGTAGAGCGTTGGGTATAGAGTGTAGGGTATAGAGTGTAGGGTATAGAGTGTAGGGTATAGAGTGTAGGGAATAGAGTGTAGAGTGTAAGGTATAGAGTGTAGAGTGTAGGGTATAGAGTGTAAGGTATAGAGTGTAGAGTGTAGGGATTAGAGTGTAGGGTATAGAGTGTAGGGTGTAGAGTGTAGGGCATAGAGTGTAGAGTGTAGGGTATAGAGTGTATGGTATAGAGTGTAGAGTATAGAGTGTAGGGTGTAGAGTGTAGGGTATAGAGTGTAGGGTATAGAGTGTAGGGTATAGTGTGTAGGGTATAGAGTGTAGAGTGTAGGGTATAGAGTGTAGAGTGTAGGGTATAGAGTGTAGGGCATAGAGTGTAGAGTGTAGGGTATAGAGTGTATGCTATAGAGTGTATGGTGTAGAGTGTATGGTATAGAGTGTAGGGTATACAGTGTAGAGTGTATGGTATAGAGTGTAGGGTGTAGAGTGTAGGGTATAGAGTGTATGTTATAGAGTGTAGGGTATAGAATGTAGGGTAGAGAGTGTAGAGTGTAGGGTATAGAGTGTAGGGTATAGAGTGTAGGGTATAGAGTGTAGAGTGTAGGGATTAGAGTGTAGGGTATAGAGTGTAGTGTGTAGAGTGTAGGGTATAGAGTGTAGAGTGTAGAGTATAGAGTGTATGGTATAGAGTGTAGGGTATAGAGTGTAGGGTGTAGAGTGTAGGGTATAGAGTGTAGGGTATAGAGTGTAGGGTATAGAGTGTAGGGAATAGAGTGTAGAGTGTGAGGTATAGAGTGTAGAGTATAGGGTATAGAGTGTAGGGTATAGAGTGTAGAGTGTAGGGATTAGAGTGTAGGGTATAGAGTGTAGGGTGTAGAGTGTAGGGTATAGAGTGTAGAGTGTAGGGTATAGAGTGTATGGTATAGAGTGTAGGGTATAGAGTGTAGGGTGTAGAGTGTAGGGTATAGAGTGTAGGGTATAGAGTGTAGGGTATAGAGTGTAGGGTATAGAGTGTAGGGAATCGAGTGTAGAGTGTAAGGTATAGAGTGTAGAGTGTAGGGTATAGAGTGTAGGGTATAGACTGTAGGGTATAGAGAGTAGGGTATAGATTGTAGGCTATAGAGTGTAGGGTATAGAGTGTAGGGTATAGAGTGTAGAGTGTAGGATATAGAGTGTAGGGTATAGAGTGTAGGGTATAGAGTGTAGAGTGTAGGGTATAGTGTGTAGGGTATAGAGTGCAGGGTGTAGAGTGTAGGGTATAGAGTGTAGGGTATAGAGTGTAGAGTGTAGGGTATAGAGTGTATGCTATAGAGTGTATGGTGTAGAGTGTATGGTATAGAGTGTAGGGTATAGATTGTAGAGTGTATGGTATAGAGTGTATGGTACAGAGTGTAGGGTATAGAGTGTAGAGTGTAGGGTATAGAGTGTAGGGTATAGAGTGTAGGGTATAGAGTGTAGGGTATAGAGTGTAGAGTGTAGGGTATATAGTGTATGGTACAGAGTGTAGGGTATAGAGTGTAGAGTGTAGGGTATAGAGTGTAGGGCATAGAGTGTAGGGTATAGAGTGTAGGGTGTAGAGTGTAGGGTATAGAGTGTAGGGTATAGAGTGTAGAGTGTAGGGTATAGAGTGTAGGGTATAGAGTGTAGGGTATAGAGTGTAGGGTATAGAGTGCAGGGTGTAGAGTGTAGGGTATAGAGTGTAGGGTATAGAGTGTAGAGTGTAGGGTATAGAGTGTATGCTATAGAGTGTATGGTGTAGAGTGTATGGTATAGAGTGTAGGGTATAGATTGTAGAGTGTATGGTATAGAGTGTATGGTACAGAGTGTAGGGTATAGAGTGTAGAGTGTAGGGTATAGAGTGTAGGGTATAGAGTGTAGGGTATAGAGTGTAGGGTATAGAGTGTAGAGTGTAGGGTATATAGTGTATGGTACAGAGTGTAGGGTATAGAGTGTAGAGTGTAGGGTATAGAGTGTAGGGCATAGAGTGTAGGGTATAGAGTGTAGGGTGTAGAGTGTAGGGTATAGAGTGTAGGGTATAGAGTGTAGAGTGTAGGGTATAGAGTGTAGGGTATAGAGTGTAGGGTATAGAGTGTAGGGTATAGAGAGTAGGGTATAGAGTGTAGAGTGTAGGGTATAGCGTGTAGAGTGTCGGGTATAGAATGTAGGGTATAGAGTGTAGGGTATAGAGTGTAGGGTATAGAGTGTAGAGTGTAGGGTATAGAGTGTAGAGTGTAGGGTATAGAGTGTATGGTATAGAGTGTAGGGTATTGAGTGTAGGGTGTAGAGTGTTGGGTATAGAGTGTAGGGTATAGAGTGTAGGGTATAGAGTGTAGGGTATAGAGTGTAGGGAATAGAGTGTAGAGTGTAAGGTATAGAGTGTAGAGTGTAGGGTATAGAGTGTAGAGTGTAGGGATTAGAGTGTAGGGTATAGAGTGTAGGGTATAGTGTGTCGGGTATAGAGTGTAGAGTGTAGGGTATAGAGTGTAGAGTGTAGGGTATAGAGTGTAGGGTATAGAGTGTAGGGTATAAAGTGTAGGGCATAGAGTGTAGGGTATAGAGTGTAGGGTATAGAGTGTAGAGTGTAGGGTATAGAGTGTAGGGTATAGAGTGTAGGGTATAGAGTGTAGAGTGTAGGGTATAGAGTGTAGGGTATAGAGTGTAGGGTATAGAGTGTAGGGTATAGAGTGTAGGAGATAGAGTGTAGGGTATAGAGTGTAGGGTATAGAGTGTAGAGTGTAGGGTATAGAGTGTAGGGTATAGAGTGTAGGGTATAGAGTGTAGAGTGTAGGGCATAGAGTGTAGAGTGTAGGGTATAGAGTGTAGGGTATAGAGTGTAGGGTAGAGACTGTAGGGTAGAGAGTGTAGAGTGTAGGGATTAGAGTGTAGGGTATAGAGTGTAGGGTGTAGAGTGTAGGGCATAGAGTGTAGAGTGTAGGGTATAGAGTGTATGGTATAGAGTGTAGAGTATAGAGTGTAGGGTGTAGAGTGTAGGGTATAGAGTGTAGGGTATAGAGTGTAGGGTATAGAGTGTAG
The DNA here is from genome assembly GCF_032444005.1 of Ranitomeya imitator. Classification (NCBI taxonomy): domain Eukaryota; kingdom Metazoa; phylum Chordata; class Amphibia; order Anura; family Dendrobatidae; genus Ranitomeya; species Ranitomeya imitator. Next base: position 557,381 of record NW_027194015.1, read on the forward strand.
GGAATAGAGTGTTGAGTGTAAGGTACAGAGTGTAGAGTGTAGGGCATAGAGTGTAGGGTATAGAGTGTAGGGCATAGAGTGTAGGGTATAGAGTGTAGGGTGTAGAGTGTAGGGTATAGAGTGTAGGGTATAGAGTGTAGAGTGTAGGGTATAGAGTGTAGGGTATAGAGTGTAGGGTATAGAGTGTAGGGTTTAGAGTGTAGTGTATAGAGTGTAGAGTGTAGGGTATAGCGTGTAGAGTGTCGGGTATAGAGTGTAGGGTATAGAGTGTAGGGTATAGAGTGTAGAGTGTAGGGTATAGTGTGTAGGGTATAGAGTGCAGGGTGTAGAGTGTAGGGTATAGAGTGTAGGGTATAGAGTGTAGAGTGTAGGGTATAGAGTGTATGCTATAGAGTGTATGGTGTAGAGTGTATGGTATAGAGTGTAGGGTATAGATTGTAGAGTGTATGGTATAGAGTGTATGGTACAGAATGTAGGGTATAGAGTGTAGAGTGTAGGGTATAGAGTGTAGGGTATAGAGTGTAGGGTATAGAGTGTAGAGTGTAGGGTATATAGTGTATGGTACAGAGTGTAGGGTATAGAGTGTAGAGTGTAGGGTATAGAGTGTAGGGTATAGAGTGTAGGGTATAGAGTGTAGGGCATAGAGTGTAGGGTATAGAGTGTAGGGTGTAGAGTGTAGGGTATAGAGTGTAGGGTATAGAGTGTAGAGTGTAGGGTATAGAGTGTAGGGTATAGAGTGTAGGGTATAGAGTGTAGGGTTTAGAGTGTAGGGTATAGAGTGTAGAGTGTAGGGTATAGCGTGTAGAGTGTCGGGTATAGAGTGTAGGGTATAGAGTGTAGGGTATAGAGTGTAGGGTATAGAGTGTAGAGTGTAGGGTATAGAGTGTAGAGTGTAGGGTATAGAGTGTATGGTATAGAGTGTAGGGTATTGAGTGTAGGGTGTAGAGTGTTGGGTATAGAGTGTAGGGTATAGAGTGTAGGGTATAGAGTGTAGGGTATAGAGTGTAGGGAATAGAGTGTAGAGTGTAAGGTATAGAGTGTAGAGTGTAGGGTATAGAGTGTAGGGTATAGAGTGTAGAGTGTAGGGATTAGAGTGTAGGGTATAGAGTGTAGGGTATAGTGTGTAGGGTATAGAGTGTAGAGTGTAGGGTATAGAGTGTAGAGTGTAGGGTATATAGTGTAGGGTATAGAGTGTAGGGTATAGAGTGTAGGGCATAGAGTGTAGGGTATAGAGTGTAGGGTATAGAGTGTAGAGTGTAGGGTATAGAGTGTAGGGTATAGAGTGTAGGGTATAGAGTGTAGAGTGTAGGGTATAGAGTGTAGGGTATAGAGTGTAGGGTATAGAGTGTAGGGTATAGAGTGTAGGGCATAGAGTGTAGGGTATAGAGTGTAGGGTATAGAGTGTAGAGTGTAGGGTATAGAGTGTAGGGTATAGAGTGTAGGGTATAGAGTGTAGAGTGTAGGGCATAGAGTGTAGAGTGTAGGGTATAGAGTGTAGGGTATAGAGTGTAGGGTAGAGAGTGTAGGGTAGAGAGTGTAGAGTGTAGGGATTAGAGTGTAGGGTATAGAGTGTAGGGTGTAGAGTGTAGGGCATAGAGTGTAGAGTGTAGGGTATAGAGTGTATGGTATAGAGTGTAGAGTATAGAGTGTAGGGTGTAGAGTGTAGGGTATAGAGTGTAGGGTATAGAGTGTAGGGTATAGAGTGTAGGGAATAGAGTGTTGAGTGTAAGGTACAGAGTGTAGAGTGTAGGGCATAGAGTGTAGAGTGTAGGGTATAGAGTGTAGGGTATAGAGTGTAGGGTATAGAGTGTAGGGTATACAGTGTAGGGTATAGAGTGTAGAGTGTAGGGTATAGAGTGTGGAGTGTAGGGTATAGAGTGTAGAGTGTAGGGCATAGAGTGTAGATTGTAGGGTATAGAGTGTAGGGTATAGAGTGTAGGGTATAGAGTGTAGGGTATAGAGTGTAGAGTGTAGGGTAGAGAGTGTAGAGTGTAGGGTATAGAGTGTAGGGTATAGAGTGTAGGGTATAGAGTGTAGAGTGTAGGGATTAGAGTGTAGGGTATAGAGTGTAGGGTGTGGAGTGTAGGGTATAGAGTGTAGAGTGTAGGGTATAGAGTGTAGGGTATAGAGTGTAGGGTATAGAGTGTAGGGTATAGAGTGTAGGGAATAGAGTGTAGAGTGTAAGGTATAGAGTGTAGAGTATAGGGTATAGAGTGTAGGGTATAGAGTGTAGGGTATAGAGTGTAGGGTATAGAGTGTAGGGTATAGAGTGTAGGGAATAGAGTGTAGAGTGTAAGGTATAGAGTGTAGAGTGTAGGGTATAGAGTGTAAGGTATAGAGTGTAGAGTGTAGGGATTAGAGTGTAGGGTATAGAGTGTAGGGTGTAGAGTGTAGGGCATAGAGTGTAGAGTGTAGGGTATAGAGTGTATGGTATAGAGTGTAGAGTATAGAGTGTAGGGTGTAGAGTGTAGGGTATAGAGTGTAGGGTATAGAGTGTAGGGTATAGAGTGTAGGGAATAGAGTGTAGAGTGTAAGGTATAGAGTGTAGAGTGTAGGGTATAGAGTGTAGGGTATAGAGTGTAGGGTATAGAGTGTAGAGTGTAGGGATTAGAGTGTAGGGTATAGAGTGTAGGGTATAGTGTGTAGGGTATAGAGTGTAGAGTGTAGGGTATAGAGTGTAGAGTGTAGGGTATAGAGTGTAGTGTATAGAGTGTAGAGTGTAGGGTATAGAGTGTATGCTATAGAGTGTATGGTGTAGAGTGTATGGTATAGAGTGTAGGGTATACAGTGTAGAGTGTATGGTATAGAGCGTAGGGTGTAGAGTGTAGGGTATAGAGTGTATGTTATAGAGTGTAGGGTATAGAGTGTAGGGTAGAGAGTGTAGAGTGTAGGGTATAGAGTGTAGGGTATAGAGTGTAGGGTATAGAGTGTAGAGTGTAGGGATTAGAGTGTAGGGTATAGAGTGTAGTGTGTAGAATGTAGGGTATAGAGTGTAGAGTGTAGGGTATAGAGTGTATGGTATAGAGTGTAGGGTATAGAGTGTAGGGTGTAGAGTGTAGGGTATAGAGTGTAGGGTATAGAGTGTAGGGTATAGAGTGTAGGGAATAGAGTGTGGAGTGTAAGGTATAGAGTGTAGAGTATAGGGTATAGAGTGTAGGGTATAGAGTGTAGAGTGTAGGGATTAGAGTGTAGGGTATAGAGTGTAGGGTGTAGAGTGTAGGGTATAGAGTGTAGAGTGTAGGGTATAGAGTGTATGGTATAGAGTGTAGGGTATAGAGTGTAGGGTGTAGAGTGTAGGGTATAGAGTGTAGGGTGTAGAGTGTAGGGTATAGAGTGTAGGGTATAGAGTGTAGGGAATCGAGTGTAGAGTGTAAGGTATAGAGTGTAGAGTGTAGGGTATAGAGTGTAGGGTATAGACTGTAGGGTATAGAGTGTAGGGTATAGATTGTAGGCTATAGAGTGTAGGGTATAGAGTGTAGGGTATAGAGTGTAGGGTATAGAGTGTAGGGTATAGAGTGTAGGGTATAGAGTGTAGAGTGTAGGGTATAGTGTGTAGGGTATAGAGTGCAGGGTGTAGAGTGTAGGGTATAGAGTGTAGGGTATAGAGTGTAGAGTGTAGGGTATAGAGTGTAGGGTATAGAGTGTAGGGTATAGAGTGTAGGGTATAGAGTGTAGAGTGTAGGGTATATAGTGTATGGTACAGAGTGTAGGGTATAGAGTGTAGAGTGTAGGGTATAGAGTGTAGGGCATAGAGTGTAGGGTATAGAGTGTAGAGTGTAGGGTATAGAGTGTAGGGTATAGAGTGTAGAGTGTAGGGTATAGAGTGTAGGGTATAGAGTGTAGGGTATAGAGTGTAGGGTATAGAGTGCAGGGTGTAGAGTGTAGGGTATAGAGTGTAGGGTATAGAGTGCAGAGTGTAGGGTATAGAGTGTATGCTATAGAGTGTATGGTGTAGAGTGTATGGTATAGAGTGTAGGGTATAGATTGTAGAGTGTATGGTATAGAGTGTATGGTACAGAGTGTAGGGTATAGAGTGTAGAGTGTAGGGTATAGAGTGTAGGGTATAGAGTGTAGGGTATAGAGTGAAAAGTGTAGGGTATATAGTGTATGGTACAGAGTGTAGGGTATAGAGTGTAGAGTGTAGGGTATAGAGTGTAGGGCATAGAGTGTAGGGTATAGAGTGTAGGGTGTAGAGTGTAGGGTATAGAGTGTAGGGTATAGAGTGTAGGGTGTAGAGTGTAGGGTATAGAGTGTAGGGTATAGAGTGTAGAGTGTAGGGTATAGAGTGTAGGGTATAGAGTGTAGGGTATAGAGTGTAGGGTATAGAGTGTAGGGTATAGAGTGTAGAGTGTAGGGTATAGCGTGTAGAGTGTCGGGTATAGAGTGTAGGGTATAGAGTGTAGGGTATAGAGTGTAGGGTATAGAGTGTAGAGTGTAGGGTATAGAGTGTAGAGTGTAGGGTATAGAGTGTATGGTATAGAGTGTAGGGTATAGAGTGTAGGGTGTAGAGCGTTGGGTATAGAGTGTAGGGTATAGAGTGTAGGGTATAGAGTGTAGGGTATAGAGTGTAGGGAATAGAGTGTAGAGTGTAAGGTATAGAGTGTAGAGTGTAGGGTATAGAGTGTAAGGTATAGAGTGTAGAGTGTAGGGATTAGAGTGTAGGGTATAGAGTGTAGGGTGTAGAGTGTAGGGCATAGAGTGTAGAGTGTAGGGTATAGAGTGTACGGTATAGAGTGTAGAGTATAGAGTGTAGGGTGTAGAGTGTAGGGTATAGAGTGTAGGGTATAGAGTGTAGGGTATAGTGTGTAGGGTATAGAGTGTAGAGTGTAGGGTATAGAGTGTAGAGTGTAGGGTATAGAGTGTAGGGCATAGAGTGTAGAGTGTAGGGTATAGAGTGTATGCTATAGAGTGTATGGTGTAGAGTGTATGGTATAGAGTGTAGGGTATACAGTGTAGAGTGTATGGTATAGAGTGTAGGGTGTAGAGTGTAGGGTATAGAGTGTATGTTATAGAGTGTAGGGTATAGAATGTAGGGTAGAGAGTGTAGAGTGTAGGGTATAGAGTGTAGGGTATAGAGTGTAGGGTATAGAGTGTAGAGTGTAGGGATTAGAGTGTAGGGTATAGAGTGTAGTGTGTAGAGTGTAGGGTATAGAGTGTAGAGTGTAGAGTATAGAGTGTATGGTATAGAGTGTAGGGTATAGAGTGTAGGGTGTAGAGTGTAGGGTATAGAGTGTAGGGTATAGAGTGTAGGGTATAGAGTGTAGGGAATAGAGTGTAGAGTGTGAGGTATAGAGTGTAGAGTATAGGGTATAGAGTGTAGGGTATAGAGTGTAGAGTGTAGGGATTAGAGTGTAGGGTATAGAGTGTAGGGTGTAGAGTGTAGGGTATAGAGTGTAGAGTGTAGGGTATAGAGTGTATGGTATAGAGTGTAGGGTATAGAGTGTAGGGTGTAGAGTGTAGGGTATAGAGTGTAGGGTATAGAGTGTAGGGTATAGAGTGTAGGGTATAGAGTGTAGGGAATCGAGTGTAGAGTGTAAGGTATAGAGTGTAGAGTGTAGGGTATAGAGTGTAGGGTATAGACTGTAGGGTATAGAGAGTAGGGTATAGATTGTAGGCTATAGAGTGTAGGGTATAGAGTGTAGGGTATAGAGTGTAGAGTGTAGGATATAGAGTGTAGGGTATAGAGTGTAGGGTATAGAGTGTAGAGTGTAGGGTATAGTGTGTAGGGTATAGAGTGCAGGGTGTAGAGTGTAGGGTATAGAGTGTAGGGTATAGAGTGTAGAGTGTAGGGTATAGAGTGTATGCTATAGAGTGTATGGTGTAGAGTGTATGGTATAGAGTGTAGGGTATAGATTGTAGAGTGTATGGTATAGAGTGTATGGTACAGAGTGTAGGGTATAGAGTGTAGAGTGTAGGGTATAGAGTGTAGGGTATAGAGTGTAGGGTATAGAGTGTAGGGTATAGAGTGTAGAGTGTAGGGTATATAGTGTATGGTACAGAGTGTAGGGTATAGAGTGTAGGGTGTAGAGTGTAGGGTATAGAGTGTAGGGTATAGAGTGTAGAGTGTAGGGTATAGAGTGTAGGGTATAGAGTGTAGGGTATAGAGTGTAGGGTATAGAGTGCAGGGTGTAGAGTGTAGGGTATAGAGTGTAGGGTATAGAGTGTAGAGTGTAGGGTATAGAGTGTATGCTATAGAGTGTATGGTGTAGAGTGTATGGTATAGAGTGTAGGGTATAGATTGTAGAGTGTATGGTATAGAGTGTATGGTACAGAGTGTAGGGTATAGAGTGTAGAGTGTAGGGTATAGAGTGTAGGGTATAGAGTGTAGGGTATAGAGTGTAGGGTATAGAGTGTAGAGTGTAGGGTATATAGTGTATGGTACAGAGTGTAGGGTATAGAGTGTAGAGTGTAGGGTATAGAGTGTAGGGCATAGAGTGTAGGGTATAGAGTGTAGGGTGTAGAGTGTAGGGTATAGAGTGTAGGGTATAGAGTGTAGAGTGTAGGGTATAGAGTGTAGGGTATAGAGTGTAGGGTATAGAGTGTAGGGTTTAGAGAGTAGGGTATAGAGTGTAGAGTGTAGGGTATAGCGTGTAGAGTGTCGGGTATAGAATGTAGGGTATAGAGTGTAGGGTATAGAGTGTAGGGTATAGAGTGTAGAGTGTAGGGTATAGAGTGTAGAGTGTAGGGTATAGAGTGTATGGTATAGAGTGTAGGGTATTGAGTGTAGGGTGTAGAGTGTTGGGTATAGAGTGTAGGGTATAGAGTGTAGGGTATAGAGTGTAGGGTATAGAGTGTAGGGAATAGAGTGTAGAGTGTAAGGTATAGAGTGTAGAGTGTAGGGTATAGAGTGTAGAGTGTAGGGATTAGAGTGTAGGGTATAGAGTGTAGGGTATAGTGTGTCGGGTATAGAGTGTAGAGTGTAGGGTATAGAGTGTAGAGTGTAGGGTATAGAGTGTAGGGTATAGAGTGTAGGGTATAAAGTGTAGGGCATAGAGTGTAGGGTATAGAGTGTAGGGTATAGAGTGTAGAGTGTAGGGTATAGAGTGTAGGGTATAGAGTGTAGGGTATAGAGTGTAGAGTGTAGGGTATAGAGTGTAGGGTATAGAGTGTAGGGTATAGAGTGTAGGGTATAGAGTGTAGGAGATAGAGTGTAGGGTATAGAGTGTAGGGTATAGAGTGTAGAGTGTAGGGTATAGAGTGTAGGGTATAGAGTGTAGGGTATAGAGTGTAGAGTGTAGGGCATAGAGTGTAGAGTGTAGGGTATAGAGTGTAGGGTATAGAGTGTAGGGTAGAGACTGTAGGGTAGAGAGTGTAGAGTGTAGGGATTAGAGTGTAGGGTATAGAGTGTAGGGTGTAGAGTGTAGGGCATAGAGTGTAGAGTGTAGGGTATAGAGTGTATGGTATAGAGTGTAGAGTATAGAGTGTAGGGTGTAGAGTGTAGGGTATAGAGTGTAGGGTATAGAGTGTAGGGTATAGAGTGTAGGGAATAGAGTGTTGAGTGTAAGGTACAGAGTGTAGAGTGTAGGGCATAGAGTGTAGGGTATAGAGTGTAGGGCATAGAGTGTAGGGTATAGAGTGTAGGGTGTAGAGTGTAGGGTATAGAGTGTAGGGTATAGAGTGTAGAGTGTAGGGTATAGAGTGTAGGGTATAGAGTGTAGGGTATAGAGTGTAGGGTTTAGAGTGTAGTGTATAGAGTGTAGAGTGTAGGGTATAGCGTGTAGAGTGTCGGGTATAGAGTGTAGGGTATAGAGTGTAGGGTATAGAGTGTAGAGTGTAGGGTATAGTGTGTAGGGTATAGAGTGCAGGGTGTAGAGTGTAGGGTATAGAGTGTAGGGTATAGAGTGTAGAGTGTAGGGTATAGAGTGTATGCTATAGAGTGTATGGTGTAGAGTGTATGGTATAGAGTGTAGGGTATAGATTGTAGAGTGTATGGTATAGAGTGTATGGTACAGAATGTAGGGTATAGAGTGTAGAGTGTAGGGTATAGAGTGTAGGGTATAGAGTGTAGGGTATAGAGTGTAGAGTGTAGGGTATATAGTGTATGGTACAGAGTGTAGGGTATAGAGTGTAGAGTGTAGGGTATAGAGTGTAGGGTATAGAGTGTAGGGTATAGAGTGTAGGGCATAGAGTGTAGGGTATAGAGTGTAGGGTGTAGAGTGTAGGGTATAGAGTGTAGGGTATAGAGTGTAGAGTGTAGGGTATAGAGTGTAGGGTATAGAGTGTAGGGTATAGAGTGTAGGGTTTAGAGTGTAGGGTATAGAGTGTAGAGTGTAGGGTATAGCGTGTAGAGTGTCGGGTATAGAGTGTAGGGTATAGAGTGTAGGGTATAGAGTGTAGGGTATAGAGTGTAGAGTGTAGGGTATAGAGTGTAGAGTGTAGGGTATAGAGTGTATGGTATAGAGTGTAGGGTATTGAGTGTAGGGTGTAGAGTGTTGGGTATAGAGTGTAGGGTATAGAGTGTAGGGTATAGAGTGTAGGGTATAGAGTGTAGGGAATAGAGTGTAGAGTGTAAGGTATAGAGTGTAGAGTGTAGGGTATAGAGTGTAGGGTATAGAGTGTAGAGTGTAGGGATTAGAGTGTAGGGTATAGAGTGTAGGGTATAGTGTGTAGGGTATAGAGTGTAGAGTGTAGGGTATAGAGTGTAGAGTGTAGGGTATATAGTGTAGGGTATAGAGTGTAGGGTATAGAGTGTAGGGCATAGAGTGTAGGGTATAGAGTGTAGGGTATAGAGTGTAGAGTGTAGGGTATAGAGTGTAGGGTATAGAGTGTAGGGTGTAGGGTATAGAGTGTAGGGTATAGAGTGTAGGGTATAGAGTGTAGGGTATAGAGTGTAGGGCATAGAGTGTAGGGTATAGAGTGTAGGGTATAGAGTGTAGAGTGTAGGGTATAGAGTGTAGGGTATAGAGTGTAGGGTATAGAGTGTAGAGTGTAGGGCATAGAGTGTAGAGTGTAGGGTATAGAGTGTAGGGTATAGAGTGTAGGGTAGAGAGTGTAGGGTAGAGAGTGTAGAGTGTAGGGATTAGAGTGTAGGGTATAGAGTGTAGGGTGTAGAGTGTAGGGCATAGAGTGTAGAGTGTAGGGTATAGAGTGTATGGTATAGAGTGTAGAGTATAGAGTGTAGGGTGTAGAGTGTAGGGTATAGAGTGTAGGGTATAGAGTGTAGGGTATAGAGTGTAGGGAATAGAGTGTTGAGTGTAAGGTACAGAGTGTAGAGTGTAGGGCATAGAGTGTAGAGTGTAGGGTATAGAGTGTAGGGTATAGAGTGTAGGGTATAGAGTGTAGGGTATACAGTGTAGGGTATAGAGTGTAGAGTGTAGGGTATAGAGTGTGGAGTGTAGGGTATAGAGTGTAGAGTGTAGGGCATAGAGTGTAGATTGTAGGGTATAGAGTGTAGGGTATAGAGTGTAGGGTATAGAGTGTAGGGTATAGAGTGTAGAGTGTAGGGTATAGAGTGTAGGGTGTGGAGTGTAGGGTATAGAGTGTAGAGTGTAGGGTATAGAGTGTAGGGTATAGAGTGTAGGGTATAGAGTGTAGGGTATAGAGTGTAGGGAATAGAGTGTAGAGTGTAAGGTATAGAGTGTAGAGTATAGGGTATAGAGTGTAGGGTATAGAGTGTAGGGTATAGAGTGTAGGGTATAGAGTGTAGGGTATACAGTGTAGAGTGTATGGTATAGAGCGTAGGGTGTACAGTGTAGGGTATAGAGTGTATGTTATAGAGTGTAGGGTATAGAGTGTAGGGTAGAGAGTGTAGAGTGTAGGGTATAGAGTGTAGGGTATAGAGTGTAGGGTATAGAGTGTAGAGTGTAGGGATTAGAGTGTAGGGTATAGAGTGTAGTGTGTAGAATGTAGGGTATAGAGTGTAGAGTGTAGGGTATAGAGTGTATGGTATAGAGTGTAGGGTATAGAGTGTAGGGTGTAGAGTGTAGGGTATAGAGTGTAGGGTATAGAGTGTAGGGTATAGAGTGTAGGGAATAGAGTGTGGAGTGTAAGGTATAGAGTGTAGAGTATAGGGTATAGAGTGTAGGGTATAGAGTGTAGAGTGTAGGGATTAGAGTGTAGGGTATAGAGTGTAGGGTGTAGAGTGTAGGGTATAGAGTGTAGAGTGTAGGGTATAGAGTGTATGGTATAGAGTGTAGGGTATAGAGTGTAGGGTGTAGAGTGTAGGGTATAGAGTGTAGGGTATAGAGTGTAGGGTATAGAGTGTAGGGTATAGAGTGTAGGGAATCGAGTGTAGAGTGTAAGGTATAGAGTGTAGAGTGTAGGGTATAGAGTGTAGGGTATAGACTGTAGGGTATAGAGTGTAGGGTATAGATTGTAGGCTATAGAGTGTAGGGTATAGAGTGTAGGGTATAGAGTGTAGGGTATAGAGTGTAGGGTATAGAGTGTAGGGTATAGAGTGTAGAGTGTAGGGTATAGTGTGTAGGGTATAGAGTGCAGGGTGTAGAGTGTAGGGTATAGAGTGTAGGGTATAGAGTGTGGAGTGTAGGGTATAGAGTGTATGCTATAGAGTGTATGGTGTAGAGTGTATGGTATAGAGTGTAGGGTATAGATTGTAGAGTGTATGGTATAGAGTGTATGGTACAGAGTGTAGGGTATAGAGTGTAGAGTGTAGGGTATAGAGTGTAGGGTATAGAGTGTAGGGTATAGAGTGTAGGGTATAGAGTGTAGAGTGTAGGGTATATAGTGTATGGTACAGAGTGTAGGGTATAGAGTGTAGAGTGTAGGGTATAGAGTGTAGGGCATAGAGTGTAGGGTATAGAGTGTAGGGTGTAGAGTGTAGGGTATAGAGTGTAGGGTATAGAGTGTAGAGTGTAGGGTATAGAGTGTAGGGTATAGAGTGTAGGGTATAGAGTGTAGGGTATAGAGTGCAGGGTGTAGAGTGTAGGGTATAGAGTGTAGGGTATAGAGTGTAGGGCATAGAGTGTAGGGTATAGAGTGTAGAGTGTAGGGTATAGAGTGTAGGGTATAGAGTGTAGGGTATAGAGTGTAGGGTATAGAGTGTAGGGCATAGAGTGTAGGGTATAGAGTGTAGGGTATAGAGTGTAGAGTGTAGGGTATAGAGTGTAGGGTATAGAGTGTAGGGTATAGAGTGCAGAGTGTAGGGCATAGAGTGTAGAGTGTAGGGTATAGAGTGTAGGGTATAGAGTGTAGGGTAGAGAGTGTAGGGTAGAGAGTGTAGAGTGTAGGGATTAGAGTGTAGGGTATAGAGTGTAGGGTGTAGAGTGTAGGGCATAGAGTGTAGGGTATAGAGTGTAGGGTATAGAGTGTAGGGTATAGAGTGTAGGGCATAGAGTGTAGGGTATAGAGTGTAGGGTATAGAGTGTAGAGTGTAGGGTATAGAGTGTAGGGTATAGAGTGTAGGGTATAGAGTGTAGAGTGTAGGGCATAGAGTGTAGAGTGTAGGGTATAGAGTGTAGGGTATAGAGTGTAGGGTAGAGAGTGTAGGGTAGAGAGTGTAGAGTGTAGGGATTAGAGTGTAGGGTATAGAGTGTAGGGTGTAGAGTGTAGGGTATAGAGTGTAGGGTATAGAGTGTAGGGTATAGAGTGTAGGGAATAGAGTGTGGAGTGTAAGGTATAGAGTGTAGAGTATAGGGTATAGAGTGTAGGGTATAGAGTGTAGAGTGTAGGGATTAGAGTGTAGGGTATAGAGTGTAGGGTGTAGAGTGTAGGGTATAGAGTGTAGAGTGTAGGGTATAGAGTGTATGGTATAGAGTGTAGGGTATAGAGTGTAGGGTGTAGAGTGTAGGGTATAGAGTGTAGGGTATAGAGTGTAGGGTATAGAGTGTAGGGTATAGAGTGTAGGGAATCGAGTGTAGAGTGTAAGGTATAGAGTGTAGAGTGTAGGGTATAGAGTGTAGGGTATAGACTGTAGGGTATAGAGTGTAGGGTATAGATTGTAGGCTATAGAGTGTAGGGTATAGAGTGTAGGGTATAGAGTGTAGGGTATAGAGTGTAGGGTATAGAGTGTAGGGTATAGAGTGTAGAGTGTAGGGTATAGTGTGTAGGGTATAGAGTGCAGGGTGTAGAGTGTAGGGTATAGAGTGTAGGGTATAGAGTGTGGAGTGTAGGGTATAGAGTGTATGCTATAGAGTGTATGGTGTAGAGTGTATGGTATAGAGTGTAGGGTATAGATTGTAGAGTGTATGGTATAGAGTGTATGGTACAGAGTGTAGGGTATAGAGTGTAGAGTGTAGGGTATAGAGTGTAGGGTATAGAGTGTAGGGTATAGAGTGTAGGGTATAGAGTGTAGAGTGTAGGGTATATAGTGTATGGTACAGAGTGTAGGGTATAGAGTGTAGAGTGTAGGGTATAGAGTGTAGGGCATAGAGTGTAGGGTATAGAGTGTAGGGTGTAGAGTGTAGGGTATAGAGTGTAGGGTATAGAGTGTAGAGTGTAGGGTATAGAGTGTAGGGTATAGAGTGTAGGGTATAGAGTGTAGGGTATAGAGTGCAGGGTGTAGAGTGTAGGGTATAGAGTGTAGGGTATAGAGTGTAGGGCATAGAGTGTAGGGTATAGAGTGTAGAGTGTAGGGTATAGAGTGTAGGGTATAGAGTGTAGGGTATAGAGTGTAGGGTATAGAGTGTAGGGCATAGAGTGTAGGGTATAGAGTGTAGGGTATAGAGTGTAGAGTGTAGGGTATAGAGTGTAGGGTATAGAGTGTAGGGTATAGAGTGTAGAGTGTAGGGCATAGAGTGTAGAGTGTAGGGTATAGAGTGTAGGGTATAGAGTGTAGGGTAGAGAGTGTAGGGTAGAGAGTGTAGAGTGTAGGGATTAGAGTGTAGGGTATAGAGTGTAGGGTGTAGAGTGTAGGGCATAGAGTGTAGAGTGTAGGGTATAGAGTGTATGGTATAGAGTGTAGAGTATAGAGTGTAGGGTGTAGAGTGTAGGGTATAGAGTGTAGGGTATAGAGTGTAGGGTATAGAGTGTAGGGAATAGAGTGTTGAGTGTAAGGTACAGAGTGTAGAGTGTAGGGCATAGAGTGTAGAGTGTAGGGTATAGAGTGTAGGGTATAGAGTGTAGGGTATAGAGTGTAGGGTATACAGTGTAGGGTATAGAGTGTAGAGTGTAGGGTATAGAGTGTGGAGTGTAGGGTATAGAGTGTAGAGTGTAGGGCATAGAGTGTAGATTGTAGGGTATAGAGTGTAGGGTATAGAGTGTAGGGTATAGAGTGTAGGGTATAGAGTGTAGAGTGTAGGGTAGAGAGTGTAGAGTGTAGGGTATAGAGTGTAGGGTATAGAGTGTAGGGTATAGAGTGTAGAGTGTAGGGATTAGAGTGTAGGGTATAGAGTGTAGGGTGTGGAGTGTAGGGTATAGAGTGTAGAGTGTAGGGTATAGAGTGTAGGGTATAGAGTGTAGGGTATAGAGTGTAGGGTATAGAGTGTAGGGAATAGAGTGTAGAGTGTAAGGTATAGAGTGTAGAGTATAGGGTATAGAGTGTAGGGTATAGAGTGTAGGGTATAGAGTGTAGGGTATAGAGTGTAGGGTATAGAGTGTAGGGAATAGAGTGTAGAGTGTAAGGTATAGAGTGTAGAGTGTAGGGTATAGAGTGTAAGGTATAGAGTGTAGAGTGTAGGGATTAGAGTGTAGGGTATAGAGTGTAGGGTGTAGAGTGTAGGGCATAGAGTGTAGAGTGTAGGGTATAGAGTGTATGGTATAGAGTGTAGAGTATAGAGTGTAGGGTGTAGAGTGTAGGGTATAGAGTGTAGGGTATAGAGTGTAGGGTATAGAGTGTAGGGAATAGAGTGTAGAGTGTAAGGTATAGAGTGTAGAGTGTAGGGTATAGAGTGTAGGGTATAGAGTGTAGGGTATAGAGTGTAGAGTGTAGGGATTAGAGTGTAGGGTATAGAGTGTAGGGTATAGTGTGTAGGGTATAGAGTGTAGAGTGTAGGGTATAGAGTGTAGAGTGTAGGGTATAGAGTGTAGTGTATAGAGTGTAGAGTGTAGGGTATAGAGTGTATGCTATAGAGTGTATGGTGTAGAGTGTATGGTATAGAGTGTAGGGTATACAGTGTAGAGTGTATGGTATAGAGCGTAGGGTGTAGAGTGTAGGGTATAGAGTGTATGTTATAGAGTGTAGGGTATAGAGTGTAGGGTAGAGAGTGTAGAGTGTAGGGTATAGAGTGTAGGGTATAGAGTGTAGGGTATAGAGTGTAGAGTGTAGGGATTAGAGTGTAGGGTATAGAGTGTAGTGTGTAGAATGTAGGGTATAGAGTGTAGAGTGTAGGGTATAGAGTGTATGGTATAGAGTGTAGGGTATAGAGTGTAGGGTGTAGAGTGTAGGGTATAGAGTGTAGGGTATAGAGTGTAGGGTATAGAGTGTAGGGAATAGAGTGTGGAGTGTAAGGTATAGAGTGTAGAGTATAGGGTATAGAGTGTAGGGTATAGGGTGTAGAGTGTAGGGATTAGAGTGTAGGGTATAGAGTGTAGGGTGTAGAGTGTAGGGTATAGAGTGTAGAGTGTAGGGTATAGAGTGTATGGTATAGAGTGTAGGGTATAGAGTGTAGGGTGTAGAGTGTAGGGTATAGAGTGTAGGGTATAGAGTGTAGGGTATAGAGTGTAGGGTATAGAGTGTAGGGAATCGAGTGTAGAGTGTAAGGTATAGAGTGTAGAGTGTAGGGTATAGAGTGTAGGGTATAGACTGTAGGGTATAGAGTGTAGGGTATAGATTGTAGGCTATAGAGTGTAGGGTATAGAGTGTAGGGTATAGAGTGTAGGGTATAGAGTGTAGGGTATAGAGTGTAGGGTATAGAGTGTAGAGTGTAGGGTATAGTGTGTAGGGTATAGAGTGCAGGGTGTAGAGTGTAGGGTATAGAGTGTAGGGTATAGAGTGTGGAGTGTAGGGTATAGAGTGTATGCTATAGAGTGTATGGTGTAGAGTGTATGGTATAGAGTGTAGGGTATAGATTGTAGAGTGTATGGTATAGAGTGTATGGTACAGAGTGTAGGGTATAGAGTGTAGAGTGTAGGGTATAGAGTGTAGGGTATAGAGTGTAGGGTATAGAGTGTAGGGTATAGAGTGTAGAGTGTAGGGTATATAGTGTATGGTACAGAGTGTAGGGTATAGAGTGTAGAGTGTAGGGTATAGAGTGTAGGGCATAGAGTGCAGGGTATAGAGTGTAGGGTGTAGAGTGTAGGGTATAGAGTGTAGGGTATAGAGTGTAGAGTGTAGGGTATAGAGTGTAGGGTATAGAGTGTAGGGTATAGAGTGTAGGGTATAGAGTGCAGGGTGTAGAGTGTAGGGTATAGAGTGTAGGGTATAGAGTGTAGAGTGTAGGGTATAGAGTGTATGCTATAGAGTGTATGGTGTAGAGTGTATGGTATAGAGTGTAGGGTATAGATTGTAGAGTGTATGGTATAGAGTGTATGGTACAGAGTGTAGGGTATAGAGTGTAGAGTGTAGGGTATAGAGTGTAGGGTATAGAGTGTAGGGTATAGAGTGTAGGGTATAGAGTGTAGAGTGTAGGGTATATAGTGTATGGTACAGAGTGTAGGGTATAGAGTGTAGAGTGTAGGGTATAGAGTGTAGGGCATAGAGTGTAGGGTATAGAGTGTAGGGTGTAGAGTGTAGGGTATAGAGTGTAGGGTATAGAGTGTAGGGTGTAGAGTGTAGGGTATAGAGTGTAGGGTATAGAGTGTAGAGTGTAGGGTATAGAGTGTAGGGTATAGAGTGTAGGGTATAGAGTGTAGGGTATAGAGTGTAGGGTATAGAGTGTAGAGTGTAGGGTATAGAGTGTAGAGTGTAGGGTATAGAGTGTATGGTATAGAGTGTAGGGTATAGAGTGTAGGGTGTAGAGCGTTGGGTATAGAGTGTAGGGTATAGAGTGTAGGGTATAGAGTGTAGGGTATAGAGTGTAGGGAATAGAGTGTAGAGTGTAAGGTATAGAGTGTAGAGTGTAGGGTATAGAGTGTAAGGTATAGAGTGTAGAGTGTAGGGATTAGAGTGTAGGGTATAGAGTGTAGGGTGTAGAGTGTAGGGCATAGAGTGTAGAGTGTAGGGTATAGAGTGTATGGTATAGAGTGTAGAGTATAGAGTGTAGGGTGTAGAGTGTAGGGTATAGAGTGTAGGGTATAGAGTGTAGGGTATAGAGTGTAGGGAATAGAGTGTAGAGTGTAAGGTATAGAGTGTAGAGTGTAGGGTATAGAGTGTAGGGTATGGAGTGTAGAGTGTAGGGATTAGAGTGTAGGGTATAGAGTGTAGGGTATAGTGTGTAGGGTATAGAGTGTAGAGTGTAGGGTATAGAGTGTAGAGTGTAGGGTATAGAGAGTAGGGCATAGAGTGTAGAGTGTAGGGTATAGAGTGTATGCTATAGAGTGTATGGTGTAGAGTGTATGGTATAGAGTGTAGGGTATACAGTGTAGAGTGTATGGTATAGAGTGTAGGGTGTAGAGTGTAGGGTATAGAGTGTATGTTATAGAGTGTAGGGTATAGAATGTAGGGTAGAGAGTGTAGAGTGTAGGGTATAGAGTGTAGGGTATAGAGTGTAGGGTATAGAGTGTAGAGTGTAGGGATTAGAGTGTAGGGTATAGAGTGTAGTGTGTAGAGTGTAGGGTATAGAGTGTAGAGTGTAGAGTATAGAGTGTATGGTATAGAGTGTAGGGTATAGAGTGTAGGGTGTAGAGTGTAGGGTATAGAGTGTAGGGTATAGAGTGTAGGGTATAGAGTGTAGGGAATAGAGTGTAGAGTGTGAGGTATAGAGTGTAGAGTATAGGGTATAGAGTGTAGGGTATAGAGTGTAGAGTGTAGGGATTAGAGTGTAGGGTATAGAGTGTAGGGTGTAGAGTGTAGGGTATAGAGTGTAGAGTGTAGGGTATAGAGTATATGGTATAGAGTGTAGGGTATAGAGTGTAGGGTGTAGAGTGTAGGGTATAGAGTGTAGGGTATAGAGTGTAGGGTATAGAGTGTAGGGTATAGAGTGTAGGGAATCGAGTGTAGAGTGTAAGGTATAGATTGTAGAGTGTAGGGTATAGAGTGTAGGGTATAGACTGTAGGGTATAGACTGTAGGGTATAGAGTGTAGGGTATAGATTGTAGGCTATAGAGTGTAGGGTATAGAGTGTAGGGTATAGAGTGTAGAGTGTAGGGTATAGAGTGTAGGGTATAGAGTGTAGGGTATAGAGTGTAGGGTATAGAGTGTAGAGTGTAGGGTATAGTGTGTAGGGTATAGAGTGCAGGGTGTAGAGTGTAGGGTATAGAGTGTAGGGTATAGAGTGTAGAGTGTAGGGTATAGAGTGTATGCTATAGAGTGTATGGTGTAGAGTGTATGGTATAGAGTGTAGGGTATAGATTGTAGAGTGTATGGTATAGAGTGTATGGTACAGAGTGTAGGGTATAGAGTGTAGAGTGTAGGGTATAGAGTGTAGGGTATAGAGTGTAGGGTATAGAGTGTAGGGTATAGAGTGTAGAGTGTAGGGTATATAGTGTATGGTACAGAGTGTAGGGTATAGAGTGTAGAGTGTAGGGTATAGAGTGTAGGGCATAGAGTGTAGGGTATAGAGTGTAGGGTGTAGAGTGTAGGGTATAGAGTGTAGGGTATAGAGTGTAGAGTGTAGGGTATAGAGTGTAGGGTATAGAGTGTAGGGTATAGAGTGTAGGGTATAGAGTGCAGGGTGTAGAGTGTAGGGTATAGAGTGTAGGGTATAGAGTGTAGAGTGTAGGGTATAGAGTGTATGCTATAGAGTGTATGGTGTAGAGTGTATGGTATAGAGTGTAGGGTATAGATTGTAGAGTGTATGGTATAGAGTGTATGGTACAGAGTGTAGGGTATAGAGTGTAGAGTGTAGGGTATAGAGTGTAGGGTATAGAGTGTAGGGTATAGAGTGTAGGGTATAGAGTGTAGAGTGTAGGGTATATAGTGTATGGTACAGAGTGTAGGGTATAGAGTGTAGAGTGTAGGGTATAGAGTGTAGGGCATAGAGTGTAGGGTATAGATTGTAGGGTGTAGAGTGTAGGGTATAGAGTGTAGGGTATAGAGTGTAGAGTGTAGGGTATAGAGTGTAGGGTATAGAGTGTAGGGTATAGAGTGTAGGGTTTAGAGAGTAGGGTATAGAGTGTAGAGTGTAGGGTATAGCGTGTAGAGTGTCGGGTATAGAATGTAGGGTATAGAGTGTAGGGTATAGAGTGTAGGGTATAGAGTGTAGAGTGTAGGGTATAGAGTGTAGAGTGTAGGGTATAGAGTGTATGGTATAGAGTGTAGGGTATTGAGTGTAGGGTGTAGAGTGTTGGGTATAGAGTGTAGGGTATAGAGTGTAGGGTATAGAGTGTAGGGTATAGAGTGTAGGGAATAGAGTGTAGAGTGTAAGGTATAGAGTGTAGAGTGTAGGGTATAGAGTGTAGAGTGTAGGGATTAGAGTGTAGGGTATAGAGTGTAGGGTATAGTGTGTCGGGTATAGAGTGTAGAGTGTAGGGTATAGAGTGTAGAGTGTAGGGTATAGAGTGTAGGGTATAGAGTGTAGGGTATAAAGTGTAGGGCATAGAGTGTAGGGTATAGAGTGTAGGGTATAGAGTGTAGAGTGTAGGGTATAGAGTGTAGGGTATAGAGTGTAGGGTATAGAGTGTAGAGTGTAGGGTATAGAGTGTAGGGTATAGAGTGTAGGGTATAGAGTGTAGGGTATAGAGTGTAGGAGATAGAGTGTAGGGTATAGAGTGTAGGGTATAGAGTGTAGAGTGTAGGGTATAGAGTGTAGGGTATAGAGTGTAGGGTATAGAGTGTAGAGTGTAGGGCATAGAGTGTAGAGTGTAGGGTATAGAGTGTAGGGTATAGAGTGTAGGGTAGAGAGTGTAGGGTAGAGAGTGTAGAGTGTAGGGATTAGAGTGTAGGGTATAGAGTGTAGGGTGTAGAGTGTAGGGCATAGAGTTTAGAGTGTATGGTATAGAGTGTAGAGTATAGAGTGTAGGGTGTAGAGTGTAGGGTATAGAGTGTAGGGTATAGAGTGTAGGGTATAGAGTGTAGGGAATAGAGTGTTGAGTGTAAGGTACAGAGTGTAGAGTGTAGGGCATAGAGTGTAGGGTATAGAGTGTAGGGCATAGAGTGTAGGGTATAGAGTGTAGGGTGTAGAGTGTAGGGTATAGAGTGTAGGGTATAGAGTGTAGAGTGTAGGGTATAGAGTGTAGGGTATAGAGTGTAGGGTATAGAGTGTAGGGTTTAGAGTGTAGTGTATAGAGTGTAGAGTGTAGGGTATAGCGTGTAGAGTGTCGGGTATAGAGTGTAGGGTATAGAGTGTAGGGTATAGAGTGTAGAGTGTAGGGTATAGTGTGTAGGGTATAGAGTGCAGGGTGTAGAGTGTAGGGTATAGAGTGTAGGGTATAGAGTGTAGAGTGTAGGGTATAGAGTGTATGCTATAGAGTGTATGGTGTAGAGTGTATGGTATAGAGTGTAGGGTATAGATTGTAGAGTGTATGGTATAGAGTGTATGGTACAGAATGTAGGGTATAGAGTGTAGAGTGTAGGGTATAGAGTGTAGGGTATAGAGTGTAGGGTATAGAGTGTAGAGTGTAGGGTATATAGTGTATGGTACAGAGTGTAGGGTATAGAGTGTAGAGTGTAGGGTATAGAGTGTAGGGTATAGAGTGTAGGGTATAGAGTGTAGGGCATAGAGTGTAGGGTATAGAGTGTAGGGTGTAGAGTGTAGGGTATAGAGTGTAGGGTATAGAGTGTAGAGTGTAGGGTATAGAGTGTAGGGTATAGAGTGTAGGGTATAGAGTGTAGGGTTTAGAGTGTAGGGTATAGAGTGTAGAGTGTAGGGTATAGCGTGTAGAGTGTCGGGTATAGAGTGTAGGGTATAGAGTGTAGGGTATAGAGTGTAGGGTATAGAGTGTAGAGTGTAGGGTATAGAGTGTAGAGTGTAGGGTATAGAGTGTATGGTATAGAGTGTAGGGTATTGAGTGTAGGGTGTAGAGTGTTGGGTATAGAGTGTAGGGTATAGAGTGTAGGGTATAGAGTGTAGGGTATAGAGTGTAGGGAATAGAGTGTAGAGTGTAAGGTATAGAGTGTAGAGTGTAGGGTATAGAGTGTAGGGTATAGAGTGTAGAGTGTAGGGATTAGAGTGTAGGGTATAGAGTGTAGGGTATAGTGTGTAGGGTATAGAGTGTAGAGTGTAGGGTATAGAGTGTAGAGTGTAGGGTATAGAGTGTAGGGTATAGAGTGTAGGGTATAGAGTGTAGGGCATAGAGTGTAGGGTATAGAGTGTAGGGTATAGAGTGTAGAGTGTAGGGTATAGAGTGTAGGGTATAGAGTGTAGGGTATAGAGTGTAGAGTGTAGGGTATAGAGTGTAGGGTATAGAGTGTAGGGTATAGAGTGTAGGGTATAGAGTGTAGGGCATAGAGTGTAGGGTATAGAGTGCAGGGTATAGAGTGTAGAGTGTAGGGTATAGAGTGTAGGGTATAGAGTGTAAGGTATAGAGTGTAGAGTGTAGGGCATAGAGTGTAGAGTGTAGGGTATAGAGTGTAGGGTATAGAGTGTAGGGTAGAGAGTGTAGGGTAGAGAGTGTAGAGTGTAGGGATTAGAGTGTAGGGTATAGAGTGTAGGGTGTAGAGTGTAGGGCATAGAGTGTAGAGTGTAGGGTATAGAGTGTATGGTATAGAGTGTAGAGTATAGAGTGTAGGGTGTAGAGTGTAGGGTATAGAGTGTAGGGTATAGAGTGTAGGGTATAGAGTGTAGGGAATAGAGTGTTGAGTGTAAGGTACAGAGTGTAGAGTGTAGGGCATAGAGTGTAGAGTGTAGGGTATAGAGTGTAGGGTATAGAGTGTAGGGTATAGAGTGTAGGGTATACAGTGTAGGGTATAGAGTGTAGAGTGTAGGGTATAGAGTGTAGAGTGTAGGGTATAGAGTGTAGAGTGTAGGGCATAGAGTGTAGATTGTAGGGTATAGAGTGTAGGGTATAGAGTGTAGGGTATAGAGTGTAGGGTATAGAGTGTAGAGTGTAGGGTAGAGAGTGTAGAGTGTAGGGTATAGAGTGTAGGGTATAGAGTGTAGGGTATAGAGTGTAGAGTGTAGGGATTAGAGTGTAGGGTATAGAGTGTAGGGTGTGGAGTGTAGGGTATAGAGTGTAGAGTGTAGGGTATAGAGTGTAGGGTATAGAGTGTAGGGTATAGAGTGTAGGGTATAGAGTGTAGGGAATAGAGTGTAGAGTGTAAGGTATAGAGTGTAGAGTATAGGGTATAGAGTGTAGGGTATAGAGTGTAGGGTATAGAGTGTAGGGTATAGAGTGTAGGGTATAGAGTGTAGGGAATAGAGTGTAGAGTGTAAGGTATAGAGTGTAGAGTGTAGGGTATAGAGTGTAAGGTATAGAGTGTAGAGTGTAGGGATTAGAGTGTAGGGTATAGAGTGTAGGGTGTAGAGTGTAGGGCATAGAGTGTAGAGTGTAGGGTATAGAGTGTATGGTATAGAGTGTAGAGTATAGAGTGTAGGGTGTAGAGTGTAGGGTATAGAGTGTAGGGTATAGAGTGTAGGGTATAGAGTGTAGGGAATAGAGTGTAGAGTGTAAGGTATAGAGTGTAGAGTGTAGGGTATAGAGTGTAGGGTATAGAGTGTAGGGTATAGAGTGTAGAGTGTAGGGATTAGAGTGTAGGGTATAGAGTGTAGGGTATAGTGTGTAGGGTATAGAGTGTAGAGTGTAGGGTATAGAGTGTAGAGTGTAGGGTATAGAGTGTAGTGTATAGAGTGTAGAGTGTAGGGTATAGAGTGTATGCTATAGAGTGTATGGTGTAGAGTGTATGGTATAGAGTGTAGGGTATACAGTGTAGAGTGTATGGTATAGAGCGTAGGGTGTAGAGTGTAGGGTATAGAGTGTATGTTATAGAGTGTAGGGTATAGAGTGTAGGGTAGAGAGTGTAGAGTGTAGGGTATAGAGTGTAGGGTATAGAGTGTAGGGTATAGAGTGTAGAGTGTAGGGATTAGAGTGTAGGGTATAGAGTGTAGTGTGTAGAATGTAGGGTATAGAGTGTAGAGTGTAGGGTATAGAGTGTATGGTATAGAGTGTAGGGTATAGAGTGTAGGGTGTAGAGTGTAGGGTATAGAGTGTAGGGTATAGAGTGTAGGGTATAGAGTGTAGGGAATAGAGTGCGGAGTGTAAGGTATAGAGTGTAGAGTATAGGGTATAGAGTGTAGGGTATAGAGTGTAGAGTGTAGGGTATAGAGTGTATGGTATAGAGTGTAGGGTATAGAGTGTAGGGTGTAGAGTGTAGGGTATAGAGTGTAGGGTATAGAGTGTAGGGTATAGAGTGTAGGGTATAGAGTGTAGGGAATCGAGTGTAGAGTGTAAGGTATAGAGTGTAGAGTGTAGGGTATAGAGTGTAGGGTATAGACTGTAGGGTATAGAGTGTAGGGTATAGATTGTAGGCTATAGAGTGTAGGGTATAGAGTGTAGGGTATAGAGTGTAGGGTATAGAGTGTAGGGTATAGAGTGTAGGGTATAGAGTGTAGAGTGTAGGGTATAGTGTGTAGGGTATAGAGTGCAGGGTGTAGAGTGTAGGGTATAGAGTGTAGGGTATAGAGTGTAGAGTGTAGGGTATAGAGTGTATGCTATAGAGGGTATGGTGTAGAGTGTATGGTATAGAGTGTAGGGTATAGAGTGTAGAGTGTAGGGTATAGAGTGTAGGGTATAGAGTGTAGGGTATAGAGTGTATGTTATAGAGTGTAGGGTATAGAGTGTAGAGTGTAGGGTATAGAGTTTAGAGTGTAGGGTATAGAGTGTAGGGTATAGAGTGTAAGGTATAGAGTGTAGGGTGTAGAGTGTAGGGTATAGATTGTAGGGTATAGAGTGTAGGGTATAGAGTGTACGGTATAGAGTGTAGGGTATGGAGTGTATGGTATAGAGTGTAGGGTATAGAGTGTAGGGTATAGAGTGTAGGGTATAAAGTGTAGAGTGTAGGGTATAGCGTGTAGAGTGTAGGGTATAGAGTGTAGGGTATAGAGTGTAGGGTATAGATTGTAGGGTATAGAGTGTAGAGTATAGGGTATAGAGTGTATGGTATAGAGTGTAGGGTATAGAGTGTAGGGTGTAGAGTGTTGGGTATAGAGTGTAGGGTATAGAGTGTAGGGTATAGAGTGTAGGGTATAGAGTGTAGGGAATAGAGTGTAGAGTGTAAGGTATAGAGTGTAGAGTGTAGGGTATAGAGTGTAGGGTATAGAGTGTAGGGTATAGAGTGTAGAGTGTAGGGTATAGAGTGTAGAGTGTAGGGTATAGAGTGTAGGGTATAGAGTGTAGGGTATAGAGTGTAGGGTAGAGTGTGTAGAGTGTAGGGTATAGAGTGTAGGGTATAGAGTGTAGGGTATAGAGTGTAGAGTGTAGGGATTAGAGTGTAGGGTATAGAGTGTAGGGTGTAGAGTGTAGGGTATAGAGTGTAGAGTGTAGTGTATAGAGTGTATGGTATAGAGTGTAGGGTGTAGAGTGTAGGGTATAGAGTGTAGGGTATAGAGTGTAGGGTATAGAGTGTAGGGAATATAGTGTAGAGTGTAAGGTATAGAGTGTAGAGTGTAGGGTATAGAGTGTAGGGTATAGAGTGTAGAGTGAAGGGATTAGAGTGTAGGGTATAGAGTGTAGGGTGTAGAGTGTAGGGTATAGAGTGTAGAGTGTAGGGTATAGAGTGTATGGTATAGAGTGTAGGGTATAGAGTGTAGGGTGTAGAGTGTAGGGTATAGAGTGTAGGGTATAGAGTGTAGGGTATAGAGTGTAGGGTATAGAGTGTAGGGAATAGAGTGTAGAGTGTAAGGTATAGAGTGTAGAGTGTAGGGTATAGAGTGTAGGGTATAGACTGTAGGGTATAGAGTGTAGGGTATAGAGTGTAGGGTATAGATTGTATAGTGTAGGCTATAGAGTGTAGGGTATAGAGTGTAGAATGTAGGGTATAGAGTGTAGGGTATAGAGTGTAGGGTATAGAGTGTAGGGTATAGAGTGTAGAGTGTAGGGTATAGTGTGTAGGGTATAGAGTGCAGGGTGTAGAGTGTAGGGTATAGAGTGTAGGGTATAGAGTGTAGAGTGTAGGGTATAGAGTGTAGGGTATAGAGTGTAGGGTATAGAGTGTATGTTATAGAGTGTAGGGTATAGAGTGTAGGGTAGAGAGTGTAGAGTGTAGGGTATAGAGTGTAGGGTATAGAGTGTAGGGTATAGATTGTAGAGTGTAGGCTATAGAGTGTAGGGTATAGAGTGTAGGGTATAGAGTGTATGTTATAGAGTGTAGGGTATAGAGTGTAGGGTAGAGAGTGTAGAGTGTAGGGTATAGAGTGTAGGGTATAGAGTGTAGGGTATAGATTGTAGAGTGTAGGCTATAGAGTGTAGGGTATAGAGTGTAGAGTGTCGGGATTAGAGTGTAGGGTATAGAGTGTGGGATGTAGAGTGTAGGGTATAGAGTGTAGAGTGTAGGATATAGAGTGTATGGTATAGAGTGTAGGGTATAGAGTGTAGGGTGTAGAGTGTAGGGTATAGAGTGTAGGGAATAGAGTGTAGGGTATAGAGTGTAGGGTATAGAGTGTAGGGTGTAGAGTGTAGGGTATAGAGTGTATGGTATAGAGTGTAGGGTATAGAATGTATGGTATAGAGTGTAGAGTGTAGGATATAGAGTGTGGGGTATAGAGTGTAGAGTGTAGGGTATAGAGTGTAGGGTATAGAGTGTAGGGTATAGAGTGTAGAGTGTAGGGATTAGAGTGTAGGGTATAGAGTGTAGGGTGTAGAGTGTAGAGTGTAGGGTAGAGAGTGTAGGATATAGAGTGTAGAGTGTAGGGTATAGAGTGTAGGGTATAGAGTGTAGGGTATAGAGTGTAGGGTATAGAGTGTAGAGTGTAGGGTATAGAGTGTAGGGTATAGAGTGTAGGGTATAGAGTGTAGAGTGTAGGGTATAGAGTGTAGGGTATAGAGTGTAGGGTATAGAGTGTAGGGCATAGAGTGTAGGGTATAGAGTGTAGGGTGTAGAGTGTAGGATATAGAGTGTAGGGTATAGAGTGTAGAGTGTAGGTTATAGAGTGTAGGGTATAGAGTGTAGGGTATAGAGTGTAGGGTATAGAGTGTAGGGTATAGAGTGTAGAGTGTAGGGTATAGCGTGTAGAGTGTCGGGTATAGAGTGTAGGGTATAGAGTGTAGGGTATAGAGTGTAGGGTATAGAGTGTAGAGTGTAGGGTATAGAGTGTAGAGTGTAGGGTATAGAGTGTATGGTATAGAGTGTAGGGTATAGAGTGTAGGGTGTAGAACGTTGGGTATAGAGTGTAGGGTATAGAGTGTAGGGTATAGAGTGTAGGGTATAGAGTGTAGGGAATAGAGTGTAGAGTGTAAGGTATAGAGTGTAGAGTGTAGGGTATAGAGTGTAGGGTATAGAGTGTAGAGTGTAGGGATTAGAGTGTAGGGTATAGAGTGTAGGGTATAGTGTGTAGGGTATAGAGTGTAGAGTGTAGGGTATAGAGTGTAGAGTGTAGGGTATAGAGTGTAGGGTATAGAGTGTAGGGTATAGAGTGTAGGGCATAGAGTGTAGGGTATAGAGTGTAGGGTATAGAGTGTAGAGTGTAGGGTATAGAGTGTAGGGTATAGAGTGTAGGGTATAGAGTGTAGAGTGTAGGGTATAGAGTGTAGGGTATAGAGTGTAGGGTATAGAGTGTAGGGTATAGAGTGTAGGGCATAGAGTGTAGGGTATAGAGTGTAGGGTATAGAGTGTAGAGTGTAGGGTATAGAGTGTAGGGTATAGAGTGTAGGGTATAGAGTGTAGAGTGTAGGGCATAGAGTGTAGAGTGTAGGGTATAGAGTGTAGGGTATAGAGTGTAGGGTGTAGAGTGTAGGGCATAGAGTGTAGCGTGTAGGGTATAGAGTGTATGGTATAGAGTGTAGAGTACAGAGTGTAGGGTGTAGAGTGTAGGG
Organism: Ranitomeya imitator; assembly: GCF_032444005.1. Taxonomy (NCBI): domain Eukaryota; kingdom Metazoa; phylum Chordata; class Amphibia; order Anura; family Dendrobatidae; genus Ranitomeya; species Ranitomeya imitator. The sequence continues at coordinate 583,220 of NW_027194015.1, forward strand.
TATAGAGTGTAGGGTATAGAGTGTAGGGTATAGAGTGTAGGGAATAGAGTGTTGAGTGTAAGGTACAGAGTGTAGAGTGTAGGGCATAGAGTGTAGAGTGTAGGGTATAGAGTGTAGGGTATAGAGTGTAGGGTATAGAGTGTAGGGTATACAGTGTAGGGTATAGAGTGTAGAGTGTAGGGTATAGAGTGTAGAGTGTAGGGTATAGAGTGTAGAGTGTAGGGCATAGAGTGTAGATTGTAGGGTATAGAGTGTAGGGTATAGAGTGTAGGGTATAGAGTGTAGGGTATAGAGTGTAGAGTGTAGGGTATAGAGTGTAGAGTGTAGGGTATAGAGTGTAGGGTACAGAGTGTAGGGTATAGAGTGTAGGGTAGAGAGTGTAGAGTGTAGGGTATAGAGTGTAGGGTATAGAGTGTAGGGTATAGAGTGTAGAGTGTAGGGATTAGAGTGTAGGGTATAGAGTGTAGGGTGTGGAGTGTAGGGTATAGAGTGTAGAGTGTAGGGTATAGAGTGTATGGTATAGAGTGTAGGGTATAGAGTGTAGGGTGTAGAGTGTAGGGTATAGAGTGTAGGGTATAGAGTGTAGGGTATAGAGTGTAGGGTATAGAGTGTAGGGAATAGAGTGTAGAGTGTAAGGTATAGAGTGTAGAGTGTAGGGTATAGAGTTTAAGGTATAGAGTGTAGAGTGTAGGGATTAGAGTGTAGGGTATAGAGTGTAGGGTGTAGAGTGTAGGGCATAGAGTGTAGAGTGTAGGTTATAGAGTGTATGGTATAGAATGTAGAGTATAGAGTGTAGGGTGTAGAGTGTAGGGTATAGAGTGTAGTGTATAGAGTGTAGGGTATAGAGTGTAGGGAATAGAGTGTAGAGTGTAAGGTATAGAGTGTAGAGTGTAGGGTATAGAGTGTAGTGTATAGAGTGTAGAGTGTAGGGATTAGAGTGTAGGGTATAGAGTGTAGGGTATAGTGTGTAGGGTATAGAGTGTAGAGTGTAGGGTATAGAGTGTAGAGTGTAGGGTATAGAGTGTAGGGTATAGAGTGTAGGGTATAGAGTGTAGGGCATAGAGTGAAGGGTATAGAGTGTAGGGTATAGAGTGTAGAGTGTAGGGTATAGAGTGTAGGGTATAGAGTGTAGGGTATAGAGTGTAGAGTGTAGGGTATAGAGTGTAGGGTATAGAGTGTAGGGCATAGAGTGTAGGGTATAGAGTGTAGGGTATAGAGTGTAGGGTGTAGAGTGTAGGGTATTGATTTTAGGGTATAGAGTGTAGGGTATAGAGTGTAGAGTGTAGGGCATAGAGTGTAGAGTGTAGGGTATAGAGTGTAGAATATAGAGTGTAGGGTAGAGAGTGTAGGGTAGAGAGTGTAGAGTGTAGGGATTAGAGTGTAGGGTATAGAGTGTAGGGTGTAGAGTGTAGGGCATAGAGTGTAGAGTGTAGGGTATAGAGTGTATGGTATAGAGTGTAGAGTATAGAGTGTAGGGTGTAGAGTGTAGGGTATAGAGTGTAGGGTATAGAGTGTAGGGTATAGAGTGTAGGGAATAGAGTGTAGAGTGTAAGGTATAGAGTGTAGAGTGTAGGGTATAGAGTGTAGTGTATAGAGTGTAGAGTGTAGGGATTAGAGTGTAGGGTATAGAGTGTAGGGTATAGTGTGTAGGGTATAGAGTGTAGAGTGTAGGGTATAGAGTGTAGAGTGTAGGGTATAGAGTGTAGGGTATAGAGTGTAGGGTATAGAGTGTAGGGCATAGAGTGAAGGGTATAGAGTGTAGGGTATAGAGTGTAGAGTGTAGGGTATAGAGTGTAGGGTATAGAGTGTAGGGTATAGAGTGTAGAGTGTAGGGTATAGAGTGTAGGGTATAGAGTGTAGGGTATAGAGTGTAGGGCATAGAGTGTAGGGTATAGAGTGTAGGGTATAGAGTGTAGGGTGTAGAGTGTAGGGTATAGATTTTAGGGTATAGAGTGTAGGGTATAGAGTGTAGAGTGTAGGGCATAGAGTGTAGAGTGTAGGGTATAGAGTGTAGAATATAGAGTGTAGGGTAGAGAGTGTAGGGTAGAGAGTGTAGAGTGTAGGGATTAGAGTGTAGGGTATAGAGTGTAGGGTGTAGAGTGTAGGGCATAGAGTGTAGAGTGTAGGGTATAGAGTGTATGGTATAGAGTGTAGAGTATAGAGTGTAGGGTGTAGAGTGTAGGGTATAGAGTGTAGGGTATAGAGTGTAGGGTATAGAGTGTAGGGAATAGAGTGTTGAGTGTAAGGTACAGAGTGTAGAGTGTAGGGCATAGAGTGTAGAGTGTAGGGTATAGAGTGTAGGGTATAGAGTGCAGGGTATAGAGTGTAGGGTATACAGTGTAGGGTATAGAGTGTAGAGTGTAGGGTATAGAGTGTAGAGTGTAGGGTATAGAGTGTAGAGTGTAGGGCATAGAGTGTAGATTGTAGGGTATAGAGTGTAGGGTATAGAGTGTAGGGTATAGAGTGTAGGGTATAGAGTGTAGAGTGTAGGGTATAGAGTGTAGAGTGTAGGGTATAGAGTGTAGGGTACAGAGTGTAAGGTATAGAGTGTAGGGTAGAGAGTGTAGAGTGTAGGGTATAGAGTGTAGGGTATAGAGTGTAGGGTATAGAGTGTAGAGTGTAGGGATTAGAGTGTAGGGTATGGAGTGTAGGGTATAGAGTGTAGAGTGTAGGGTATAGAGTGTATGGTATAAAGTGTAGGGTATAGAGTGTAGGGTGTAGAGTGTAGGGTATAGAGTGTAGGGTATAGAGTGTAGGGTATAGAGTGTAGGGTATAGAGTGTAGGGAATAGAGTGTAGAGTGTAAGGTATAGAGTGTAGAGTGTAGGGTATAGAGTGTAAGGTATAGAGTGTAGAGTGTAGGGATTAGAGTGTAGGGTATAGAGTGTAGGGTGTAGAGTGTAGGGTATAGAGTGTAGAGTGTAGGGTATAGAGTGTATGGTATAGAGTGTAGGGTATAGAGTGTAGGGTGTAGAGTGTAGGGTATAGAGTGTAGGGTATAGAGTGTAGGGTATAGAGTGTAGGGTATAGAGTGTAGGGAATAGAGTGTGGAGTGTAAGGTATAGAGTGTAGAGTGTAGGGTATAGAGTGTAGGGCATAGACTGTAGGGTATAGAGTGTAGGGTATAGAGTGTAGGGTATAGATTGTAGCGTGTAGGCTATAAAGTGTAGGGTATACAGTGTAGAGTGTAGGGTATAGAGTGTAGGGTATAGAGTGTAGGGTATAGAGTGTAGGGTATAGAGTGTAGAGTGTAGGGTATAGTGTGTAGGGTATAGAGTGCAGGGTGTAGAGTGTAGGGTATAGAGTGTAGGGTATAGAGTGTAGAGTGTAGGGTATAGAGTGTTTGCTATAGAGTGTATGGTGTAGAGTGTATGGTATAGAGTGTAGGGTATAGAGTGTTGAGTGTATGGTATAGAGTGTAGAGTGTAGAGTGTAGGGTATAGAGTGTATGTTATAGAGTGTAGGGTATAGAGTGTAGGGTAGAGAGTGTAGAGTGTAGGGTATAGAGTGTAGGGTATAGAGTGTAGGGTATAGAGTGTAGAGTGTAGGGATTAGAGTGTAGGGTATAGAGTGTAGTGTGTAGAGTGTAGGGTATAGAGTGTAGAGTGTAGGGTATAGAGTGTATGGTATAGAGTGTAGGGTATAGAGTGTAGGGTGTAGAGTGTAGGGTATAGAGTGTAGGGTATAGAGTGTAGGGTATAGAGTGTAGGGAATAGAGTGTAGAGTGTAAGGTATAGAGTGTAGAGTATAGGGTATAAAGTGTAGGGTATAGAGTGTAGAGTGCAGGGATTAGAGTGTAGGGTATAGAGTGTAGGGTGTAGAGTGTAGGGTATAGAGTGTAGAGTGTAGGGTATAGAGTGTATGGTATAGAGTGTAGGGTATAGAGTGTAGGGTGTAGAGTGTAGGGTATAGAGTGTAGGGTATAGAGTGTAGGGTATAGAGTGTAAGGTATAGAGTGTAGGGAATAGAGTGTAGAGTGTAAAGTGTAGAGTGTAGAGTGTAGGGTATAGAGTGTAGGGTATAGACTGTAGGGTATAGAGTGTAGGGTATAGATTGTAGGCTATAGAGTGTAGGGTATAGAGTGTAGGGTATAGAGTGTAGGGTATAGAGTGTAGGGTATAGAGTGTAGGGTATAGAGTGTAGAGTGTAGGGTATAGTGTGTAGGGTATAGAGTGCAGGGTGTAGAGTGTAGGGTATAGAGTGTAGGGTATAGAATGTAGAGTGTAGGGTATAGAGTGTGTGCTATAGAGTGTATGGTGTAGAGTGTATGGTATAGAGTGTAGGGTATAGAGTGTAGAGTGTAGGGTATAGAGTGTAGGGTATAGAGTGTAGGGTATAGAGTGTATGTTATAGAGTGTAGGGTATAGAGTGTAGAGTGTAGGGTATAGAATGTAGAGTGTAGGGTATAGAGTGTAGGGTATAGAGTGTAGGGTGTAGAGTGTAGGGTATAGAGTGTAGGGTATAGAGTGTAGAGTGCAGGGTATAGAGTTTAGAGTGTAGGGTATAGAGTGTAGGGTATAGAGTGTAAGGTATAGAGTGTAGGGTGTAGAGTGTAGGGTATAGAGTGTAGGGTATAGAGTGTACGGTATAGAGTGTAGGGTACAGAGTGTATAGTATAGAGTGTAGGGTATAGAGTGTAGGGTATAGAGTGTATGGTATAGAGTGTAGGGTATAGAGTGTATGTTATAGAGTGTAGGGTATAGAGTGTAGAGTGTAGGGTATAGAGTGTAGAGTGTAGAGTGTAGGGTATAGAGTGTAGAGTGTAGGGTATAGAGTGTAGAGTGTAGGGTATAGAGTATAGAGTGTAGGGTATAGAGTGTAGGGTATAGAGTGTAAGGTGTAGAGTGTAGGGTATAGAGTGTAGGGTATAGAGTGTAGGGTATAGAGTGTAGGGTATAGAGTGTAGGGTATAGAGTGTAGAGTGTAGGGTATAGAGTTTAGAGTGTAGGGTATAGAGTGTAGGGTATAGAGTGTAAGGTATAGAGTGTAGGGTGTAGAGTGTAGGGTATAGAGTGTAGGGTATAGAGTGTACGGTATAGAGTGTAGGGTATAGAGTGTATGGTATAGAGTGTAGGGTATAGAGTGTAGGGTATAGAGTGTATGGTATAGATTGTAGGGTATAGAGTGTAGGGTGTAGCGTGTATGTGATAGAGTGTAGGGTATAGAGTGTAGGGTATAGAGTTTAGAGTGTAGGGTATAGAGAGTAGGGTATAGAGTGTAAGGTATAGAGTGTAGGGTGTAGAGTGTAGGGTATAGAGTGTAGGGCATAGGGTGTAGGGTATAGAGTGTAGGGTATAGAGTGTAGAGTGTAGGGTATAGAGTGTAGGGTATAGAGTGTAGGGTATAGAGTGTAGAGTGTAGGGTATAGAGTGTAGGGTATTGAGTGTAGGGTATAGAGTGTAGGGTATAGAGTGTAGGGTATAGAGTGTAGAGTGTAGGGTATAGAGTGTAGAGTGTAGGGTATAGAGTGTAGGGTATATAGTGTAGAGTGTAGGGTATAGAGTGTAGGGTATAGAGTGTAGGGTATAGAGTGTAGGGTATAGAGTGCAGGGTATAGAGTGTAGAGTGTAGGGTATAGAGTGTAGAGTGTAGGGTATAGAGTGTAGGGTATAGAGTGTAGGGTATAGAGTGTAGGGTATAGAGTGTAGAGTGTAGGGTATAGAGTGTAGGGTATAGAGTGTAGGGAGTAGAGTGTAGGGTATAGAGTGTAGGGTTCAGAGTGTAGGGTATAGAGTGTAGGGTATAGAGTGTAGGGCATAGAGTGTAGGGTATAGAGTGTAGGGCATAGAGTGTAGGGTATAGAGTGTAGGGTATAGAGTGTAGGGTGTAGAGTGTAGGGTATAGATTTTAGGGTATACAGTGTAGGGTATAGAGTGTAGAGTGTAGGGCATAGAGTGTAGAGTGTAGGGTATAGAGTGTAGAATATAGAGTGTAGGGTAGAGAGTGTAGGGTAGAGAGTGTAGAGTGTAGGGATTAGAGTGTAGGGTATAGAGTGTAGGGTGTAGAGTGTAGGGTATAGAGTGTAAGGTATAGAGTGTAGGGTGTAGAGTGTAGGGTATAGAGTGTAGGGTATAGAGTGTAGGGTATAGAGTGTACGGTATAGAGTGTAGGGTATAGAGTGTATGGTATAGAGTGTAGGGTATAGAGTGTAGGGTATAGAGTGTATGGTATAGATTGTAGGGTATAGAGTGTAGGGTGTAGCGTGTATGTTATAGAGTGTAGGGTATAGAGTGTAGGGTATAGAGTTTAGAGTGTAGGGTATAGAGAGTAGGGTATAGAGTGTAAGGTATAGAGTGTAGGGTGTAGAGTGTAGGGTATAGAGTGTAGGGCATAGGGTGTAGGGTATAGAGTGTAGGGTATAGAGTGTAGAGTGTAGGGTATAGAGTGTAGGGTATAGAGTGTAGGGTATAGAGTGTAGAGTGTAGGGTATAGAGTGTAGGGTATTGAGTGTAGGGTATAGAGTGTAGGGTATAGAGTGTAGAGTGTAGGGTATAGAGTGTAGAGTGTAGGGTATAGAGTGTAGGGTATATAGTGTAGAGTGTAGGGTATAGAGTGTAGGGTATAGAGTGTAGGGTATAGAGTGTATGGTATAGAGTGTAGAGTATAGAGTGTAGGGTGTAGAGTGTAGGGTATAGAGTGTAGGGTATAGAGTGTAGGGTATAGAGTGTAGGGAATAGAGTCTTGAGTGTAAGGTACAGAGTGTAGAGTGTAGGGCATAGAGTGTAGAGTGTAGGGTATAGAGTGTAGGGTATAGAGTGCAGGGTATAGAGTGTAGGGTATACAGTGTAGGGTATAGAGTGTAGAGTGTAGGGTATAGAGTGTAGAGTGTAGGGTATAGAGTGTAGAGTGTAGGGCATAGAGTGTAGATTGTAGGGTATAGAGTGTAGGGTATAGAGTGTAGGGTATAGAGTGTAGGGTATAGAGTGTAGAGTGTCGGGTATAGAGTGTAGAGTGTAGGGTATAGAGTGTAGGGTACAGAGTGTAAGGTATAGAGTGTAGGGTAGAGAGAGTAGAGTGTAGGGTATAGAGTGTAGGGTATAGAGTGTAGGGGATAGAGTGTAGAGTGTAGGGATTAGAGTGTAGGGTATAGAGTGTAGGGTGTGGAGTGTATGGTATAGAGTGTAGAGTGTAGGGTATAGAGTGTATGGTATAGAGTGTAGGGTATAGAGTGTAGGGTGTAGAGTGTAGGGTATAGAGTGTAGGGTATAGAGTGTAGGGTATAGAGTGTAGGGAATAGAGTGTAGAGTGTAAGGTATAGAGTGTAGAGTGTAGGGTATAGAGTGTAAGGTATAGAGTGTAGAGTGTAGGGATTAGAGTGTAGGGTATAGAGTGTAGGGTGTAGAGTGTAGGGTATAGAGTGTAGAGTGTAGGGTATAGAGTGTAGAGTGTAGGGTATAGAGTGTAGAGTGTAGGGTATAGAGTGTATGGTATAGAGTGTAGGGTATTGAGTGTAGGGTGTAGAGTGTTGGGTATAGAGTGTAGGGTATAGAGTGTAGGGTATAGAGTGTAGGGTATAGAGTGTAGGGAATAGAGTGTAGAGTGTAAGGTATAGAGTGTAGAGTGTAGGGTATAGAGTGTAGGGTATAGAGTGTAGAGTGTAGGGATTAGAGTGTAGGGTATAGAGTGTAGGGTATAGTGTGTAGGGTATAGAGTGTAGAGTGTAGGGTATAGAGTGTAGAGTGTAGGGTATAGAGTGTAGGGTATAGAGTGTAGGGTATAGAGTGTAGGGCATAGAGTGTAGGGTATAGAGTGTAGGGTATAGAGTGTAGAGTGTAGGGTATAGAGTGTAGGGTATAGAGTGTAGGGTATAGAGTGTAGAGTGTAGGGTATAGAGTGTAGGGTATAGAGTGTAGGGTATAGAGTGTAGGGTATAGAGTGTAGGGCATAGAGTGTAGGGTATAGAGTGTAGGGTATAGAGTGTAGAGTGTAGGGTATAGAGTGTAGGGTATAGAGTGTAGGGTATAGAGTGTAGAGTGTAGGGCATAGAGTGTAGAGTGTAGGGTATAGAGTGTAGGGTATAGAGTGTAGGGTAGAGAGTGTAGGGTAGAGAGTGTAGAGTGTAGGGATTAGAGTGTAGGGTATAGAGTGTAACATAGTAACATAGTAACATAGTTAGTAAGGCCGAAAAAAGACATTTGTCCATCCAGTTCAGCCTATATTCCATCATAATAAATACCCAGATCTACGTCCTTCTACAGAACCTAATAATTGTATGATACAATATTGTTCTGCTCCAGGAAGACATCCATGCCTCTCTTGAACCCCTCGACTGAGTTCGCCATCACCACCTCCTCAGGCAAGCAATTCCAGATTCTCACTGCCCTAACAGTAAAGAATCCTCTTCTATGTTGGTGGAAAAACCTTCTCTCCTCCAGACGCAAAGAATGCCCCCTTGTGCCCGTCACCTTCCTTGGTATAAACAGATCCTCAGCGAGATATTTGTATTGTCCCCTTATATACTTATAGGGTAGGGTGTAGAGTGTAGGGTGTAGAGTGTAGGGCATAGAGTGTAGAGTGTAGGGTATAGAGTGTATGGTATAGAGTGTAGAGTATAGAGTGTAGGGTGTAGAGTGTAGGGTATAGAGTGTAGGGTATAGAGTGTAGGGTATAGAGTGTAGGGAATAGAGTGTTGAGTGTAAGGTACAGAGTGTAGAGTGTAGGGCATAGAGTGTAGAGTGTAGGGTATAGAGTGTAGGGTATAGAGTGTAGGGTATAGAGTGTAGGGTATACAGTGTAGGGTATAGAGTGTAGAGTGTAGGGTATAGAGTGTAGAGTGTAGGGTATAGAGTGTAGAGTGTAGGGCATAGAGTGTAGATTGTAGGGTATAGAGTGTAGGGTATAGAGTGTAGGGTATAGAGTGTAGGGTATAGAGTGTAGAGTGTAGGGTAGAGAGTGTAGAGTGTAGGGTATAGAGTGTAGGGTATAGAGTGTAGGGTATAGAGTGTAGAGTGTAGGGATTAGAGTGTAGGGTATAGAGTGTAGGGTGTGGAGTGTAGGGTATAGAGTGTAGAGTGTAGGGTATAGAGTGTAGGGTATAGAGTGTAGGGTATAGAGTGTAGGGTATAGAGTGTAGGGAATAGAGTGTAGAGTGTAAGGTATAGAGTGTAGAGTATAGGGTATAGAGTGTAGGGTATAGAGTGTAGGGTATAGAGTGTAGGGTATAGAGTGTAGGGTATAGAGTGTAGGGAATAGAGTGTAGAGTGTAAGGTATAGAGTGTAGAGTGTAGGGTATAGAGTGTAAGGTATAGAGTGTAGAGTGTAGGGATTAGAGTGTAGGGTATAGAGTGTAGGGTGTAGAGTGTAGGGCATAGAGTGTAGAGTGTAGGGTATAGAGTGTATGGTATAGAGTGTAGAGTATAGAGTGTAGGGTGTAGAGTGTAGGGTATAGAGTGTAGGGTATAGAGTGTAGGGTATAGAGTGTAGGGAATAGAGTGTAGAGTGTAAGGTATAGAGTGTAGAGTGTAGGGTATAGAGTGTAGGGTGTAGAGTGTAGGGATTAGAGTGTAGGGTATAGAGTGTAGGGTATAGTGTGTAGGGTATAGAGTGTAGAGTGTAGGGTATAGAGTTTAGAGTGTAGGGTATAGAGTGTAGGGTATAGAGTGTAGAGTGTAGGGTATAGAGTGTATGCTATAGAGTGTATGGTGTAGAGTGTATGGTATAGAGTGTAGGGTATACAGTGTAGAGTGTATGGTATAGAGCGTAGGGTGTAGAGTGTAGGGTATAGAGTGTATGTTATAGAGTGTAGGGTATAGAGTGTAGGGTAGAGAGTGTAGAGTGTAGGGTATAGAGTGTAGGGTATAGAGTGTAGGGTATAGAGTGTAGAGTGTAGGGATTAGAGTGTAGGGTATAGAGTGTAGTGTGTAGAATGTAGGGTATAGAGTGTAGAGTGTAGGGTATAGAGTGTATGGTATAGAGTGTAGGGTATAGAGTGTAGGGTGTAGAGTGTAGGGTATAGAGTGTAGGGTATAGAGTGTAGGGTATAGAGTGTAGGGTATAGAGTGTAGGGTATACAGTGTAGGGTATAGAGTGTAGAGTGTAGGGTATAGAGTGTAGAGTGTAGGGTATAGAGTGTAGAGTGTAGGGCATAGAGTGTAGATTGTAGGGTATAGAGTGTAGGGTATAGAGTGTAGGGTATAGAGTGTAGGGTATAGAGTGTAGAGTGTCGGGTATAGAGTGTAGAGTGTAGGGTATAGAGTGTAGGGTACAGAGTGTAAGGTATAGAGTGTAGGGTAGAGAGAGTAGAGTGTAGGGTATAGAGTGTAGGGTATAGAGTGTAGGGGATAGAGTGTAGAGTGTAGGGATTAGAGTGTAGGGTATAGAGTGTAGGGTGTGGAGTGTATGGTATAGAGTGTAGAGTGTAGGGTATAGAGTGTATGGTATAGAGTGTAGGGTATAGAGTGTAGGGTGTAGAGTGTAGGGTATAGAGTGTAGGGTATAGAGTGTAGGGTATAGAGTGTAGGGAATAGAGTGTAGAGTGTAAGGTATAGAGTGTAGAGTGTAGGGTATAGAGTGTAAGGTATAGAGTGTAGAGTGTAGGGATTAGAGTGTAGGGTATAGAGTGTAGGGTGTAGAGTGTAGGGTATAGAGTGTAGAGTGTAGGGTATAGAGTGTAGAGTGTAGGGTATAGAGTGTAGAGTGTAGGGTATAGAGTGTATGGTATAGAGTGTAGGGTATTGAGTGTAGGGTGTAGAGTGTTGGGTATAGAGTGTAGGGTATAGAGTGTAGGGTATAGAGTGTAGGGTATAGAGTGTAGGGAATAGAGTGTAGAGTGTAAGGTATAGAGTGTAGAGTGTAGGGTATAGAGTGTAGGGTATAGAGTGTAGAGTGTAGGGATTAGAGTGTAGGGTATAGAGTGTAGGGTATAGTGTGTAGGGTATAGAGTGTAGAGTGTAGGGTATAGAGTGTAGAGTGTAGGGTATAGAGTGTAGGGTATAGAGTGTAGGGTATAGAGTGTAGGGCATAGAGTGTAGGGTATAGAGTGTAGGGTATAGAGTGTAGAGTGTAGGGTATAGAGTGTAGGGTATAGAGTGTAGGGTATAGAGTGTAGAGTGTAGGGTATAGAGTGTAGGGTATAGAGTGTAGGGTATAGAGTGTAGGGTATAGAGTGTAGGGCATAGAGTGTAGGGTATAGAGTGTAGGGTATAGAGTGTAGAGTGTAGGGTATAGAGTGTAGGGTATAGAGTGTAGGGTATAGAGTGTAGAGTGTAGGGCATAGAGTGTAGAGTGTAGGGTATAGAGTGTAGGGTATAGAGTGTAGGGTAGAGAGTGTAGGGTAGAGAGTGTAGAGTGTAGGGATTAGAGTGTAGGGTATAGAGTGTAACATAGTAACATAGTAACATAGTTAGTAAGGCCGAAAAAAGACATTTGTCCATCCAGTTCAGCCTATATTCCATCATAATAAATACCCAGATCTACGTCCTTCTACAGAACCTAATAATTGTATGATACAATATTGTTCTGCTCCAGGAAGACATCCATGCCTCTCTTGAACCCCTCGACTGAGTTCGCCATCACCACCTCCTCAGGCAAGCAATTCCAGATTCTCACTGCCCTAACAGTAAAGAATCCTCTTCTATGTTGGTGGAAAAACCTTCTCTCCTCCAGACGCAAAGAATGCCCCCTTGTGCCCGTCACCTTCCTTGGTATAAACAGATCCTCAGCGAGATATTTGTATTGTCCCCTTATATACTTATAGGGTAGGGTGTAGAGTGTAGGGTGTAGAGTGTAGGGCATAGAGTGTAGAGTGTAGGGTATAGAGTGTATGGTATAGAGTGTAGAGTATAGAGTGTAGGGTGTAGAGTGTAGGGTATAGAGTGTAGGGTATAGAGTGTAGGGTATAGAGTGTAGGGAATAGAGTGTTGAGTGTAAGGTACAGAGTGTAGAGTGTAGGGCATAGAGTGTAGAGTGTAGGGTATAGAGTGTAGGGTATAGAGTGTAGGGTATAGAGTGTAGGGTATACAGTGTAGGGTATAGAGTGTAGAGTGTAGGGTATAGAGTGTAGAGTGTAGGGTATAGAGTGTAGAGTGTAGGGCATAGAGTGTAGATTGTAGGGTATAGAGTGTAGGGTATAGAGTGTAGGGTATAGAGTGTAGGGTATAGAGTGTAGAGTGTAGGGTAGAGAGTGTAGAGTGTAGGGTATAGAGTGTAGGGTATAGAGTGTAGGGTATAGAGTGTAGAGTGTAGGGATTAGAGTGTAGGGTATAGAGTGTAGGGTGTGGAGTGTAGGGTATAGAGTGTAGAGTGTAGGGTATAGAGTGTAGGGTATAGAGTGTAGGGTATAGAGTGTAGGGTATAGAGTGTAGGGAATAGAGTGTAGAGTGTAAGGTATAGAGTGTAGAGTATAGGGTATAGAGTGTAGGGTATAGAGTGTAGGGTATAGAGTGTAGGGTATAGAGTGTAGGGTATAGAGTGTAGGGAATAGAGTGTAGAGTGTAAGGTATAGAGTGTAGAGTGTAGGGTATAGAGTGTAAGGTATAGAGTGTAGAGTGTAGGGATTAGAGTGTAGGGTATAGAGTGTAGGGTGTAGAGTGTAGGGCATAGAGTGTAGAGTGTAGGGTATAGAGTGTATGGTATAGAGTGTAGAGTATAGAGTGTAGGGTGTAGAGTGTAGGGTATAGAGTGTAGGGTATAGAGTGTAGGGTATAGAGTGTAGGGAATAGAGTGTAGAGTGTAAGGTATAGAGTGTAGAGTGTAGGGTATAGAGTGTAGGGTGTAGAGTGTAGGGATTAGAGTGTAGGGTATAGAGTGTAGGGTATAGTGTGTAGGGTATAGAGTGTAGAGTGTAGGGTATAGAGTTTAGAGTGTAGGGTATAGAGTGTAGGGTATAGAGTGTAGAGTGTAGGGTATAGAGTGTATGCTATAGAGTGTATGGTGTAGAGTGTATGGTATAGAGTGTAGGGTATACAGTGTAGAGTGTATGGTATAGAGCGTAGGGTGTAGAGTGTAGGGTATAGAGTGTATGTTATAGAGTGTAGGGTATAGAGTGTAGGGTAGAGAGTGTAGAGTGTAGGGTATAGAGTGTAGGGTATAGAGTGTAGGGTATAGAGTGTAGAGTGTAGGGATTAGAGTGTAGGGTATAGAGTGTAGTGTGTAGAATGTAGGGTATAGAGTGTAGAGTGTAGGGTATAGAGTGTATGGTATAGAGTGTAGGGTATAGAGTGTAGGGTGTAGAGTGTAGGGTATAGAGTGTAGGGTATAGAGTGTAGGGTATAGAGTGTAGGGAATAGAGTGTAGAGTGTAAGGTATAGAGTGTAGAGTATAGGGTATAGAGTGTAGGGTATAGAGTGTAGAGTGTAGGGATTAGAGTGTAGGGTATAGAGTGTAGGGTGTAGAGTGTAGGGTATAGAGTGTAGAGTGTAGGGTATAGAGTGTATGGTATAGAGTGTAGGGTATAGAGTGTAGGGTGTAGAGTGTAGGGTATAGAGTGTAGGGTATAGAGTGTAGGGTATAGAGTGTAGGGTATAGAGTGTAGGGAATCGAGTGTAGAGTGTAAGGTATAGAGTGTAGAGTGTAGGGTATAGAGTGTAGGGTATAGACTGTAGGGTATAGAGTGTAGGGTATAGATTGTAGGCTATAGAGTGTAGGGTATAGAGTGTAGGGTATAGAGTGTAGGGTATATAGTGTAGGGTATAGAGTGTAGAGTGTAGGGTATAGTGTGTAGGGTATAGAGTGCAGGGTGTAGAGTGTAGGGTATAGAGTGTAGGGTATAGAGTGTAGAGTGTAGGGTATAGAGTGTATGCTATAGAGTGTATGGTGTAGAGTGTATGGTATAGAGTGTAGGGTATAGAGTGTAGAGTGTAGGGTATAGAGTGTAGGGTATAGAGTGTAGGGTATAGAGTTTATGTTATAGAGTGTAGGGTATAGAGTGTAGAGTGTAGGGTATAGAGTGTAGGGTATAGAGTGTAAGGTATAGAGTGTAGGGTGTAGAGTGTAGGGTATAGATTGTAGGGTATAGAGTGTAGGGTATAGAGTGTACGGTATAGAGTGTAAGGTATGGAGTGTATGGTATAGAGTGTAGGGTATAGAATGTAGGGTATAGAGTGTAGGGTATAAAGTGTAGAGTGTAGGGTATAGCGTGTAGAGTGTAGGGTATAGAGTGTAGGGTATAGAGTGTAGGGTATAGAGTGTAGGGTATAGAGTGTAGAGTGTAGGGTATAGAGTGTATGGTATAGAGTGTAGGGTATAGAGTTTAGGGTGTAGAGTGTTGGGTATAGAGTGTAGGGTATAGAGTGTAGGGTATAGAGTGTAGGGTATAGAGTGTAGGGAATAGAGTGTAGAGTGTAAGGTATAGAGTGTAGAGTGTAGGGTATAGAGTGTAGGGTATAGAGTGTAGGGTATAGAGTGTAGAGTGTAGGGTATAGAGTGTAGAGTGTAGGGTATAGAGTGTAGGGTATAGAGTGTAGGGTATAGAGTGTAGGGTAGAGTGTGTAGAGTGTAGGGTATAGAGTGTAGGGTATAGAGTGTAGGGTATAGAGTGTAGAGTGTAGGGATTAGAGTGTAGGGTATAGAGTGTAGGGTGTAGAGTGTAGGGTATAGAGTGTAGAGTGTAGTGTATAGAGTGTATGGTATAGAGTGTAGGGTGTAGAGTGTAGGGTATAGAGTGTAGGGTATAGAGTGTAGGGTATAGAGTGTAGGGAATAGAGTGTAGAGTGTAAGGTATAGAGTGTAGAGTGTAGGGTATAGAGTGTAGGGTATAGAGTGTAGAGTGAAGGGATTAGAGTGTAGGGTATAGAGTGTAGGGTGTAGAGTGTAGGGTATAGAGTGTAGAGTGTAGGGTATAGAGTGTATGGTATAGAGTGTAGGGTATAGAGTGTAGGGTGTAGAGTGTAGGGTATAGAGTGTAGGGTATAGAGTGTAGGGTATAGAGTGTAGGGTATAGAGTGTAGGGAATAGAGTGTAGAGTGTAAGGTATAGAGTGTAGAGTGTAGGGTATAGAGTGTAGGGTATAGACTGTAGGGTATTGAGTGTAGGGTATAGAGTGTAGGGTATAGATTGTAGAGTGTAGGCTATAGAGTGTAGGGTATAGAGTGTAGAGTGTAGGGTATAGAGTGTAGGGTATAGAGTGTAGGGTATAGAGTGTAGGGTATAGAGTGTAGAGTGTAGGGTATAGTGTGTAGGGTATAGAGTGCAGGGTGTAGAGTGTAGGGTATAGAGTGTAGGGTATAGAGTGTAGAGTGTAGGGTATAGAGTGTACGCAATAGAGTGTATGGTGTAGAGTGTATGGTATAGAGTGTAGGGTATAGATTGTAGAGTGTATGGTATAGAGTGTAGGGTATAGAGTGTAGGGTATAGAGTGTATGTTATAGAGTGTAGGGTATAGAGTGTAGGGTAGAGAGTGTAGAGTGTAGGGTATAGAGTGTAGGGTATAGAGTGTAGGGTATAGATTGTAGAGTGTAGATTGTAGAGTGTAGGCTATAGAGTGTAGGGTATAGAGTGTAGAGTGTCGGGATTAGAGTGTAGGGTATAGAGTGTGGGATGTAGAGTGTAGGGTATAGAGTGTAGAGTGTAGGATATAGAGTGTATGGTATAGAGTGTAGGGTATAGAGTGTAGGGTGTAGAGTGTAGGGTATAGAGTGTAGGGAATAGAGTGTAGGGTATAGAGTGTAGGGTATAGAGTGTAGGGTGTAGAGTGTAGGGTATAGAGTGTATGGTATAGAGTGTAGGGTATAGAATGTATGGTATAGAGTGTAGAGTGTAGGATATAGCGTGTAGGGTATAGAGTGTAGAGTGTAGGGTATAGAGTGTAGGGTATAGAGTGTAGGGTATAGAGTGTAGAGTGTAGGGATTAGAGTGTAGGGTATAGAGTGTAGGGTATAGAGTGTAGAGTGTAGGGTAGAGAGTGTAGGATATAGAGTGTAGAGTGTAGGGTATAGAGTGTAGGGTATAGAGTGTAGGGTATAGAGTGTAGGGTATAGAGTGTAGAGTGTAGGGTATAGAGTGTAGGGTATAGAGTGTAGGGTATAGAGTGTAGAGTGTAGGGTATAGAGTGTAGGGTATAGAGTGTAGGGTATAGAGTGTAGGGCATAGAGTGTAGGGTATAGAGTGTAGGGTGTAGAGTGTAGGGTATAGAGTGTATGGTATAGAGTGTAGGGTATAGAGTGTAGGGTGTAGAGTGTAGGGTATAGAGTGTAGGGTATAGAGTGTAGGGTATAGAGTGTAGGGTATAGAGTGTAGGGAATAGAGTGTAGAGTGTAAGGTATAGAGTGTAGAGTGTAGGGTATAGAGTGTAGGGTATAGACTGTAGGGTATAGAGTGTAGGGTATAGAGTGTAGGGTATAGATTGTAGAGTGTAGGCTATAGAGTGTAGGGTATAGAGTGTAGAGTGTAGGGTATAGAGTGTAGGGTATAGAGTGTAGGGTATAGAGTGTAGGGTATAGAGTGTAGAGTGTAGGGTATAGTGTGTAGGGTATAGAGTGCAGGGTGTAGAGTGTAGGGTATAGAGTGTAGGGTATAGAGTGTAGAGTGTAGGGTATAGAGTGTACGCAATAGAGTGTATGGTGTAGAGTGTATGGTATAGAGTGTAGGGTATAGATTGTAGAGTGTATGGTATAGAGTGTAGGGTATAGAGTGTAGGGTATAGAGTGTATGTTATAGAGTGTAGGGCATAGAGTGTAGGGTAGAGAGTGTAGAGTGTAGGGTATAGAGTGTAGGGTATAGAGTGTAGGGTATAGATTGTAGAGTGTAGGCTATAGAGTGTAGGGTATAGAGTGTAGAGTGTCGGGATTAGAGTGTAGGGTATAGAGTGTGGGATGTAGAGTGTAGGGTATAGAGTGTAGAGTGTAGGATATAGAGTGTATGGTATAGAGTGTAGGGTATAGAGTGTAGGGTGTAGAGTGTAGGGTATAGAGTGTAGGGAATAGAGTGTAGGGTATAGAGTGTAGGGTATAGAGTGTAGGGTGTAGAGTGTAGGGTATAGAGTGTATGGTATAGAGTGTAGGGTATAGAATGTATGGTATAGAGTGTAGAGTGTAGGATATAGAGTGTAGGGTATAGAGTGTAGAGTGTAGGGTATAGAGTGTAGGGTATAGAGTGTAGGGTATAGACTGTAGAGTGTAGGGATTAGAGTGTAGGGTATAGAGTGTAGGGTATAGAGTGTAGAGTGTAGGGTAGAGAGTGTAGGATATAGAGTGTAGAGTGTAGAATATAGAGTGTAGGGTATAGAGTGTAGGGTATAGAGTGTAGGGTATAGAGTGTAGAGTGTAGGGTATAGAGTGTAGGGTATAGAGTGTAGGGTATAGAGTGTAGAGTGTAGGGTATAGAGTGTAGGGTATAGAGTGTAGGGTATAGAGTGTAGGGCATAGAGTGTAGGGTATAAAGTGTAGGGTGTAGAGTGTAGGGTATAGAGTGTAGGGTATAGAGTGTAGAGTGTAGGGTATAGAGTGTAGGGTATAGAGTGTAGGGTATAGAGTGTAGGGTATAGAGTGTAGGGTATAGAGTGTAGAGTGTAGGGTATAGCGTGTAGAGTGTCGGGTATAGAGTGTAGGGTATAGAGTGTAGGGTATAGAGTGTAGGGTATAGAGTGTAGAGTGTAGGGTATAGAGTGTAGAGTGTAGGGTATAGAGTGTATGGTATAGAGTGTAGGGTATAGAGTGTAGGGTGTAGAGCGTTGGGTATAGAGTGTAGGGTATAGAGAGTAGGGTATAGAGTGTAGGGTATAGAGTGTAGGGAATAGAGTGTAGAGTGTAAGGTATAGAGTGTAGAGTGTAGGGTATAGAGTGTAGGGTATAGAGTGTAGAGTGTAGGGATTAGAGTGTAGGGTATAGAGTGTAGGGTATAGTGTGTAGGGTATAGAGTGTAGAGTGTAGGGTATAGAGTGTAGAGTGTAGGGTATAGAGTGTAGGGTATAGAGTGTAGAGTGTAGGGTATAGAGTGTAGGGTATAGAGTGTAGGGTATAGAGTGTAGAGTGTAGGGTATAGAGTGTAGGGTATAGAGTGTAGGGTATAGAGTGTAGGGTATAGAGTGTAGGGCATAGAGTGTAGGGTATAGAGTGTAGGGTATAGAGTGTAGAGTGTAGGGTATAGAGTGTAGGGTATAGAGTGTAGGGTATAGAGTGTAGAGTGTAGGGCATAGAGTGTAGAGTGTAGGGTATAGAGTGTAGGGTATAGAGTGTAGGGTGTAGAGTGTAGGGCATAGAGTGTAGAGTGTAGGGTATAGAGTGTATGGTATAGAGTGTAGAGTATAGAGTGTTGGGTGTAGAGTGTAGGGTATAGAGTGTAGGGTATAGAGTGTAGGGTATAGAGTGTAGGGAATAGAGTGTTGAGTGTAAGGTACAGAGTGTAGAGTGTAGGGCATAGAGTGTAGAGTGTAGGGTATAGAGTGTAGGGTATAGAGTGTAGGGTATAGAGTGTAGGGTATACAGTGTAGGGTATAGAGTGTAGAGTGTAGGGTATAGAGTGTAGAGTGTAGGGTATAGAGTGTAGAGTGTAGGGCATAGAGTGTAGATTGTAGGGTATAGAGTGTAGGGTATAGAGTGTAGGGTATAGAGTGTAGGGTATAGAGTGTAGAGTGTAGGGTATAGAGTGTAGAGTGTAGGGTATAGAGTGTAGGGTATAGAGTGTAGGGTACAGAGTGTAGGGTATAGAGTGTAGGGTAGAGAGTGTAGAGTGTAGGGTATAGAGTGTAGGGTATAGAGTGTAGGATATAGAGTGTAGAGTGTAGGGATTAGAGAGTAGGGTATAGAGTGTAGGGTGTGGAGTGTAGGGTATAGAGTGTAGAGTGTAGGGTATAGAGTGTATGGTATAGAGTGTAGGGTATAGAGTGTAGGGTGTAGAGTGTAGGGTATAGAGTGTAGGGTATAGAGTGTAGGGTATAGAGTGTAGGGTATAGAGTGTAGGGAATAGAGTGTAGAGTGTAAGGTATAGAGTGTAGAGTGTAGGGTATAGAGTGTAAGGTATAGAGTGTAGAGTGTAGGGATTAGAGTGTAGGGTATAGAGTGTAGGGTGTAGAGTGTAGGGCATAGAGTGTAGAGTGTAGGTTATAGAGTGTATGGTATAGAGTGTAGAGTATAGAGTGTAGGGTGTAGAGTGTAGGGTATAGAGTGTAGGGTATAGAGTGTAGGGTATAGAGTGTAGGGAACAGAGTGTAGAGTGTAAGGTATAGAGTGTAGAGTGTAGGGTATAGAGTGTAGTGTATAGAGTGTGGAGTGTAGGGATTAGAGTGTAGGGTATAGAGTGTAGGGTATAGTGTGTAGGGTATAGAGTGTAGGGCATAGAGTGTAGGGTATAGAGTGTAGGGTATAGAGTGTAGAGTGTAGGGTATAGAGTGTAGGGTATAGAGTGTAGGGTATAGAGTGTAGAGTGTAGGGTATAGAGTGTAGGGTATAGAGTGTAGGGTATAGAGTGTAGGGCATAGAGTGTAGGGTATAGAGTGTAGGGTATAGAGTGTAGGGTGTAGAGTGTAGGGTATAGATTTTAGGGTATAGAGTGTAGGGTATAGAGTGTAGAGTGTAGGGCATAGAGTGTAGAGTGTAGGGTATAGAGTGTAGAATATAGAGTGTAGGGTAGAGAGTGTAGGGTAGAGAGTGTAGAGTGTAGGGATTAGAGTGTAGGGTATAGAGTGTAGGGTGTAGAGTGTAGGGCATAGATTGTAGAGTGTAGGGTATAGAGTGTATGGTATAGAGTGTAGAGTATAGAGTGTAGGGTGTAGAGTGTAGGGTATAGAGTGTAGGGTATAGAGTGTAGGGTATAGAGTGTAGGGAATAGAGTGTTGAGTGTAAGGTACAGAGTGTAGAGTGTAGGGCATAGAGTGTAGAGTGTAGGGTATAGAGTGTAGGGTATAGAGTGCAGGGTATAGAGTGTAGGGTATACAGTGTAGGGTATAGAGTGTAGAGTGTAGGGTATAGAGTGTAGAGTGTAGGGTATAGAGTGTAGAGTGTAGGGCATAGAGTGTAGATTGTATGGTATAGAGTGTAGGGTATAGAGTGTAGGGTATAGAGTGTAGGGTATAGAGTGTAGAGTGTAGGGTATAGAGTGTAGAGTGTAGGGTATAGAGTGTAGGGTACAGAGTGTAAGGTATAGAGTGTAGGGTAGAGAGTGTAGAGTGTAGGGTATAGAGTGTAGGGTATAGAGTGTAGGGTATAGAGTGTAGAGTGTAGGGATTAGAGTGTAGGGTATGGAGTGTAGGGTGTGGAGTGTAGGGTATAGAGTGTAGAGTGTAGGGTATAGAGTGTATGGTATAGAGTGTAGGGTATAGAGTGTAGGGTGTAGAGTGTAGGGTATAGAGTGTAGGGTATAGAGTGTAGGGTATAGAGTGTAGGGTATAGAGTGTAGGGAATAGAGTGTAGAGTGTAAGGTATAGAGTGTAGAGTGTAGGGTATAGAGTGTAAGGTATAGAGTGTAGAGTGTAGGGATTAGAGTGTAGGGTATAGAGTGTAGGGTGTAGAGTGTAGGGTATAGAGTGTAGAGTGTAGGGTATAGAGTGTATGGTATAGAGTGTAGGGTATAGAGTGTAGGGTGTAGAGTGTAGGGTATAGAGTGTAGGGTATAGAGTGTAGGGTATAGAGTGTAGGGTATAGAGTGTAGGGAATAGAGTGTGGAGTGTAAGGTATAGAGTGTAGAGTGTAGGGTATAGAGTGTAGGGTATAGACTGTAGGGTATAGAGTGTAGGGTATAGATTGTAGCGTGTAGGCTATAGAGTGTAGGGTATACAGTGTAGAGTGTAGGGTATAGAGTGTAGGGTATAGAGTGTAGGGTATAGAGTGTAGGGTATAGAGTGTAGAGTGTAGGGTATAGTGTGTAGGGTATAGAGTGCAGGGTGTAGAGTGTAGGGTATAGAGTGTAGGGTATAGAGTGTAGAGTGTAGGGTATAGAGTGTATGCTATAGAGTGTATGGTGTAGAGTGTATGGTATAGAGTGTAGGGTTTAGAGTGTTGAGTGTATGGTATAGAGTGTAGAGTGTAGAGTGTAGGGTATAGAGTGTATGTTATAGAGTGTAGGGTATAGAGTGTAGGGTAGAGAGTGTAGAGTGTAGGGTATAGAGTGTAGGGTATAGAGTGTAGGGTATAGAGTGTAGAGTGTAGGGATTAGAGTGTAGGGTATAAAGTGTAGTGTGTAGAGTGTAGGGTATAGAGTGTAGAGTGTAGGGTATAGAGTGTATGGTATAGAGTGTAGGGTATAGAGTGTAGGGTGTAGAGTGTAGGGTATAGAGTGTAGGGTATAGAGTGTAGGGTATAGAGTGTAGGGAATAGAGTGTAGAGTGTAAGGTATAGAGTGTAGAGTATAGGGTATAAAGTGTAGGGTATAGAGTTTAGAGTGCAGGGATTAGAGTGTAGGGTATAGAGTGTAGGGTGTAGAGTGTAGGGTATAGAGTGTAGAGTGTAGGGTATAGAGTGTATGGTATAGAGTGTAGGGTATAGAGTGTAGGGTGTAGAGTGTAGGGTATAGAGTGTAAGTTATAGAGTGTAGGGTATAGAGTGTAAGGTATAGAGTGTAGGGAATAGAGTGTAGAGTGTAAAGTATAGAGTGTAGAGTGTAGGGTATAGAGTGTAGGGTATAGACTGTAGGGTATAGAGTGTAGGGTATAGATTGTAGGCTATAGAGTGTAGGGTATAGAGTGTAGGGTATAGAGTGTAGGGTATAGAGTGTAGGGTATAGAGTGTAGAGTGTAGGGTATAGTGTGTAGGGTATAGAGTGCAGGGTGTAGAGTGTAGGGTATAGAGTGTAGGGTATAGAATGTAGAGTGTAGGGTATAGAGTGTATGCTATAGAGTGTATGGTGTAGAGTGTATGGTATAGAGTGTAGGGTATAGAGTGTAGAGTGTAGGGTATAGAGTGTAGGGTATAGAGTGTAGGGTATAGAGTGTATGTTATAGAGTGTAGGGTATAGAGTGTAGAGTGTAGGGTATAGAATGTAGAGTGTAGGGTATAGAGTGTAGAGTATAGAGTGTAGGGTATAGAGTGTAGAGTGCAGGGTATAGAGTTTAGAGTGTAGGGTATAGAGTGTAGGGTATAGAGTGTAAGGTATAGAGTGTAGGGTGTAGAGTGTAGGGTATAGAGTGTAGGGTATAGAGTGTAGGGTATAGAGTGTACGGTATAGAGTGTAGGGTACAGAGTGTATAGTATAGAGTGTAGGGTATAGAGTGTAGGGTATAGAGTGTATGGTATAGAGTGTAGGGTATAGAGTGTATGTTATAGAGTGTAGGGTATAGAGTGTAGAGTGTAGGGTATAGAGTGTAGAGTGTAGAGTGTAGGGTATAGAGTGTAGAGTGTAGGGTATAGAGTGTAGAGTGTAGGGTGTAGAGTATAGAGTGTAGGGTATAGAGTGTAGGGTATAGAGTGTAAGGTGTAGAGTGTAGGGTATAGAGTGTAGGGTATAGAGTGTAGGGTATAGCGTGTAGGGTATAGAGTGTAGGGTATAGAGTGTAGAGTGTAGGGTATAGAGTTTAGAGTGTAGGGTATAGAGTGTAGGGTATAGAGTGTAAGGTATAGAGTGTAGGGTGTAGAGTGTAGGGTATAGAGTGTAGGGTATAGAGTGTAGGGTATAGAGTGTACGGTATAGAGTGTAGGGTATAGAGTGTATGGTATAGAGTGTAGGGTATAGAGTGTAGGGTATAGAGTGTATGGTATAGATTGTAGGGTATAGAGTGTAGGGTGTAGCGTGTATGTGATAGAGTGTAGGGTATAGAGTGTAGGGTATAGAGTTTAGAGTGTAGGGTATAGAGAGTAGGGTATAGAGTGTAAGGTATAGAGTGTAGGGTGTAGAGTGTAGGGTATAGAGTGTAGGGCATAGGGTGTAGGGTATAGAGTGTAGGGTATAGAGTGTAGAGTGTAGGGTATAGAGTGTATGGTATAGAGTGTAGGGTATAGAGTGTAGAGTGTAGGGTATAGAGTGTAGGGTATTGAGTGTAGGGTATAGAGTGTAGGGTATAGAGTGTAGGGTATAGAGTGTAGAGTGTAGGGTATAGAGTGTAGAGTGTAGGGTATAGAGTGTAGGGTATATAGTGTAGAGTGTAGGGTTTGGAGTGTAGGGTATAGAGTGTAGGGTATAGAGTGCAGGGTATAGAGTGTAGAGTGTAGGGTATAGAGTGTAGAGTGTAGGGTATAGAGTGTAGGGTATAGAGTGTAGGGTATAGAGTGTAGAGTGTAGGGTATAGAGTGTAGGGTATAGAGTGTAGGGAGCAGAGTGTAGGGTATAGAGTGTAGGGTTCAGAGTGTAGGGTATAGAGTGTAGGGTATAGAGTGTAGGGCATAGAGTGTAGGGTATAGAGTGTAGGGCATAGAGTGTAGGGTATAGAGTGTAGGGTATAGAGTGTAGGGTGTAGAGTGTAGGGTATAGATTTTAGGGTATAGAGTGTAGGGTATAGAGTGTAGAGTGTAGGGCATAGAGTGTAGAGTGTAGGGTATAGAGTGTAGAATATAAAGTGTAGGGTAGAGAGTGTAGGGTAGAGAGTGTAGGGTAGAGAGTGTAGAGTGTAGGGATTAGAGTGTAGGGTATAGAGTGTAGGGTGTAGAGTGTAGGGCATAGAGTGTAGAGTGTAGGGTATAGAGTGTATGGTATAGAGTGTAGAGTATAGAGTGTAGGGTGTAGAGTGTAGGGTATAGAGTGTAGGGTATAGAGTGTAGGGTATAGAGTGTAGGGAATAGAGTGTTGAGTGTAAGGTACAGAGTGTAGAGTGTAGGGCATAGAGTGTAGAGTGTAGGGTATAGAGTGTAGGGTATAGAGTGCAGGGTATAGAGTGTAGGGTATACAGTGTAGGGTATAGAGTGTAGAGTGTAGGGTATAGAGTGTAGAGTGTAGGGTATAGAGTGTAGGGTATAGAGTGCAGGGTATAGAGTGTAGGGTATACAGTGTAGGGTATAGAGTGTAGAGTGTAGGGTATAGAGTGTAGAGTGTAGGGTATAGAGTTTAGAGTGTAGGGCATAGAGTGTAGATTGTAGGGTATAGAGTGTAGGGTATAGAGTGTAGGGTATAGAGTGTAGGGTATAGAGTGTAGAGTGTAGGGTATAGAGTGTAGAGTGTAGGGTATAGAGTGTAGGGTACAGAGTGTAAGGTATAGAGTGTAGGGTAGAGAGTGTAGAGTGTAGGGTATAGAGTGTAGGGTATAGAGTGTAGGGTATAGAGTGTAGAGTGTAGGGATTAGAGTGTAGGGTATAGAGTGTAGGGTGTGGAGTGTAGGGTATAGAGTGTAGAGTGTAGGGTATAGAGTGTATGGTATAGAGTGTAGGGTATAGAGTGTAGGGTGTAGAGTGTAGGGTATAGAGTGTAGGGTATAGAGTGTAGGGTATAGAGTGTAGGGAATAGAGTGTAGAGTGTAAGGTATAGAGTGTAGAGTGTAGGGTATAGAGTGTAAGGTATAGAGTGTAGAGTGTAGGGATTAGAGTGTAGGGTATAGAGTGTAGGGTGTAGAGTGTAGGGTATAGAGTGTAGAGTGTAGGGTATAGAGTGTATGGTATAGAGTGTAGGGTATAGAGTGTAGGGTGTAGAGTGTAGGGTATAGAGTGTAGGGTATAGAGTGTAGGGTATAGAGTGTAGGGTATAGAGTGTAGGGAATAGAGTGTGGAGTGTAAGGTATAGAGTGTAGAGTGTAGGGTATAGAGTGTAGGGTATAGACTGTAGGGTATAGAGTGTAGGGTATAGAGTGTAGGGTATAGATTGTAGCGTGTAGGCTATAGAGTGTAGGGTATACAGTGTAGAGTGTAGGGTATAGAGTGTAGGGTATAGAGTGTAGGGTATAGAGTGTAGGGTATAGTGTGTAGAGTGTAGGGTATAGTGTGTAGGGTATAGAGTGCAGGGTGTAGAGTGTAGGGTATAGAGTGTAGGGTATAGAGTGTAGAGTGTAGGGTATAGAGTGTATGCTATAGAGTGTATGGTGTAGAGTGTATGGTATAGAGTGTAGGGTATAGAGTGTTGAGTGTATGGTATAGAGTGTAGAGTGTAGAGTGTAGGGTATAGAGTGTATGTTATAGAGTGTAGGGTATAGAGTGTAGGGTAGAGAGTGTAGAGTGTAGGGTATAGAGTGTAGGGTATAGAGTGTAGGGTATAGAGTGTAGAGTGTAGGGATTAGAGTGTAGGGTATAGAGTGTAGTGTGTAGAGTGTAGGGTATAGAGTGTAGAGTGTAGGGTATAGAGTGTATGGTATAGAGTGTAGGGTATAGAGTGTAGGGTGTAGAGTGTAGGGTATAGAGTGTAGGGTATAGAGTGTAGGGTATAGAGTGTAAGGTATAGAGTGTAGGGAATAGAGTGTAGAGTGTAAAGTATAGAGTGTAGAGTGTAGGGTATAGAGTGTAGGGTATAGACTGTAGGGTATAGAGTGTAGGGTATAGATTGTAGGCTATAGAGTGTAGGGTATAGAGTGTAGGGTATAGAGTGTAGGGTATAGAGTGTAGGGTATAGAGTGTAGGGTATAGAGTGTAGAGTGTAGGGTATAGTGTGTAGGGTATAGATTGCAGGGTGTAGAGTGTAGGGTATAGAGTGTAGGGTATAGAATGTAGAGTGTAGGGTATAGAGTGTATGCTATAGAGTGTATGGTGTAGAGTGTATGGTATAGAGTGTAGGGTATAGAGTGTAGAGTGTAGGGTATAGAGTGTAGGGTATAGAGTGTAGGGTATAGAGTGTATGTTATAGAGTGTAGGGTATAGAGTGTAGAGTGTAGGGTATAGAATGTAGAGTGTAGGGTATAGAGTGTAGGGTATAGAGTGTAGGGTATAGAGTGTAGGGTGTAGAGTGTAGGGTATAGAGTGTAGGGTATAGAGTGTAGAGTGCAGGGTATAGAGTTTAGAGTGTAGGGTATAGAGTGTAGGGTATAGAGTGTAAGGTATAGAGTGTAGGGTGTAGAGTGTAGGGTATAGAGTGTAGGGTATAGAGTGTAGGGTATAGAGTGTACGGTATAGAGTGTAGGGTACAGAGTGTATAGTATAGAGTGTAGGGTATAGAGTGTAGGGTATAGAGTGTATGGTATAGAGTGTAGGGTATAGAGTGTATGTTATAGAGTGTAGGGTATAGAGTGTAGAGTGTAGGGTATAGAGTGTAGAGTGTAGAGTGTAGGGTATAGAGTGTAGAGTGTAGGGTATAGAGTGTAGAGTGTAGGGTATAGAGTTTAGAGTGTAGGGTATAGAGTGTAGGGTATAGAGTGTAAGGTGTAGAGTGTAGGGTATAGAGTGTAGGGTATAGAGTGTAGGGTAAAGAGTGTAGGGTATAGAGTGTAGGGTATAGAGTGTAGAGTGTAGGGTATAGAGTTTAGAGTGTAGGGTATAGAGTGTAGGGTATAGAGTGTAAGGTATAGAGTGTAGGGTGTAGAGTGTAGGGTATAGAGTGTAGGGTATAGAGTGTAGGGTATAGAGTGTACGGTATAGAGTGTAGGGTATAGAGTGTATGGTATAGAGTGTAGGGTATAGAGTGTAGGGTATAGAGTGTATGGTATAGATTGTAGGGTATAGAGTGTAGGGTGTAGCGTGTATGTTATAGAGTGTAGGGTATAGAGTGTAGGGTATAGAGTTTAGAGTGTAGGGTATAGAGAGTAGGGTATAGAGTGTAAGGTATAGAGTGTAGGGTGTAGAGTGTAGGGTATAGAGTGTAGGGCATAGGGTGTAGGGTATAGAGTGTAGGGTATAGAGTGTAGAGTGTAGGGTATAGAGTGTAGGGTATAGAGTGTAGGGTATAGAGTGTAGAGTGTAGGGTATAGAGTGTAGGGTATTGAGTGTAGGGTATAGAGTGTAGGGTATAGAGTGTAGAGTGTAGGGTATAGAGTGTAGAGTGTAGGGTATAGAGTGTAGGGTATATAGTGTAGAGTGTAGGGTATAGAGTGTAGGGTATAGAGTGTAGGGTATAGCGTGTAGAGTGTAGGGTATAGAGTGTAGGGTATAGAGTGTAGGGTATAGAGTGTAGGGTATAGAGTGTAGAGTGTAGGGTATAGAGTGTAGCGTATAGAGTGTAGGGAGTAGAGTGTAGGGTATAGAGTGTAGGGTTCAGAGTGTAGGGTATAGAGTGTAGGGTATAGAGTGTATGGCATAGAGTGTAGGGTATAGAGTGTAGGGTATAGAGTGTAGGGTATAGAGTGTAGGGTATAGAGTGTAGAGTGTAGGGTATAGAGTGTAGGGTATAGAGTGTAGGGTAGAGAGTGTAGAGTGTAGGGTATAGAGTGTAGGGTATAGAGTGTAGGGTATAGAGTGTAGGGTGTAGAGTGTAGGGTATAGAGTGTAGGGTATAGAGTGTAGGGTATAGAGTGTAGGGAATAGAGTGTAGAGTGTAAGGTATAGAGTGTAGGGTATAGAGTGTACGGTATAGAGTGTAGGGTATAGAGTGTATGGTATAGAGTGTAGGGTATAGAGTGTAGAGTGTAGGGAATAGAGTGTAGGGATTAGAGTGTAGGGTATAGAGTGTAGGGTGTAGAGTGTAGGGTATAGAGTGTAGAGTGTAGGGTATAGAGTGTATGGTATAGAGTGTAGGGTATAGAGTGTAGGGTGTAGAGTGTAGGGTATAGAGTGTAGGGTATAGAGTGTAGGGTATAGAGTGTAGGGTATAGAGTGTAGGGAATAGAGTGTAGAGTGTAAGGTATAGAGTGTAGAGTGTAGGGTATAGAGTGTAGGGTATAGAGTGTAGAGTGTTGGGATTAGAGTGTAGGGTATAGAGTGTAGGGTGTAGAGTGTAGGGTATAGAGTGTAGAGTGTAGGGTATAGAGTATATGGTATAGAGTGTAGGGTATAGAGTGTAGGGTGTAGAGTGTAGGGTAGAGAGTGTAGAGTGTAGGGTATAGAGTGTAGGGTATAGAGTGTAGAGTGTAGGGTATAGAGTATATGGTATAGAGTGTAGGGTATAGAGTGTAGGGTGTAGAGTGTAGGGTAGAGAGTGTTGAGTGTAGGGTATAGAGTGTAGGGTATAGAGTGTAGGGTAGAGAGTGTAGAGTGTAGGGTATAGAGTGTAGGGTATAGAGTGTAGGGTATAGAGTGTAGAGTGTAGGGATTAGAGTGTAGGGTATAGAGTGTAGGGTGTAGAGTGTAGGGTATAGAGTGTAGAGTGTAGGGTATAGAGTGTATGGTATAGAGTGTAGGGTATAGAGTGTAGGGTGTAGAGTGTAGGGTATAGAGTGTAGGGTATAGAGTGTAGGGTATAGAGTGTAGGGTATAGAGTGTAGGGAATAGAGTGTAGAGTGTAAGGTATAGAGTGTAGACTGTAGGGTATAGAGTGTAGGGTATAGAGTGTAGAGTGTTGGGATTAGAGTGTAGGGTATAGAGTGTAGGGTGTAGAGTGTAGGGTATAGAGTGTAGAGTGTAGGGTATAGAGTATATGGTATAGAGTGTAGGGTATAGAGTGTAGGGTGTAGAGTGTAGGGTATAGAGTGTAGGGTATAGAGTGTAGTGCATAAAGTGTAGAGTGTAGGGTATAGAGTGTAGGGTATAGAGTGTAGGGTATAGAGTGTAGAGTGTAGGGTATAGAGTGTAGGGTATAGAGTGTAGGGTATACAGTGTAGGGTATAGAGTGTAGGGTATAGAGTGTAGGGTATAGAGTGTAGGGTATAGAGTGTAGGGTATAGAGTGTAGAGTGTAGGGTATAGAGTTTAGAGTGTAGGGTATAGAGTGTAGGGTATAGAGTGTAAGGTATAGAGTGTAGGGTGTAGAGTGTAGGGTATAGAGTGTAGGGTATAGAGTGTAGGGTATAGAGTGTACGGTATAGAGTGTAGGGTATAGAGTGTATGGTATAGAGTGTAGGGTATAGAGTGTAGGGTATAGAGTGTGAGGTATAGAGTGTATGGTATAGATTGTAGGGTATAGAGTGTAGGGTATAGAGTGTAGGGTATAGAGTGTAGAGTGTAGGGTATAGAGTGTAGAGTGTAGGGTATAGATTGTATGGTATAGAGTGTAGGGTATAGAATGTAAGGTGTAGAGTGTTGGGTATAGAGTGTAGGGTATAGAGTGTAGGGTAAAGAGTGTAGGGTATAGAGTGTAGGGTATAGAGTGTAGGGAATAGAGTGTAGAGTGTAAGGTATAGAGTGTAGAGTGTAGGGTATAGACTGTAGGGTGTAGAGTGTAGAGTGTAGGGATTAGAGTGTAGGGTATAGAGTGTAGGGTATAGAGTGTAGGGTATAGAGTGTAAAGTGTAGGGTATAGAGTGTAGAGTGTAGGGTATAGAGTGTAGGGTATAGAGTGTAGGGTATAGAGTGTAGGGTAGAGTGTGTAGAGTGTAGGGTATAGAGTGTAGGGTATAGAGTGTAGGGTATAGAGTGTAGAGTGTAGGGATTAGAGTGTAGGGTATAGAGTGTAGGGTGTAGAGTGTAGGGTATAGAGTGTAGAGTGTAGGGTATAGAGTGTATGGTATAGAGTGTAGGGTATAGAGTGTAGGGTGTAGAGTGTAGGGTATAGAGTGTAGGGTATAGAGTGTAGGGTATAGAGTGTAGGGAATAGAGTGTAGAGTGTAAGGTATAGAGTGTAGGGTATAGAGTGTAGGGTATAGAGTGTAGAGTGAAGGGATTAGAGTGTAGGGTATAGAGTGTAGGGTGTAGAGTGTAGGGTATAGAGTGTAGAGTGTAGGGTATAGAGTGTATGGTACAGAGTGTAGGGTATAGAGTGTAGGGTGTAGAGTGTAGGGTATAGAGTGTAGGGTATAGAGTGTAGGGTATAGAGTGTAGGGTATAGAGTGTAGGGAATAGAGTGTAGAGTGTAAGGTATAGAGTGTAGAGTGTAGGGTATAGAGTGTAGGGTATAGACTGTAGGGTATAGAGTGTAGGGTATAGAGTGTAGGGTATAGATTGTAGAGTGTAGGCTATAGAGTGTAGGGTATAGAGTGTAGAGTGTAGGGTATAGAGTGTAGGGTATAGAGTGTAGGGTAGAGAGTGTAGGGTATAGAGTGTAGAGTGTAGGGTATAGTGTGTAGGGTATAGAGTGCAGGGTGTAGAGTGTAGGGTATAGAGTGTAGGGTATAGAGTGTAGAGTGTAGGGTATAGAGTGTATGCTATAGAGTGTATGGTGTAGAGTGTATGGTATAGAGTGTAGGGTATAGATTGTAGAGTGCATGGTATAGAGTGTAGGGTATAGAGTGTAGGGTATAGAGTGTATGTTATAGAGTGTAGGGTATAGAGTGTAGGGTAGAGATTGTAGAGTGTAGGGTATAGAGTGTAGGGTATAGAGTGTAGAGTGTCGGGATTAGAGTGTAGGGTATAGAGTGTAGGATGTAGAGTGTAGGGTATAGAGTGTAGAGTGTAGGGTATAGAGTGTATGGTATAGAGTGTAGGGTATAGAGTGTAGGGTGTAGAGTGTAGGGTATAGAGTGTAGGGTATAGAGTGTAGGGTATAGAGTGTAGGGTATAGAGTGTAGGGTGTAGAGTGTAGGGTATAGAGTGTATGGTATAGAGTGTAGGGTATAGAATGTATGGTATAGAGTGTAGAGTGTAGGATATAGAGTGTAGGGTATAGAGTGTAGAGTGTAGGGTATAGAGTGTAGGGTATAGAGTGTAGGGTATAGAGTGTAGAGTGTAGGGATTAGAGTGTAGGGTATAGAGTGTAGGGTATAGAGTGTAGAGTGTAGGGTAGAGAGTGTAGGATATAGAGTGTAGAGTGTAGGGTATAGAGTGTAGGGTATAGAGTGTAGGGTATAGAGTGTAGGGTATAGAGTGTAGAGTGTAGGGTATAGAGTGTAGAGTATAGAGTGTAGGGTATAGAGTGTAGGGTATAGAGTGTAGGGTGTAGAGTGTAGGGTATAGAGTGTAGGGTATAGAGTGTAGGGTATAGAGTGTAGGGTGTAGAGTGTATGGTATAGAGTGCAGGGTATAGAATGTATGGTATAGAGTGTAGAGTGTAGGATATAGAGTGTAGGGTATAGAGTGTAGAGTGTAGGGATTAGAGTGTAGGGTATAGAGTGTAGGGTATAAAGTGTAGAGTGTAGGGTAGAGAGTGTAGGATATAGAGTGTAGAGTGTAGGGTATAGAGTGTAGGGTATAGAGTGTAGGGTATAGAGTGTAGGGTTTAGAGTGTAGAGTGTAGGGTATAGAGTGTAGGGTATAGAGTGTATGGTATAGAGTGTAGGGTATAGAGTGTAGGGTGTAGAGTGTAGGGTATAGAGTGTAGGGTATAGAGTGTAGGGTATAGAGTGTAGGGTATAGAGTGTAGGGTGTAGAGTGTAGGGTATAGAGTGTATGGTATAGAGTGTAGGGTATAGAATGTATGGTATAGAGTGTAGAGTGTAGGATATAGAGTGTAGGGTATAGAGTGTAGAGCGTAGGGTATAGAGTGTAGGGTATAGAGTGTAGGGTATAGAGTGTAGAGTGTAGGGATTAGAGTGTAGGGTATAGAGTGTAGGGTATAGAGTGTAGAGTGTAGGGTAGATAGTGTAGGATATAGAGTGTAGAGTGTAGGGTATAGAGTGTAGGGTATAGAGTGTAGGGTATAGAGTGTAGGGTATAGAGTGTAGGGCATAGAGTGTAGGGTATAGAGTGTAGGGTATAGAGTGTAGAGTGTAGGGTATAGAGTGTAGGGTATAGAGTGTAGGGTACAGAGTGTAGGGCATAGAGTGTAGGGTAAAGAGTGTAGGGTGTAGAGTGTAGGGTATAGAGTGTAGGGTATAGAGTGTAGAGTGTAGGGTATAGAGTGTAGGGTATAAAGTGTAGGGTATAGAGTGTAGGGTATAGAGTGTAGGGTATAGAGTGTAGAGTGTAGGGTATAGCGTGTAGAGTGTCGGGTATAGAGTGTAGGGTATAGAGTGTAGGGTATAGAGTGTAGGGTATAGAGTGTAGAGTGGAGGGTATAGAGTGTAGAGTGTAGGGTATAGAGTGTATGGTATAGAGTGTAGGGTATAGAGTGTAGGGTGTAGAGTGTTGGGTATAGAGTGTAGGGTATAGAGTGTAGGGTATAGAGTGTAGGGTATAGAGTGTAGGGAATAGAGTGTAGAGTGTAAGGTATAGAGTGTAGAGTGTAGGGTATAGAGTGTAGGGAATAGAGTGTAGAGTGTAGGGATTAGAGTGTACGGTATAGAGTGTAGGATATAGAGTGTAGTGTATAGAGTGTAGGGAATAGAGTGTGGAGTGTAAGGTATAGAGTGTAGAGTGTAGGGTATAGACTGTAGGGTATAGAGTGTAGGGTATAGAGTGTAGGGTATAGATTGTAGAGTATAGGCTATAGAGTGTAGGGTATAGAGTGTAGAGTGTAGGGTATAGAGTGTAGGGTATAGAGTGTAGGGTATAGAGTGTAGAGTGTAGGGTATAGTGTGTAGGGTATAGAGTGCAGGGTGTAGAGTGTAGGGTATAGAGTGTAGGGTATAGAGTGTAGAGTGTAGGGTATAGAGTGTATGCTATAGAATGTATGGTGTAGAGTGTATGGTATAGAGTGTAGGGTATACAGTGTAGAGTGTATGGTATAGAGTGTATGGTGTAGAGTGTAGGGTATAGAGTGTATGTTATAGAGTGTAGGGTATAGAGTGTAGGGTAGAGAGTGTAGATTGTAGGGTATAGAGTGTAGGGTATAGAGTGTAGGGTATAGAGTGTAGAGTGTAGGGATTAGAGTGTAGGGTATAGAGTGTAGTGTGTAGAGTGTAGGGTATAGAGTGTAGAGTGTAGGGTATAGAGTGTATGGTATAGAGTGTAGGGTATAGAGTGTAGGGTGTAGAGTGTAGGGTATAGAGTGTAGGGTATAGAGTGTAGGGTATAGAGTGTAGGGAATAGAGTGTAGAGTGTAAGGTATAGAGTGTAGAGTTTAGGGTATAGAGTGTAGGGTATAGAGTGTAGAGTGTAGGGATTAGAGTGTAGGGTATAGAGTGTAGAGTGTAGAGTGTAGGGTATAGAGTGTAGAGTGTAGGGTATAGAGTGTATGGTATAGAGTGTAGGGTATAGAGTGTAGGGTGTAGAGTGTAGGGTATAGAGTGTAGGGTATAGAGTGTAGGGTATAGAGTGTAGGGTATAGAGTGTAGGGAATAGAGTGTAGAGTGTAAGGTATAGAGTGTAGAGTGTAGGGTATAGAGTGTAGGGTATAGACTGTAGGGTATAAAGTGTAGGGTATAGATTGTAGGCTATAGAGTGTAGGGTATAGAGTGTAGGGTATAGAGTGTAGGGTATAGAGTGTAGGGTATAGAGTGTAGAGTGTAGGGTATAGTGTGTAGGGTATAGAGTGCAGGGTGTAGAGTGTAGGGTATAGAGTGTAGGGTATAGAGTGTAGAGTGTAGGGTATAGAGTGTATGCTATAGAGTGTATGGTGTAGAGTGTATGGTATAGAGTGTAGGGTATAGAGTGTAGAGTGTAGGGTATAGAGTGTATGTTATAGAGTGTAGGGTATAGAGTGTAGGGTATAGAGTGTAGGGTATAGAGTGTAGGGTGTAGAGTGTAGGGTATAGAGTGTATGGTATAGAGTGTAGGGTATAGAATGTATGGTATAGAGTGTAGAGTGTAGGATATAGAGTGTAGGGTATAGAGTGTAGAGCGTAGGGTATAGAGTGTAGGGTATAGAGTGTAGGGTATAGAGTGTAGAGTGTAGGGATTAGAGTGTAGGGTATAGAGTGTAGGGTATAGAGTGTAGAGTGTAGGGTAGATAGTGTAGGATATAGAGTGTAGAGTGTAGGGTATAGAGTGTAGGGTATAGAGTGTAGGGTATAGAGTGTAGGGTATAGAGTGTAGAGTGTAGGGCATAGAGTGTAGGGTATAGAGTGTAGGGTATAGAGTGTAGAGTGTAGGGTATAGAGTGTAGGGTATAGAGTGTAGGGTATAGAGTGTAGGGCATAGAGTGTAGGGTAAAGAGTGTAGGGTGTAGAGTGTAGGGTATAGAGTGTAGGGTATAGAGTGTAGAGTGTAGGGTATAGAGTGTAGGGTATAAAGTGTAGGGTATAGAGTGTAGGGTATAGAGTGTAGGGTATAGAGTGTAGAGTGTAGGGTATAGCGTGTAGAGTGTCGGGTATAGAGTGTAGGGTATAGAGTGTAGGGTATAGAGTGTAGGGTATAGAGTGTAGAGTGGAGGGTATAGAGTGTAGAGTGTAGGGTATAGAGTGTATGGTATAGAGTGTAGGGTATAGAGTGTAGGGTGTAGAGTGTTGGGTATAGAGTGTAGGGTATAGAGTGTAGGGTATAGAGTGTAGGGTATAGAGTGTAGGGAATAGAGTGTAGAGTGTAAGGTATAGAGTGTAGAGTGTAGGGTATAGAGTGTAGGGTATAGAGTGTAGAGTGTAGGGATTAGAGTGTAGGGTATAGAGTGTAGGGTATAGAGTGTAGTGTATAGAGTGTAGGGAATAGAGTGTGGAGTGTAAGGTATAGAGTGTAGAGTGTAGGGTATAGACTGTAGGGTATAGAGTGTAGGGTATAGAGTGTAGGGTATAGATTGTAGAGTATAGGCTATAGAGCGTAGGGTATAGAGTGTAGAGTGTAGGGTATAGAGTGTAGGGTATAGAGTGTAGGGTATAGAGTGTAGAGTGTAGGGTATAGTGTGTAGGGTATAGAGTGCAGGGTGTAGAGTGTAGGGTATAGAGTGTAGGGTATAGAGTGTAGAGTGTAGGGTATAGAGTGTATGCTATAGAGTGTATGGTGTAGAGTGTATGGTATAGAGTGTAGGGTATACAGTGTAGAGTGTATGGTATAGAGTGTAGGGTGTAGAGTGTAGGGTATAGAGTGTATGTTATAGAGTGTAGGGTATAGAGTGTAGGGTAGAGAGTGTAGATTGTAGGGTATAGAGTGTAGGGTATAGAGTGTAGGGTATAGAGTGTAGAGTGTAGGGATTAGAGTGTAGGGTATAGAGTGTAGTGTGTAGAGTGTAGGGTATAGAGTGTAGAGTGTAGGGTATAGAGTGTATGGTATAGAGTGTAGGGTATAGAGTGTAGGGTGTAGAGTGTAGGGTATAGAGTGTAGGGTATAGAGTGTAGGGTATAGAGTGTAGGGAATAGAGTGTAGAGTGTAAGGTATAGAGTGTAGAGTTTAGGGTATAGAGTGTAGGGTATAGAGTGTAGAGTGTAGGGATTAGAGTGTAGGGTATAGAGTGTAGAGTGTAGAGTGTAGGGTATAGAGTGTAGAGTGTAGGGTATAGAGTGTATGGTATAGAGTGTAGGGTATAGAGTGTAGGGTGTAGAGTGTAGGGTATAGAGTGTAGGGTATAGAGTGTAGGGTATAGAGTGTAGGGTATAGAGTGTAGGGAATAGAGTGTAGAGTGTAAGGTATAGAGTGTAGAGTGTAGGGTATAGAGTGTAGGGTATAGACTGTAGGGTATAAAGTGTAGGGTATAGATTGTAGGCTATAGAGTGTAGGGTATAGAGTGTAGGGTATAGAGTGTAGGGTATAGAGTGTAGGGTATAGAGTGTAGGGTATAGAGTGTAGAGTGTAGGGTATAGTGTGTAGGGTATAGAGTGCAGGGTGTAGAGTGTAGGGTATAGAGTGTAGGGTATAGAGTGTAGAGTGTAGGGTATAGAGTGTATGCTATAGAGTGTATGGTGTAGAGTGTATGGTATAGAGTGTAGGGTATAGAGTGTAGAGTGTAGGGTATAGAGTGTATGTTATAGAGTGTAGGGTATAGAGTGTAGAGTGTAGGGTATAGAGTTTAGAGTGTAGGGTATAGAGTGTAGGGTATAGAGTGTAAGGTATAGAGTGTAGGGTGTAGAGTGTAGGGTATAGATTGTAGGGTATAGAGTGTAGGGTATAGAGTGTACGGTATAGAGTGTAGGGTATGGAGTGTATGGTATAGAGTGTAGGGTATAGAGTGTAGGGTATAGAGTGTAGGGTATAAAGTGTAGAGTGTAGGGTATAGAGTGTAGAGTGTAGGGTATAGAGTGTATGGTATAGAGTGTAGGGTATAGAGTGTAGGGTGTAGAGTGTAGAGTGTAGGGTAGATAGTGTAGGATATAGAGTGTAGAGTGTAGGGTATAGAGTGTAGGGTATAGAGTGTAGGGTATAGAGTGTAGGGTATAGAGTGTAGAGTGTAGGGCATAGAGTGTAGGGTATAGAGTGTAGGGTATAGAGTGTAGGGTATAGAGTGTAGGGTATAGATTGTAGGCTATAGAGTGTAGGGTATAGAGTGTAGGGTATAGAGTGTAGGGTATAGAGTGTAGGGTATAGAGTGTAGGGTATAGAGTGTAGAGTGTAGGGTATAGTGTGTAGGGTATAGAGTGCAGGGTGTAGAGTGTAGGGTATAGAGTGTAGGGTATAGAATGTAGAGTGTAGGGTATAGAGTGTATGCTATAGAGTGTATGGTGTAGAGTGTATGGTATAGAGTGTAGGGTATAGAGTGTAGAGTGTAGGGTATAGAGTGTAGGGTATAGAGTGTAGGGTATAGAGTGTATGTTATAGAGTGTAGGGTATAGAGTGTAGAGTGTAGGGTATAGAATGTAGAGTGTAGGGTATAGAGTGTAGGGTATAGAGTGTAGGGTATAGAGTGTAGGGTATAGAGTGTAGGGTGTAGAGTGTAGGGTATAGAGTGTAGGGTATAGAGTGTAGAGTGCAGGGTATAGAGTTTAGAGTGTAGGGTATAGAGTGTAGGGTATAGAGTGTAAGGTATAGAGTGTAGGGTGTAGAGTGTAGGGTATAGAGTGTAGGGTATAGAGTGTAGGGTATAGAGTGTACGGTATAGAGTGTAGGGTACAGAGTGTATAGTATAGAGTGTAGGGTATAGAGTGTAGGGTATAGAGTGTATGGTATAGAGTGTAGGGTATAGAGTGTATGTTATAGAGTGTAGGGTATAGAGTGTAGGGTATAGAGTGTACGGTATAGAGTGTAGGGTACAGAGTGTATAGTATAGAGTGTAGGGTATAGAGTGTAGGGTATAGAGTGTAGGGTATAGAGTGTAGGGAATAGAGTGTAGAGTGTAAGGTATAGAGTGTAGAGTGTAGGGTATAGAGTGTAGGGTATAGACTGTAGGGTATAAAGTGTAGGGTATAGATTGTAGGCTATAGAGTGTAGGTTATAGAGTGTAGGGTATAGAGTGTAGGGTATAGAGTGTAGGGTATAGAGTGTAGAGTGTAGGGTATAGTGTGTAGGGTATAGAGTGCAGGGTGTAGAGTGTAGGGTATAGAGTGTAGGGTATAGAGTGTAGAGTGTAGGGTATAGAGTGTATGCTATAGAGTGTATGGTGTAGAGTGTATGGTATAGAGTGTAGGGTATAGAGTGTAGAGTGTAGGGTATAGAGTGTATGTTATAGAGTGTAGGGTATAGAGTGTAGAGTGTAGGGTATAGAGTTTAGAGTGTAGGGTATAGAGTGTAGGGTATAGAGTGTAAGGTATAGAGTGTAGGGTGTAGAGTGTAGGGTATAGATTGTAGGGTATAGAGTGTAGGGTATAGAGTGTACGGTATAGAGTGTAGGGTATGGAGTGTATGGTATAGAGTGTAGGGTATAGAGTGTAGGGTATAGAGTGTAGGGTATAAAGTGTAGAGTGTAGGGTATAGAGTGTAGAGTGTAGGGTATAGAGTGTATGGTATAGAGTGTAGGGTATAGAGTGTAGGGTGTAGAGTGTAGAGTGTAGGGTAGATAGTGTAGGATATAGAGTGTAGAGTGTAGGGTATAGAGTGTAGGGTATAGAGTGTAGGGTATAGAGTGTAGGGTATAGAGTGTAGGGTATAGAGTGTAGAGTGTAGGGCATAGAGTGTAGGGTATAGAGTGTAGGGTATAGAGTGTAGGGTATAGAGTGTAGGGTATAGATTGTAGGCTATAGAGTGTAGGGTATAGAGTGTAGGGTATAGAGTGTAGGGTATAGAGTGTAGGGTATAGAGTGTAGGGTATAGAGTGTAGAGTGTAGGGTATAGTGTGTAGGGTATAGAGTGCAGGGTGTAGAGTGTAGGGTATAGAGTGTAGGGTATAGAATGTAGAGTGTAGGGTATAGAGTGTATGCTATAGAGTGTATGGTGTAGAGTGTATGGTATAGAGTGTAGGGTATAGAGTGTAGAGTGTAGGGTATAGAGTGTAGGGTATAGAGTGTAGGGTATAGAGTGTATGTTATAGAGTGTAGGGTATAGAGTGTAGAGTGTAGGGTATAGAATGTAGAGTGTAGGGTATAGAGTGTAGGGTATAGAGTGTAGGGTATAGAGTGTAGGGTGTAGAGTGTAGGGTATAGAGTGTAGGGTATAGAGTGTAGAGTGCAGGGTATAGAGTTTAGAGTGTAGGGTATAGAGTGTAGGGTATAGAGTGTAAGGTATAGAGTGTAGGGTGTAGAGTGTAGGGTATAGAGTGTAGGGTATAGAGTGTAGGGTATAGAGTGTACGGTATAGAGTGTAGGGTACAGAGTGTATAGTATAGAGTGTAGGGTATAGAGTGTAGGGTATAGAGTGTATGGTATAGAGTGTAGGGTATAGAGTGTATGTTATAGAGTGTAGGGTATAGAGTGTAGAGTGTAGGGTATAGAGTGTAGAGTGTAGAGTGTAGGGTATAGAGTGTAGAGTGTAGGGTATAGAGTGTAGAGTGTAGGGTATAGAGTTTAGAGTGTAGGGTATAGAGTGTAGGGTATAGAGTGTAAGGTGTAGAGTGTAGGGTATAGAGTGTAGGGTATAGAGTGTAGGGTAAAGAGTGTAGGGTATAGAGTGTAGGGTATAGAGTGTAGAGTGTAGGGTATAGAGTTTAGAGTGTAGGGTATAGAGTGTAGGGTATAGAGTGTAAGGTATAGAGTGTAGGGTGTAGAGTGTAGGGTATAGAGTGTAGGGTATAGAGTGTAGGGTATAGAGTGTACGGTATAGAGTGTAGGGTATAGAGTGTATGGTATAGAGTGTAGGGTATAGAGTGTAGGGTATAGAGTGTATGGTATAGATTGTAGGGTATAGAGTGTAGGGTGTAGCGTGTATGTTATAGAGTGTAGGGTATAGAGTGTAGGGTATAGAGTTTAGAGTGTAGGGTATAGAGAGTAGGGTATAGAGTGTAAGGTATAGAGTGTAGGGTGTAGAGTGTAGGGTATAGAGTGTAGGGCATAGGGTGTAGGGTATAGAGTGTAGGGTATAGAGTGTAGAGTGTAGGGTATAGAGTGTAGGGTATAGAGTGTAGAGTGTAGGGTATAGAGTGTAGGGTATTGAGTGTAGGGTATAGAGTGTAGGGTATAGAGTGTAGAGTGTAGGGTATAGAGTGTAGAGTGTAGGGTATAGAGTGTAGGGTATATAGTGTAGAGTGTAGGGTATAGAGTGTAGGGTATAGAGTGTAGGGTATAGAGTGTAGGGTATAGCGTGTAGAGTGTAGGGTATAGAGTGTAGGGTATAGAGTGTAGGGTATAGAGTGTAGGGTATAGAGTGTAGAGTGTAGGGTATAGAGTGTAGCGTATAGAGTGTAGGGAGTAGAGTGTAGGGTATAGAGTGTAGGGTTCAGAGTGTAGGGTATAGAGTGTAGGGTATAGAGTGTATGGCATAGAGTGTAGGGTATAGAGTGTAGGGTATAGAGTGTAGGGTATAGAGTGTAGGGTATAGAGTGTAGAGTGTAGGGTATAGAGTGTAGGGTATAGAGTGTAGGGTAGAGAGTGTAGAGTGTAGGGTATAGAGTGTAGGGTATAGAGTGTAGGGTATAGAGTGTAGGGTGTAGAGTGTAGGGTATAGAGTGTAGGGTATAGAGTGTAGGGTATAGAGTGTAGGGAATAGAGTGTAGAGTGTAAGGTATAGAGTGTAGGGTATAGAGTGTACGGTATAGAGTGTAGGGTATAGAGTGTATGGTATAGAGTGTAGGGTATAGAGTGTAGAGTGTAGGGAATAGAGTGTAGGGATTAGAGTGTAGGGTATAGAGTGTAGGGTGTAGAGTGTAGGGTATAGAGTGTAGAGTGTAGGGTATAGAGTGTATGGTATAGAGTGTAGGGTATAGAGTGTAGGGTGTAGAGTGTAGGGTATAGAGTGTAGGGTATAGAGTGTAGGGTATAGAGTGTAGGGTATAGAGTGTAGGGAATAGAGTGTAGAGTGTAAGGTATAGAGTGTAGAGTGTAGGGTATAGAGTGTAGGGTATAGAGTGTAGAGTGTTGGGATTAGAGTGTAGGGTATAGAGTGTAGGGTGTAGAGTGTAGGGTATAGAGTGTAGAGTGTAGGGTATAGAGTATATGGTATAGAGTGTAGGGTATAGAGTGTAGGGTGTAGAGTGTAGGGTAGAGAGTGTAGAGTGTAGGGTATAGAGTGTAGGGTATAGAGTGTAGAGTGTAGGGTATAGAGTATATGGTATAGAGTGTAGGGTATAGAGTGTAGGGTGTAGAGTGTAGGGTAGAGAGTGTTGAGTGTAGGGTATAGAGTGTAGGGTATAGAGTGTAGGGTAGAGAGTGTAGAGTGTAGGGTATAGAGTGTAGGGTATAGAGTGTAGGGTATAGAGTGTAGAGTGTAGGGATTAGAGTGTAGGGTATAGAGTGTAGGGTGTAGAGTGTAGGGTATAGAGTGTAGAGTGTAGGGTATAGAGTGTATGGTATAGAGTGTAGGGTATAGAGTGTAGGGTGTAGAGTGTAGGGTATAGAGTGTAGGGTATAGAGTGTAGGGTATAGAGTGTAGGGTATAGAGTGTAGGGAATAGAGTGTAGAGTGTAAGGTATAGAGTGTAGACTGTAGGGTATAGAGTGTAGGGTATAGAGTGTAGAGTGTTGGGATTAGAGTGTAGGGTATAGAGTGTAGGGTGTAGAGTGTAGGGTATAGAGTGTAGAGTGTAGGGTATAGAGTATATGGTATAGAGTGTAGGGTATAGAGTGTAGGGTGTAGAGTGTAGGGTATAGAGTGTAGGGTATAGAGTGTAGTGCATAAAGTGTAGAGTGTAGGGTATAGAGTGTAGGGTATAGAGTGTAGGGTATAGAGTGTAGAGTGTAGGGTATAGAGTGTAGGGTATAGAGTGTAGGGTATACAGTGTAGGGTATAGAGTGTAGGGTATAGAGTGTAGGGTATAGAGTGTAGGGTATAGAGTGTAGGGTATAGAGTGTAGAGTGTAGGGTATAGAGTTTAGAGTGTACGGTATAGAGTGTAGGGTATAGAGTGTAAGGTATAGAGTGTAGGGTGTAGAGTGTAGGGTATAGAGTGTAGGGTATAGAGTGTAGGGTATAGAGTGTACGGTATAGAGTGTAGGGTATAGAGTGTATGGTATAGAGTGTAGGGTATAGAGTGTAGGGTATAGAGTGTGAGGTATAGAGTGTATGGTATAGATTGTAGGGTATAGAGTGTAGGGTATAGAGTGTAGGGTATAGAGTGTAGAGTGTAGGGTATAGAGTGTAGAGTGTAGGGTATAGATTGTATGGTATAGAGTGTAGGGTATAGAATGTAAGGTGTAGAGTGTTGGGTATAGAGTGTAGGGTATAGAGTGTAGGGTATAGAGTGTAGGGTATAGAGTGTAGGGTATAGAGTGTAGGGAATAGAGTGTAGAGTGTAAGGTATAGAGTGTAGAGTGTAGGGTATAGACTGTAGGGTATAGAGTGTAGAGTGTAGGGATTAGAGTGTAGGGTATAGAGTGTAGGGTATAGAGTGTAGGGTATAGAGTGTAAAGTGTAGGGTATAGAGTGTAGAGTGTAGGGTATAGAGTGTAGGGTATAGAGTGTAGGGTATAGAGTGTAGGGTAGAGTGTGTAGAGTGTAGGGTATAGAGTGTAGGGTATAGAGTGTAGGGTATAGAGTGTAGAGTGTAGGGATTAGAGTGTAGGGTATAGAGTGTAGGGTGTAGAGTGTAGGGTATAGAGTGTAGAGTGTAGGGTATAGAGTGTATGGTATAGAGTGTAGGGTATAGAGTGTAGGGTGTAGAGTGTAGGGTATAGAGTGTAGGGTATAGAGTGTAGGGTATAGAGTGTAGGGAATAGAGTGTAGAGTGTAAGGTATAGAGTGTAGGGTATAGAGTGTAGGGTATAGAGTGTAGAGTGAAGGGATTAGAGTGTAGGGTATAGAGTGTAGGGTGTAGAGTGTAGGGTATAGAGTGTAGAGTGTAGGGTATAGAGTGTATGGTACAGAGTGTAGGGTATAGAGTGTAGGGTGTAGAGTGTAGGGTATAGAGTGTAGGGTATAGAGTGTAGGGTATAGAGTGTAGGGTATAGAGTGTAGGGAATAGAGTGTAGAGTGTAAGGTATAGAGTGTAGAGTGTAGGGTATAGAGTGTAGGGTATAGACTGTAGGGTATAGAGTGTAGGGTATAGAGTGTAGGGTATAGATTGTAGAGTGTAGGCTATAGAGTGTAGGGTATAGAGTGTAGAGTGTAGGGTATAGAGTGTAGGGTATAGAGTGTAGGGTAGAGAGTGTAGGGTATAGAGTGTAGAGTGTAGGGTATAGTGTGTAGGGTATAGAGTGCAGGGTGTAGAGTGTAGGGTATAGAGTGTAGGGTATAGAGTGTAGAGTGTAGGGTATAGAGTGTATGCTATAGAGTGTATGGTGTAGAGTGTATGGTATAGAGTGTAGGGTATAGATTGTAGAGTGCATGGTATAGAGTGTAGGGTATAGAGTGTAGGGTATAGAGTGTATGTTATAGAGTGTAGGGTATAGAGTGTAGGGTAGAGATTGTAGAGTGTAGGGTATAGAGTGTAGGGTATAGAGTGTAGAGTGTCGGGATTAGAGTGTAGGGTATAGAGTGTAGGATGTAGAGTGTAGGGTATAGAGTGTAGAGTGTAGGGTATAGAGTGTATGGTATAGAGTGTAGGGTATAGAGTGTAGGGTGTAGAGTGTAGGGTATAGAGTGTAGGGTATAGAGTGTAGGGTATAGAGTGTAGGGTATAGAGTGTAGGGTGTAGAGTGTAGGGTATAGAGTGTATGGTATAGAGTGTAGGGTATAGAATGTATGGTATAGAGTGTAGAGTGTAGGATATAGAGTGTAGGGTATAGAGTGTAGAGTGTAGGGTATAGAGTGTAGGGTATAGAGTGTAGGGTATAGAGTGTAGAGTGTAGGGATTAGAGTGTAGGGTATAGAGTGTAGGGTATAGAGTGTAGAGTGTAGGGTAGAGAGTGTAGGATATAGAGTGTAGAGTGTAGGGTATAGAGTGTAGGGTATAGAGTGTAGGGTATAGAGTGTAGGGTATAGAGTGTAGAGTGTAGGGTATAGAGTGTAGAGTATAGAGTGTAGGGTATAGAGTGTAGGGTATAGAGTGTAGGGTGTAGAGTGTAGGGTATAGAGTGTAGGGTATAGAGTGTAGGGTATAGAGTGTAGGGTGTAGAGTGTATGGTATAGAGTGCAGGGTATAGAATGTATGGTATAGAGTGTAGAGTGTAGGATATAGAGTGTAGGGTATAGAGTGTAGAGTGTAGGGATTAGAGTGTAGGGTATAGAGTGTAGGGTATAAAGTGTAGAGTGTAGGGTAGAGAGTGTAGGATATAGAGTGTAGAGTGTAGGGTATAGAGTGTAGGGTATAGAGTGTAGGGTATAGAGTGTAGGGTTTAGAGTGTAGAGTGTAGGGTATAGAGTGTAGGGTATAGAGTGTATGGTATAGAGTGTAGGGTATAGAGTGTAGGGTGTAGAGTGTA
Organism: Ranitomeya imitator; assembly: GCF_032444005.1. Taxonomy (NCBI): domain Eukaryota; kingdom Metazoa; phylum Chordata; class Amphibia; order Anura; family Dendrobatidae; genus Ranitomeya; species Ranitomeya imitator. The sequence continues at coordinate 626,453 of NW_027194015.1, forward strand.
GGGTATAGAGTGTAGGGTATAGAGTGTAGGGTATAGAGTGTAGGGTATAGAGTGTAGGGTGTAGAGTGTAGGGTATAGAGTGTATGGTATAGAGTGTAGGGTATAGAATGTATGGTATAGAGTGTAGAGTGTAGGATATAGAGTGTAGGGTATAGAGTGTAGAGCGTAGGGTATAGAGTGTAGGGTATAGAGTGTAGGGTATAGAGTGTAGAGTGTAGGGATTAGAGTGTAGGGTATAGAGTGTAGGGTATAGAGTGTAGAGTGTAGGGTAGATAGTGTAGGATATAGAGTGTAGAGTGTAGGGTATAGAGTGTAGGGTATAGAGTGTAGGGTATAGAGTGTAGGGTATAGAGTGTAGGGCATAGAGTGTAGGGTATAGAGTGTAGGGTATAGAGTGTAGAGTGTAGGGTATAGAGTGTAGGGTATAGAGTGTAGGGTATAGAGTGTAGGGCATAGAGTGTAGGGTAAAGAGTGTAGGGTGTAGAGTGTAGGGTATAGAGTGTAGGGTATAGAGTGTAGAGTGTAGGGTATAGAGTGTAGGGTATAAAGTGTAGGGTATAGAGTGTAGGGTATAGAGTGTAGGGTATAGAGTGTAGAGTGTAGGGTATAGCGTGTAGAGTGTCGGGTATAGAGTGTAGGGTATAGAGTGTAGGGTATAGAGTGTAGGGTATAGAGTGTAGAGTGGAGGGTATAGAGTGTAGAGTGTAGGGTATAGAGTGTATGGTATAGAGTGTAGGGTATAGAGTGTAGGGTGTAGAGTGTTGGGTATAGAGTGTAGGGTATAGAGTGTAGGGTATAGAGTGTAGGGTATAGAGTGTAGGGAATAGAGTGTAGAGTGTAAGGTATAGAGTGTAGAGTGTAGGGTATAGAGTGTAGGGAATAGAGTGTAGAGTGTAGGGATTAGAGTGTAGGGTATAGAGTGTAGGATATAGAGTGTAGTGTATAGAGTGTAGGGAATAGAGTGTGGAGTGTAAGGTATAGAGTGTAGAGTGTAGGGTATAGACTGTAGGGTATAGAGTGTAGGGTATAGAGTGTAGGGTATAGATTGTAGAGTATAGGCTATAGAGTGTAGGGTATAGAGTGTAGAGTGTAGGGTATAGAGTGTAGGGTATAGGGTGTAGGGTATAGAGTGTAGAGTGTAGGGTATAGTGTGTAGGGTATAGAGTGCAGGGTGTAGAGTGTAGGGTATAGAGTGTAGGGTATAGAGTGTAGAGTGTAGGGTATAGAGTGTATGCTATAGAGTGTATGGTGTAGAGTGTATGGTATAGAGTGTAGGGTATACAGTGTAGAGTGTATGGTATAGAGTGTATGGTGTAGAGTGTAGGGTATAGAGTGTATGTTATAGAGTGTAGGGTATAGAGTGTAGGGTAGAGAGTGTAGATTGTAGGGTATAGAGTGTAGGGTATAGAGTGTAGGGTATAGAGTGTAGAGTGTAGGGATTAGAGTGTAGGGTATAGAGTGTAGTGTGTAGAGTGTAGGGTATAGAGTGTAGAGTGTAGGGTATAGAGTGTATGGTATAGAGTGTAGGGTATAGAGTGTAGGGTGTAGAGTGTAGGGTATAGAGTGTAGGGTATAGAGTGTAGGGTATAGAGTGTAGGGAATAGAGTGTAGAGTGTAAGGTATAGAGTGTAGAGTTTAGGGTATAGAGTGTAGGGTATAGAGTGTAGAGTGTAGGGATTAGAGTGTAGGGTATAGAGTGTAGAGTGTAGAGTGTAGGGTATAGAGTGTAGAGTGTAGGGTATAGAGTGTATGGTATAGAGTGTAGGGTATAGAGTGTAGGGTGTAGAGTGTAGGGTATAGAGTGTAGGGTATAGAGTGTAGGGTATAGAGTGTAGGGTATAGAGTGTAGGGAATAGAGTGTAGAGTGTAAGGTATAGAGTGTAGAGTGTAGGGTATAGAGTGTAGGGTATAGACTGTAGGGTATAAAGTGTAGGGTATAGATTGTAGGCTATAGAGTGTAGGGTATAGAGTGTAGGGTATAGAGTGTAGGGTATAGAGTGTAGGGTATAGAGTGTAGGGTATAGAGTGTAGGGTATAGAGTGTAGAGTGTAGGGTATAGTGTGTAGGGTATAGAGTGCAGGGTGTAGAGTGTAGGGTATAGAGTGTAGGGTATAGAGTGTAGAGTGTAGGGTATAGAGTGTATGCTATAGAGTGTATGGTGTAGAGTGTATGGTATAGAGTGTAGGGTATAGAGTGTAGAGTGTAGGGTATAGAGTGTATGTTATAGAGTGTAGGGTATAGAGTGTAGGGTATAGAGTGTAGGGTATAGAGTGTAGGGTGTAGAGTGTAGGGTATAGAGTGTATGGTATAGAGTGTAGGGTATAGAATGTATGGTATAGAGTGTAGAGTGTAGGATATAGAGTGTAGGGTATAGAGTGTAGAGCGTAGGGTATAGAGTGTAGGGTATAGAGTGTAGGGTATAGAGTGTAGAGTGTAGGGATTAGAGTGTAGGGTATAGAGTGTAGGGTATAGAGTGTAGAGTGTAGGGTAGATAGTGTAGGATATAGAGTGTAGAGTGTAGGGTATAGAGTGTAGGGTATAGAGTGTAGGGTATAGAGTGTAGGGTATAGAGTGTAGAGTGTAGGGCATAGAGTGTAGGGTATAGAGTGTAGGGTATAGAGTGTAGAGTGTAGGGTATAGAGTGTAGGGTATAGAGTGTAGGGTATAGAGTGTAGGGCATAGAGTGTAGGGTAAAGAGTGTAGGGTGTAGAGTGTAGGGTATAGAGTGTAGGGTATAGAGTGTAGAGTGTAGGGTATAGAGTGTAGGGTATAAAGTGTAGGGTATAGAGTGTAGGGTATAGAGTGTAGGGTATAGAGTGTAGAGTGTAGGGTATAGCGTGTAGAGTGTCGGGTATAGAGTGTAGGGTATAGAGTGTAGGGTATAGAGTGTAGGGTATAGAGTGTAGAGTGGAGGGTATAGAGTGTAGAGTGTAGGGTATAGAGTGTATGGTATAGAGTGTAGGGTATAGAGTGTAGGGTGTAGAGTGTTGGGTATAGAGTGTAGGGTATAGAGTGTAGGGTATAGAGTGTAGGGTATAGAGTGTAGGGAATAGAGTGTAGAGTGTAAGGTATAGAGTGTAGAGTGTAGGGTATAGAGTGTAGGGTATAGAGTGTAGAGTGTAGGGATTAGAGTGTAGGGTATAGAGTGTAGGGTATAGAGTGTAGTGTATAGAGTGTAGGGAATAGAGTGTGGAGTGTAAGGTATAGAGTGTAGAGTGTAGGGTATAGACTGTAGGGTATAGAGTGTAGGGTATAGAGTGTAGGGTATAGATTGTAGAGTATAGGCTATAGAGTGTAGGGTATAGAGTGTAGAGTGTAGGGTATAGAGTGTAGGGTATAGAGTGTAGGGTATAGAGTGTAGAGTGTAGGGTATAGTGTGTAGGGTATAGAGTGCAGGGTGTAGAGTGTAGGGTATAGAGTGTAGGGTATAGAGTGTAGAGTGTAGGGTATAGAGTGTATGCTATAGAGTGTATGGTGTAGAGTGTATGGTATAGAGTGTAGGGTATACAGTGTAGAGTGTATGGTATAGAGTGTAGGGTGTAGAGTGTAGGGTATAGAGTGTATGTTATAGAGTGTAGGGTATAGAGTGTAGGGTAGAGAGTGTAGATTGTAGGGTATAGAGTGTAGGGTATAGAGTGTAGGGTATAGAGTGTAGAGTGTAGGGATTAGAGTGTAGGGTATAGAGTGTAGTGTGTAGAGTGTAGGGTATAGAGTGTAGAGTGTAGGGTATAGAGTGTATGGTATAGAGTGTAGGGTATAGAGTGTAGGGTGTAGAGTGTAGGGTATAGAGTGTAGGGTATAGAGTGTAGGGTATAGAGTGTAGGGAATAGAGTGTAGAGTGTAAGGTATAGAGTGTAGAGTTTAGGGTATAGAGTGTAGGGTATAGAGTGTAGAGTGTAGGGATTAGAGTGTAGGGTATAGAGTGTAGAGTGTAGAGTGTAGGGTATAGAGTGTAGAGTGTAGGGTATAGAGTGTATGGTATAGAGTGTAGGGTATAGAGTGTAGGGTGTAGAGTGTAGGGTATAGAGTGTAGGGTATAGAGTGTAGGGTATAGAGTGTAGGGTATAGAGTGTAGGGAATAGAGTGTAGAGTGTAAGGTATAGAGTGTAGAGTGTAGGGTATAGAGTGTAGGGTATAGACTGTAGGGTATAAAGTGTAGGGTATAGATTGTAGGCTATAGAGTGTAGGGTATAGAGTGTAGGGTATAGAGTGTAGGGTATAGAGTGTAGGGTATAGAGTGTAGGGTATAGAGTGTAGAGTGTAGGGTATAGTGTGTAGGGTATAGAGTGCAGGGTGTAGAGTGTAGGGTATAGAGTGTAGGGTATAGAGTGTAGAGTGTAGGGTATAGAGTGTATGCTATAGAGTGTATGGTGTAGAGTGTATGGTATAGAGTGTAGGGTATAGAGTGTAGAGTGTAGGGTATAGAGTGTATGTTATAGAGTGTAGGGTATAGAGTGTAGAGTGTAGGGTATAGAGTTTAGAGTGTAGGGTATAGAGTGTAGGGTATAGAGTGTAAGGTATAGAGTGTAGGGTGTAGAGTGTAGGGTATAGATTGTAGGGTATAGAGTGTAGGGTATAGAGTGTACGGTATAGAGTGTAGGGTATGGAGTGTATGGTATAGAGTGTAGGGTATAGAGTGTAGGGTATAGAGTGTAGGGTATAAAGTGTAGAGTGTAGGGTATAGAGTGTAGAGTGTAGGGTATAGAGTGTATGGTATAGAGTGTAGGGTATAGAGTGTAGGGTGTAGAGTGTAGAGTGTAGGATAGATAGTGTAGGATATAGAGTGTAGAGTGTAGGGTATAGAGTGTAGGGTATAGAGTGTAGGGTATAGAGTGTAGGGTATAGAGTGTAGAGTGTAGGGCATAGAGTGTAGGGTATAGAGTGTAGGGTATAGTGTGTAGAGTGTAGGGTAGATAGTGTAGGATATAGATTGTAGAGTGTCGGGTATAGAGTGTAGGGTATAGAGTGTAGGGTATAGAGTGTAGGGTATAGAGTGTAGAGTGGAGGGTATAGAGTGTAGAGTGTAGGGTATAGAGTGTATGGTATAGAGTGTAGGGTATAGAGTGTAGGGTGTAGAGTGTTGGGTATAGAGTGTAGGGTATAGAGTGTAGGGTATAGAGTGTAGGGTATAGAGTGTAGGGAATAGAGTGTAGAGTGTAAGGTATAGAGTGTAGAGTGTAGGGTATAGAGTGTAGGGTATAGAGTGTAGAGTGTAGGGATTAGAGTGTAGGGTATAGAGTGTAGGGTATAGAGTGTAGTGTATAGAGTGTAGGGAATAGAGTGTGGAGTGTAAGGTATAGAGTGTAGAGTGTAGGGTATAGACTGTAGGGTATAGAGTGTAGGGTATAGAGTGTAGGGTATAGATTGTAGAGTATAGGCTATAGAGTGTAGGGTATAGAGTGTAGAGTGTAGGGTATAGAGTGTAGGGTATAGAGTGTAGGGTATAGAGTGTAGAGTGTAGGGTATAGTGTGTAGGGTATAGAGTGCAGGGTGTAGAGTGTAGGGTATAGAGTGTAGGGTATAGAGTGTAGAGTGTAGGGTATAGAGTGTATGCTATAGAGTGTATGGTGTAGAGTGTATGGTATAGAGTGTAGGGTATACAGTGTAGAGTGTATGGTATAGAGTGTAGGGTGTAGAGTGTAGGGTATAGAGTGTATGTTATAGAGTGTAGGGTATAGAGTGTAGGGTAGAGAGTGTAGATTGTAGGGTATAGAGTGTAGGGTATAGAGTGTAGGGTATAGAGTGTAGAGTGTAGGGATTAGAGTGTAGGGTATAGAGTGTAGTGTGTAGAGTGTAGGGTATAGAGTGTAGAGTGTAGGGTATAGAGTGTATGGTATAGAGTGTAGGGTATAGAGTGTAGGGTGTAGAGTGTAGGGTATAGAGTGTAGGGTATAGAGTGTAGGGTATAGAGTGTAGGGAATAGAGTGTAGAGTGTAAGGTATAGAGTGTAGAGTTTAGGGTATAGAGTGTAGGGTATAGAGTGTAGAGTGTAGGGATTAGAGTGTAGGGTATAGAGTGTAGAGTGTAGAGTGTAGGGTATAGAGTGTAGAGTGTAGGGTATAGAGTGTATGGTATAGAGTGTAGGGTATAGAGTGTAGGGTGTAGAGTGTAGGGTATAGAGTGTAGGGTATAGAGTGTAGGGTATAGAGTGTAGGGTATAGAGTGTAGGGAATAGAGTGTAGAGTGTAAGGTATAGAGTGTAGAGTGTAGGGTATAGAGTGTAGGGTATAGACTGTAGGGTATAAAGTGTAGGGTATAGAGTGTACGGTATAGAGTGTAGGGTATGGAGTGTATGGTATAGAGTGTAGGGTATAGAGTGTAGGGTATAGAGTGTAGGGTATAAAGTGTAGAGTGTAGGGTATAGAGTGTAGAGTGTAGGGTATAGAGTGTATGGTATAGAGTGTAGGGTATAGAGTGTAGGGTGTAGAGTGTAGAGTGTAGGGTAGATAGTGTAGGATATAGAGTGTAGAGTGTAGGGTATAGAGTGTAGGGTATAGAGTGTAGGGTATAGAGTGTAGGGTATAGAGTGTAGAGTGTAGGGCATAGAGTGTAGGGTATAGAGTGTAGGGTATAGAGTGTAGGGTATAGAGTGTAGGGTATAGATTGTAGGCTATAGAGTGTAGGGTATAGAGTGTAGGGTATAGAGTGTAGGGTATAGAGTGTAGGGTATAGAGTGTAGGGTATAGAGTGTAGAGTGTAGGGTATAGTGTGTAGGGTATAGAGTGCAGGGTGTAGAGTGTAGGGTATAGAGTGTAGGGTATAGAATGTAGAGTGTAGGGTATAGAGTGTATGCTATAGAGTGTATGGTGTAGAGTGTATGGTATAGAGTGTAGGGTATAGAGTGTAGAGTGTAGGGTATAGAGTGTAGGGTATAGAGTGTAGGGTATAGAGTGTATGTTATAGAGTGTAGGGTATAGAGTGTAGAGTGTAGGGTATAGAATGTAGAGTGTAGGGTATAGAGTGTAGGGTATAGAGTGTAGGGTATAGAGTGTAGGGTGTAGAGTGTAGGGTATAGAGTGTAGGGTATAGAGTGTAGAGTGCAGGGTATAGAGTTTAGAGTGTAGGGTATAGAGTGTAGGGTATAGAGTGTAAGGTATAGAGTGTAGGGTGTAGAGTGTAGGGTATAGAGTGTAGGGTATAGAGTGTAGGGTATAGAGTGTACGGTATAGAGTGTAGGGTACAGAGTGTATAGTATAGAGTGTAGGGTATAGAGTGTAGGGTATAGAGTGTATGGTATAGAGTGTAGGGTATAGAGTGTATGTTATAGAGTGTAGGGTATAGAGTGTAGAGTGTAGGGTATAGAGTGTAGAGTGTAGAGTGTAGGGTATAGAGTGTAGAGTGTAGGGTATAGAGTGTAGAGTGTAGGGTATAGAGTTTAGAGTGTAGGGTATAGAGTGTAGGGTATAGAGTGTAAGGTGTAGAGTGTAGGGTATAGAGTGTAGGGTATAGAGTGTAGGGTAAAGAGTGTAGGGTATAGAGTGTAGGGTATAGAGTGTAGAGTGTAGGGTATAGAGTTTAGAGTGTAGGGTATAGAGTGTAGGGTATAGAGTGTAAGGTATAGAGTGTAGGGTGTAGAGTGTAGGGTATAGAGTGTAGGGTATAGAGTGTAGGGTATAGAGTGTACGGTATAGAGTGTAGGGTATAGAGTGTATGGTATAGAGTGTAGGGTATAGAGTGTAGGGTATAGAGTGTATGGTATAGATTGTAGGGTATAGAGTGTAGGGTGTAGCGTGTATGTTATAGAGTGTAGGGTATAGAGTGTAGGGTATAGAGTTTAGAGTGTAGGGTATAGAGAGTAGGGTATAGAGTGTAAGGTATAGAGTGTAGGGTGTAGAGTGTAGGGTATAGAGTGTAGGGCATAGGGTGTAGGGTATAGAGTGTAGGGTATAGAGTGTAGAGTGTAGGGTATAGAGTGTAGGGTATAGAGTGTAGAGTGTAGGGTATAGAGTGTAGGGTATTGAGTGTAGGGTATAGAGTGTAGGGTATAGAGTGTAGAGTGTAGGGTATAGAGTGTAGAGTGTAGGGTATAGAGTGTAGGGTATATAGTGTAGAGTGTAGGGTATAGAGTGTAGGGTATAGAGTGTAGGGTATAGAGTGTAGGGTATAGCGTGTAGAGTGTAGGGTATAGAGTGTAGGGTATAGAGTGTAGGGTATAGAGTGTAGGGTATAGAGTGTAGAGTGTAGGGTATAGAGTGTAGCGTATAGAGTGTAGGGAGTAGAGTGTAGGGTATAGAGTGTAGGGTTCAGAGTGTAGGGTATAGAGTGTAGGGTATAGAGTGTATGGCATAGAGTGTAGGGTATAGAGTGTAGGGTATAGAGTGTAGGGTATAGAGTGTAGGGTATAGAGTGTAGAGTGTAGGGTATAGAGTGTAGGGTATAGAGTGTAGGGTAGAGAGTGTAGAGTGTAGGGTATAGAGTGTAGGGTATAGAGTGTAGGGTATAGAGTGTAGGGTGTAGAGTGTAGGGTATAGAGTGTAGGGTATAGAGTGTAGGGTATAGAGTGTAGGGAATAGAGTGTAGAGTGTAAGGTATAGAGTGTAGGGTATAGAGTGTACGGTATAGAGTGTAGGGTATAGAGTGTATGGTATAGAGTGTAGGGTATAGAGTGTAGAGTGTAGGGAATAGAGTGTAGGGATTAGAGTGTAGGGTATAGAGTGTAGGGTGTAGAGTGTAGGGTATAGAGTGTAGAGTGTAGGGTATAGAGTGTATGGTATAGAGTGTAGGGTATAGAGTGTAGGGTGTAGAGTGTAGGGTATAGAGTGTAGGGTATAGAGTGTAGGGTATAGAGTGTAGGGTATAGAGTGTAGGGAATAGAGTGTAGAGTGTAAGGTATAGAGTGTAGAGTGTAGGGTATAGAGTGTAGGGTATAGAGTGTAGAGTGTTGGGATTAGAGTGTAGGGTATAGAGTGTAGGGTGTAGAGTGTAGGGTATAGAGTGTAGAGTGTAGGGTATAGAGTATATGGTATAGAGTGTAGGGTATAGAGTGTAGGGTGTAGAGTGTAGGGTAGAGAGTGTAGAGTGTAGGGTATAGAGTGTAGGGTATAGAGTGTAGAGTGTAGGGTATAGAGTATATGGTATAGAGTGTAGGGTATAGAGTGTAGGGTGTAGAGTGTAGGGTAGAGAGTGTTGAGTGTAGGGTATAGAGTGTAGGGTATAGAGTGTAGGGTAGAGAGTGTAGAGTGTAGGGTATAGAGTGTAGGGTATAGAGTGTAGGGTATAGAGTGTAGAGTGTAGGGATTAGAGTGTAGGGTATAGAGTGTAGGGTGTAGAGTGTAGGGTATAGAGTGTAGAGTGTAGGGTATAGAGTGTATGGTATAGAGTGTAGGGTATAGAGTGTAGGGTGTAGAGTGTAGGGTATAGAGTGTAGGGTATAGAGTGTAGGGTATAGAGTGTAGGGTATAGAGTGTAGGGAATAGAGTGTAGAGTGTAAGGTATAGAGTGTAGACTGTAGGGTATAGAGTGTAGGGTATAGAGTGTAGAGTGTTGGGATTAGAGTGTAGGGTATAGAGTGTAGGGTGTAGAGTGTAGGGTATAGAGTGTAGAGTGTAGGGTATAGAGTATATGGTATAGAGTGTAGGGTATAGAGTGTAGGGTGTAGAGTGTAGGGTATAGAGTGTAGGGTATAGAGTGTAGTGCATAAAGTGTAGAGTGTAGGGTATAGAGTGTAGGGTATAGAGTGTAGGGTATAGAGTGTAGAGTGTAGGGTATAGAGTGTAGGGTATAGAGTGTAGGGTATAGAGTGTAGGGTATAGAGTGTAGGGTATAGAGTGTAGGGTATAGAGTGTAGGGTATAGAGTGTAGAGTGTAGGGTATAGAGTTTAGAGTGTACGGTATAGAGTGTAGGGTATAGAGTGTAAGGTATAGAGTGTAGGGTGTAGAGTGTAGGGTATAGAGTGTAGGGTATAGAGTGTAGGGTATAGAGTGTACGGTATAGAGTGTAGGGTATAGAGTGTATGGTATAGAGTGTAGGGTATAGAGTGTAGGGTATAGAGTGTGAGGTATAGAGTGTATGGTATAGATTGTAGGGTATAGAGTGTAGGGTATAGAGTGTAGGGTATAGAGTGTAGAGTGTAGGGTATAGAGTGTAGAGTGTAGGGTATAGATTGTATGGTATAGAGTGTAGGGTATAGAATGTAAGGTGTAGAGTGTTGGGTATAGAGTGTAGGGTATAGAGTGTAGGGTATAGAGTGTAGGGTATAGAGTGTAGGGTATAGAGTGTAGGGAATAGAGTGTAGAGTGTAAGGTATAGAGTGTAGAGTGTAGTTTATAGACTGTAGGGTATAGAGTGTAGAGTGTAGGGATTAGAGTGTAGGGTATAGAGTGTAGGGTATAGAGTGTAGGGTATAGAGTGTAAAGTGTAGGGTATAGAGTGTAGAGTGTAGGGTATAGAGTGTAGGGTATAGAGTGTAGGGTATAGAGTGTAGGGTAGAGTGTGTAGAGTGTAGGGTATAGAGTGTAGGGTATAGAGTGTAGGGTATAGAGTGTAGAGTGTAGGGATTAGAGTGTAGGGTATAGAGTGTAGGGTGTAGAGTGTAGGGTATAGAGTGTAGAGTGTAGGGTATAGAGTGTATGGTATAGAGTGTAGGGTATAGAGTGTAGGGTGTAGAGTGTAGGGTATAGAGTGTAGGGTATAGAGTGTAGGGTATAGAGTGTAGGGAATAGAGTGTAGAGTGTAAGGTATAGAGTGTAGGGTATAGAGTGTAGGGTATAGAGTGTAGAGTGAAGGGATTAGAGTGTAGGGTATAGAGTGTAGGGTGTAGAGTGTAGGGTATAGAGTGTAGAGTGTAGGGTATAGAGTGTATGGTACAGAGTGTAGGGTATAGAGTGTAGGGTGTAGAGTGTAGGGTATAGAGTGTAGGGTATAGAGTGTAGGGTATAGAGTGTAGGGTATAGAGTGTAGGGAATAGAGTGTAGAGTGTAAGGTATAGAGTGTAGAGTGTAGGGTATAGAGTGTAGGGTATAGACTGTAGGGTATAGAGTGTAGGGTATAGAGTGTAGGGTATAGATTGTAGAGTGTAGGCTATAGAGTGTAGGGTATAGAGTGTAGAGTGTAGGGTATAGAGTGTAGGGTATAGAGTGTAGGGTAGAGAGTGTAGGGTATAGAGTGTAGAGTGTAGGGTATAGTGTGTAGGGTATAGAGTGCAGGGTGTAGAGTGTAGGGTATAGAGTGTAGGGTATAGAGTGTAGAGTGTAGGGTATAGAGTGTATGCTATAGAGTGTATGGTGTAGAGTGTATGGTATAGAGTGTAGGGTATAGATTGTAGAGTGCATGGTATAGAGTGTAGGGTATAGAGTGTAGGGTATAGAGTGTATGTTATAGAGTGTAGGGTATAGAGTGTAGGGTAGAGATTGTAGAGTGTAGGGTATAGAGTGTAGGGTATAGAGTGTAGAGTGTCGGGATTAGAGTGTAGGGTATAGAGTGTAGGATGTAGAGTGTAGGGTATAGAGTGTAGAGTGTAGGGTATAGAGTGTATGGTATAGAGTGTAGGGTATAGAGTGTAGGGTGTAGAGTGTAGGGTATAGAGTGTAGGGTATAGAGTGTAGGGTATAGAGTGTAGGGTATAGAGTGTAGGGTGTAGAGTGTAGGGTATAGAGTGTATGGTATAGAGTGTAGGGTATAGAATGTATGGTATAGAGTGTAGAGTGTAGGATATAGAGTGTAGGGTATAGAGTGTAGAGTGTAGGGTATAGAGTGTAGGGTATAGAGTGTAGGGTATAGAGTGTAGAGTGTAGGGATTAGAGTGTAGGGTATAGAGTGTAGGGTATAGAGTGTAGAGTGTAGGGTAGAGAGTGTAGGATATAGAGTGTAGAGTGTAGGGTATAGAGTGTAGGGTATAGAGTGTAGGGTATAGAGTGTAGGGTATAGAGTGTAGAGTGTAGGGTATAGAGTGTAGAGTATAGAGTGTAGGGTATAGAGTGTAGGGTATAGAGTGTAGGGTGTAGAGTGTAGGGTATAGAGTGTAGGGTATAGAGTGTAGGGTATAGAGTGTAGGGTGTAGAGTGTATGGTATAGAGTGCAGGGTATAGAATGTATGGTATAGAGTGTAGAGTGTAGGATATAGAGTGTAGGGTATAGAGTGTAGAGTGTAGGGATTAGAGTGTAGGGTATAGAGTGTAGGGTATAAAGTGTAGAGTGTAGGGTAGAGAGTGTAGGATATAGAGTGTAGAGTGTAGGGTATAGAGTGTAGGGTATAGAGTGTAGGGTATAGAGTGTAGGGTTTAGAGTGTAGAGTGTAGGGTATAGAGTGTAGGGTATAGAGTGTATGGTATAGAGTGTAGGGTATAGAGTGTAGGGTGTAGAGTGTAGGGTATAGAGTGTAGGGTATAGAGTGTAGGGTATAGAGTGTAGGGTATAGAGTGTAGGGTGTAGAGTGTAGGGTATAGAGTGTATGGTATAGAGTGTAGGGTATAGAATGTATGGTATAGAGTGTAGAGTGTAGGATATAGAGTGTAGGGTATAGAGTGTAGAGCGTAGGGTATAGAGTGTAGGGTATAGAGTGTAGGGTATAGAGTGTAGAGTGTAGGGATTAGAGTGTAGGGTATAGAGTGTAGGGTATAGAGTGTAGAGTGTAGGGTAGATAGTGTAGGATATAGAGTGTAGAGTGTAGGGTATAGAGTGTAGGGTATAGAGTGTAGGGTATAGAGTGTAGGGTATAGAGTGTAGGGCATAGAGTGTAGGGTATAGAGTGTAGGGTATAGAGTGTAGAGTGTAGGGTATAGAGTGTAGGGTATAGAGTGTAGGGTATAGAGTGTAGGGCATAGAGTGTAGGGTAAAGAGTGTAGGGTGTAGAGTGTAGGGTATAGAGTGTAGGGTATAGAGTGTAGAGTGTAGGGTATAGAGTGTAGGGTATAAAGTGTAGGGTATAGAGTGTAGGGTATAGAGTGTAGGGTATAGAGTGTAGAGTGTAGGGTATAGCGTGTAGAGTGTCGGGTATAGAGTGTAGGGTATAGAGTGTAGGGTATAGAGTGTAGGGTATAGAGTGTAGAGTGGAGGGTATAGAGTGTAGAGTGGAGGGTATAGAGTGTATGGTATAGAGTGTAGGGTATAGAGTGTAGGGTGTAGAGTGTTGGGTATAGAGTGTAGGGTATAGAGTGTAGGGTATAGAGTGTAGGGTATAGAGTGTAGGGAATAGAGTGTAGAGTGTAAGGTATAGAGTGTAGAGTGTAGGGTATAGAGTGTAGGGAATAGAGTGTAGAGTGTAGGGATTAGAGTGTAGGGTATAGAGTGTAGGATATAGAGTGTAGTGTATAGAGTGTAGGGAATAGAGTGTGGAGTGTAAGGTATAGAGTGTAGAGTGTAGGGTATAGACTGTAGGGTATAGAGTGTAGGGTATAGAGTGTAGGGTATAGATTGTAGAGTATAGGCTATAGAGTGTAGGGTATAGAGTGTAGAGTGTAGGGTATAGAGTGTAGGGTATAGGGTGTAGGGTATAGAGTGTAGAGTGTAGGGTATAGTGTGTAGGGTATAGAGTGCAGGGTGTAGAGTGTAGGGTATAGAGTGTAGGGTATAGAGTGTAGAGTGTAGGGTATAGAGTGTATGCTATAGAGTGTATGGTGTAGAGTGTATGGTATAGAGTGTAGGGTATACAGTGTAGAGTGTATGGTATAGAGTGTATGGTGTAGAGTGTAGGGTATAGAGTGTATGTTATAGAGTGTAGGGTATAGAGTGTAGGGTAGAGAGTGTAGATTGTAGGGTATAGAGTGTAGGGTATAGAGTGTAGGGTATAGAGTGTAGAGTGTAGGGATTAGAGTGTAGGGTATAGAGTGTAGTGTGTAGAGTGTAGGGTATAGAGTGTAGAGTGTAGGGTATAGAGTGTATGGTATAGAGTGTAGGGTATAGAGTGTAGGGTGTAGAGTGTAGGGTATAGAGTGTAGGGTATAGAGTGTAGGGTATAGAGTGTAGGGAATAGAGTGTAGAGTGTAAGGTATAGAGTGTAGAGTTTAGGGTATAGAGTGTAGGGTATAGAGTGTAGAGTGTAGGGATTAGAGTGTAGGGTATAGAGTGTAGAGTGTAGAGTGTAGGGTATAGAGTGTAGAGTGTAGGGTATAGAGTGTATGGTATAGAGTGTAGGGTATAGAGTGTAGGGTGTAGAGTGTAGGGTATAGAGTGTAGGGTATAGAGTGTAGGGTATAGAGTGTAGGGTATAGAGTGTAGGGAATAGAGTGTAGAGTGTAAGGTATAGAGTGTAGAGTGTAGGGTATAGAGTGTAGGGTATAGACTGTAGGGTATAAAGTGTAGGGTATAGATTGTAGGCTATAGAGTGTAGGGTATAGAGTGTAGGGTATAGAGTGTAGGGTATAGAGTGTAGGGTATAGAGTGTAGGGTATAGAGTGTAGGGTATAGAGTGTAGAGTGTAGGGTATAGTGTGTAGGGTATAGAGTGCAGGGTGTAGAGTGTAGGGTATAGAGTGTAGGGTATAGAGTGTAGAGTGTAGGGTATAGAGTGTATGCTATAGAGTGTATGGTGTAGAGTGTATGGTATAGAGTGTAGGGTATAGAGTGTAGAGTGTAGGGTATAGAGTGTATGTTATAGAGTGTAGGGTATAGAGTGTAGGGTATAGAGTGTAGGGTATAGAGTGTAGGGTGTAGAGTGTAGGGTATAGAGTGTATGGTATAGAGTGTAGGGTATAGAATGTATGGTATAGAGTGTAGAGTGTAGGATATAGAGTGTAGGGTATAGAGTGTAGAGCGTAGGGTATAGAGTGTAGGGTATAGAGTGTAGGGTATAGAGTGTAGAGTGTAGGGATTAGAGTGTAGGGTATAGAGTGTAGGGTATAGAGTGTAGAGTGTAGGGTAGATAGTGTAGGATATAGAGTGTAGAGTGTAGGGTATAGAGTGTAGGGTATAGAGTGTAGGGTATAGAGTGTAGGGTATAGAGTGTAGAGTGTAGGGCATAGAGTGTAGGGTATAGAGTGTAGGGTATAGAGTGTAGAGTGTAGGGTATAGAGTGTAGGGTATAGAGTGTAGGGTATAGAGTGTAGGGCATAGAGTGTAGGGTAAAGAGTGTAGGGTGTAGAGTGTAGGGTATAGAGTGTAGGGTATAGAGTGTAGAGTGTAGGGTATAGAGTGTAGGGTATAAAGTGTAGGGTATAGAGTGTAGGGTATAGAGTGTAGGGTATAGAGTGTAGAGTGTAGGGTATAGCGTGTAGAGTGTCGGGTATAGAGTGTAGGGTATAGAGTGTAGGGTATAGAGTGTAGGGTATAGAGTGTAGAGTGGAGGGTATAGAGTGTAGAGTGTAGGGTATAGAGTGTATGGTATAGAGTGTAGGGTATAGAGTGTAGGGTGTAGAGTGTTGGGTATAGAGTGTAGGGTATAGAGTGTAGGGTATAGAGTGTAGGGTATAGAGTGTAGGGAATAGAGTGTAGAGTGTAAGGTATAGAGTGTAGAGTGTAGGGTATAGAGTGTAGGGTATAGAGTGTAGAGTGTAGGGATTAGAGTGTAGGGTATAGAGTGTAGGGTATAGAGTGTAGTGTATAGAGTGTAGGGAATAGAGTGTGGAGTGTAAGGTATAGAGTGTAGAGTGTAGGGTATAGACTGTAGGGTATAGAGTGTAGGGTATAGAGTGTAGGGTATAGATTGTAGAGTATAGGCTATAGAGTGTAGGGTATAGAGTGTAGAGTGTAGGGTATAGAGTGTAGGGTATAGAGTGTAGGGTATAGAGTGTAGAGTGTAGGGTATAGTGTGTAGGGTATAGAGTGCAGGGTGTAGAGTGTAGGGTATAGAGTGTAGGGTATAGAGTGTAGAGTGTAGGGTATAGAGTGTATGCTATAGAGTGTATGGTGTAGAGTGTATGGTATAGAGTGTAGGGTATACAGTGTAGAGTGTATGGTATAGAGTGTAGGGTGTAGAGTGTAGGGTATAGAGTGTATGTTATAGAGTGTAGGGTATAGAGTGTAGGGTAGAGAGTGTAGATTGTAGGGTATAGAGTGTAGGGTATAGAGTGTAGGGTATAGAGTGTAGAGTGTAGGGATTAGAGTGTAGGGTATAGAGTGTAGTGTGTAGAGTGTAGGGTATAGAGTGTAGAGTGTAGGGTATAGAGTGTATGGTATAGAGTGTAGGGTATAGAGTGTAGGGTGTAGAGTGTAGGGTATAGAGTGTAGGGTATAGAGTGTAGGGTATAGAGTGTAGGGAATAGAGTGTAGAGTGTAAGGTATAGAGTGTAGAGTTTAGGGTATAGAGTGTAGGGTATAGAGTGTAGAGTGTAGGGATTAGAGTGTAGGGTATAGAGTGTAGAGTGTAGAGTGTAGGGTATAGAGTGTAGAGTGTAGGGTATAGAGTGTATGGTATAGAGTGTAGGGTATAGAGTGTAGGGTGTAGAGTGTAGGGTATAGAGTGTAGGGTATAGAGTGTAGGGTATAGAGTGTAGGGTATAGAGTGTAGGGAATAGAGTGTAGAGTGTAAGGTATAGAGTGTAGAGTGTAGGGTATAGAGTGTAGGGTATAGACTGTAGGGTATAAAGTGTAGGGTATAGATTGTAGGCTATAGAGTGTAGGGTATAGAGTGTAGGGTATAGAGTGTAGGGTATAGAGTGTAGGGTATAGAGTGTAGGGTATAGAGTGTAGAGTGTAGGGTATAGTGTGTAGGGTATAGAGTGCAGGGTGTAGAGTGTAGGGTATAGAGTGTAGGGTATAGAGTGTAGAGTGTAGGGTATAGAGTGTATGCTATAGAGTGTATGGTGTAGAGTGTATGGTATAGAGTGTAGGGTATAGAGTGTAGAGTGTAGGGTATAGAGTGTATGTTATAGAGTGTAGGGTATAGAGTGTAGAGTGTAGGGTATAGAGTTTAGAGTGTAGGGTATAGAGTGTAGGGTATAGAGTGTAAGGTATAGAGTGTAGGGTGTAGAGTGTAGGGTATAGATTGTAGGGTATAGAGTGTAGGGTATAGAGTGTACGGTATAGAGTGTAGGGTATGGAGTGTATGGTATAGAGTGTAGGGTATAGAGTGTAGGGTATAGAGTGTAGGGTATAAAGTGTAGAGTGTAGGGTATAGAGTGTAGAGTGTAGGGTATAGAGTGTATGGTATAGAGTGTAGGGTATAGAGTGTAGGGTGTAGAGTGTAGAGTGTAGGATAGATAGTGTAGGATATAGAGTGTAGAGTGTAGGGTATAGAGTGTAGGGTATAGAGTGTAGGGTATAGAGTGTAGGGTATAGAGTGTAGAGTGTAGGGCATAGAGTGTAGGGTATAGAGTGTAGGGTATAGTGTGTAGAGTGTAGGGTAGATAGTGTAGGATATAGATTGTAGAGTGTCGGGTATAGAGTGTAGGGTATAGAGTGTAGGGTATAGAGTGTAGGGTATAGAGTGTAGAGTGGAGGGTATAGAGTGTAGAGTGTAGGGTATAGAGTGTATGGTATAGAGTGTAGGGTATAGAGTGTAGGGTGTAGAGTGTTGGGTATAGAGTGTAGGGTATAGAGTGTAGGGTATAGAGTGTAGGGTATAGAGTGTAGGGAATAGAGTGTAGAGTGTAAGGTATAGAGTGTAGAGTGTAGGGTATAGAGTGTAGGGTATAGAGTGTAGAGTGTAGGGATTAGAGTGTAGGGTATAGAGTGTAGGGTATAGAGTGTAGTGTATAGAGTGTAGGGAATAGAGTGTGGAGTGTAAGGTATAGAGTGTAGAGTGTAGGGTATAGACTGTAGGGTATAGAGTGTAGGGTATAGAGTGTAGGGTATAGATTGTAGAGTATAGGCTATAGAGTGTAGGGTATAGAGTGTAGAGTGTAGGGTATAGAGTGTAGGGTATAGAGTGTAGGGTATAGAGTGTAGAGTGTAGGGTATAGTGTGTAGGGTATAGAGTGCAGGGTGTAGAGTGTAGGGTATAGAGTGTAGGGTATAGAGTGTAGAGTGTAGGGTATAGAGTGTATGCTATAGAGTGTATGGTGTAGAGTGTATGGTATAGAGTGTAGGGTATACAGTGTAGAGTGTATGGTATAGAGTGTAGGGTGTAGAGTGTAGGGTATAGAGTGTATGTTATAGAGTGTAGGGTATAGAGTGTAGGGTAGAGAGTGTAGATTGTAGGGTATAGAGTGTAGGGTATAGAGTGTAGGGTATAGAGTGTAGAGTGTAGGGATTAGAGTGTAGGGTATAGAGTGTAGTGTGTAGAGTGTAGGGTATAGAGTGTAGAGTGTAGGGTATAGAGTGTATGGTATAGAGTGTAGGGTATAGAGTGTAGGGTGTAGAGTGTAGGGTATAGAGTGTAGGGTATAGAGTGTAGGGTATAGAGTGTAGGGAATAGAGTGTAGAGTGTAAGGTATAGAGTGTAGAGTTTAGGGTATAGAGTGTAGGGTATAGAGTGTAGAGTGTAGGGATTAGAGTGTAGGGTATAGAGTGTAGAGTGTAGAGTGTAGGGTATAGAGTGTAGAGTGTAGGGTATAGAGTGTATGGTATAGAGTGTAGGGTATAGAGTGTAGGGTGTAGAGTGTAGGGTATAGAGTGTAGGGTATAGAGTGTAGGGTATAGAGTGTAGGGTATAGAGTGTAGGGAATAGAGTGTAGAGTGTAAGGTATAGAGTGTAGAGTGTAGGGTATAGAGTGTAGGGTATAGACTGTAGGGTATAAAGTGTAGGGTATAGATTGTAGGCTATAGAGTGTAGGGTATAGAGTGTAGGGTATAGAGTGTAGGGTATAGAGTGTAGGGTATAGAGTGTAGGGTATAGAGTGTAGAGTGTAGGGTATAGTGTGTAGGGTATAGAGTGCAGGGTGTAGAGTGTAGGGTATAGAGTGTAGGGTATAGAGTGTAGAGTGTAGGGTATAGAGTGTATGCTATAGAGTGTATGGTGTAGAGTGTATGGTATAGAGTGTAGGGTATAGAGTGTAGAGTGTAGGGTATAGAGTGTATGTTATAGAGTGTAGGGTATAGAGTGTAGAGTGTAGGGTATAGAGTTTAGAGTGTAGGGTATAGAGTGTAGGGTATAGAGTGTAAGGTATAGAGTGTAGGGTGTAGAGTGTAGGGTATAGATTGTAGGGTATAGAGTGTAGGGTATAGAGTGTACGGTATAGCGTGTAGGGTATGGAGTGTATGGTATAGAGTGTAGGGTATAGAGTGTAGGGTATAGAGTGTAGGGTATAAAGTGTAGAGTGTAGGGTATAGAGTGTAGAGTGTAGGGTATAGAGTGTATGGTATAGAGTGTAGGGTATAGAGTGTAGGGTGTAGAGTGTAGAGTGTAGGGTAGATAGTGTAGGATATAGAGTGTAGAGTGTAGGGTATAGAGTGTAGGGTATAGAGTGTAGGGTATAGAGTGTAGGGTATAGAGTGTAGAGTGTAGGGCATAGAGTGTAGGGTATAGAGTGTAGGGTATAGTGTGTAGAGTGTAGGGTAGATAGTGTAGGATATAGATTGTAGAGTGTCGGGTATAGAGTGTAGGGTATAGAGTGTAGGGTATAGAGTGTAGGGTATAGAGTGTAGAGTGGAGGGTATAGAGTGTAGAGTGTAGGGTATAGAGTGTATGGTATAGAGTGTAGGGTATAGAGTGTAGGGTGTAGAGTGTTGGGTATAGAGTGTAGGGTATAGAGTGTAGGGTATAGAGTGTAGGGTATAGAGTGTAGGGAATAGAGTGTAGAGTGTAAGGTATAGAGTGTAGAGTGTAGGGTATAGAGTGTAGGGTATAGAGTGTAGAGTGTAGGGATTAGAGTGTAGGGTATAGAGTGTAGGGTATAGAGTGTAGTGTATAGAGTGTAGGGAATAGAGTGTGGAGTGTAAGGTATAGAGTGTAGAGTGTAGGGTATAGACTGTAGGGTATAGAGTGTAGGGTATAGAGTGTAGGGTATAGATTGTAGAGTATAGGCTATAGAGTGTAGGGTATAGAGTGTAGAGTGTAGGGTATAGAGTGTAGGGTATAGAGTGTAGGGTATAGAGTGTAGAGTGTAGGGTATAGTGTGTAGGGTATAGAGTGCAGGGTGTAGAGTGTAGGGTATAGAGTGTAGGGTATAGAGTGTAGAGTGTAGGGTATAGAGTGTATGCTATAGAGTGTATGGTGTAGAGTGTATGGTATAGAGTGTAGGGTATACAGTGTAGAGTGTATGGTATAGAGTGTAGGGTGTAGAGTGTAGGGTATAGAGTGTATGTTATAGAGTGTAGGGTATAGAGTGTAGGGTAGAGAGTGTAGATTGTAGGGTATAGAGTGTAGGGTATAGAGTGTAGGGTATAGAGTGTAGAGTGTAGGGATTAGAGTGTAGGGTATAGAGTGTAGTGTGTAGAGTGTAGGGTATAGAGTGTAGAGTGTAGGGTATAGAGTGTATGGTATAGAGTGTAGGGTATAGAGTGTAGGGTGTAGAGTGTAGGGTATAGAGTGTAGGGTATAGAGTGTAGGGTATAGAGTGTAGGGAATAGAGTGTAGAGTGTAAGGTATAGAGTGTAGAGTTTAGGGTATAGAGTGTAGGGTATAGAGTGTAGAGTGTAGGGATTAGAGTGTAGGGTATAGAGTGTAGAGTGTAGAGTGTAGGGTATAGAGTGTAGAGTGTAGGGTATAGAGTGTATGGTATAGAGTGTAGGGTATAGAGTGTAGGGTGTAGAGTGTAGGGTATAGAGTGTAGGGTATAGAGTGTAGGGTATAGAGTGTAGGGTATAGAGTGTAGGGAATAGAGTGTAGAGTGTAAGGTATAGAGTGTAGAGTGTAGGGTATAGAGTGTAGGGTATAGACTGTAGGGTATAAAGTGTAGGGTATAGATTGTAGGCTATAGAGTGTAGGGTATAGAGTGTAGGGTATAGAGTGTAGGGTATAGAGTGTAGGGTATAGAGTGTAGGGTATAGAGTGTAGAGTGTAGGGTATAGTGTGTAGGGTATAGAGTGCAGGGTGTAGAGTGTAGGGTATAGAGTGTAGGGTATAGAGTGTAGAGTGTAGGGTATAGAGTGTATGCTATAGAGTGTATGGTGTAGAGTGTATGGTATAGAGTGTAGGGTATAGAGTGTAGAGTGTAGGGTATAGAGTGTATGTTATAGAGTGTAGGGTATAGAGTGTAGAGTGTAGGGTATAGAGTTTAGAGTGTAGGGTATAGAGTGTAGGGTATAGAGTGTAAGGTATAGAGTGTAGGGTGTAGAGTGTAGGGTATAGATTGTAGGGTATAGAGTGTAGGGTATAGAGTGTACGGTATAGAGTGTAGGGTATGGAGTGTATGGTATAGAGTGTAGGGTATAGAGTGTAGGGTATAGAGTGTAGGGTATAAAGTGTAGAGTGTAGGGTATAGAGTGTAGAGTGTAGGGTATAGAGTGTATGGTATAGAGTGTAGGGTATAGAGTGTAGGGTGTAGAGTGTAGAGTGTAGGGTAGATAGTGTAGGATATAGAGTGTAGAGTGTAGGGTATAGAGTGTAGGGTATAGAGTGTAGGGTATAGAGTGTAGGGTATAGAGTGTAGAGTGTAGGGCATAGAGTGTAGGGTATAGAGTGTAGGGTATAGAGTGTAGAGTGTAGGGTAGATAGTGTAGGATATAGAGTGTAGAGTGTAGGGTATAGAGTGTAGGGTATAGAGTGTAGGGTATAGAGTGTAGGGTATAGAGTGTAGAGTGTAGGGCATAGAGTGTAGGGTATAGAGTGTAGGGTATAGAGTGTAGAGTGTAGGGTATAGAGTGTAGGGTATAGAGTGTAGGGTATAGAGTGTAGGGCATAGAGTGTAGGGTAAAGAGTGTAGGGTGTAGAGTGTAGGGTATAGAGTGTAGGGTATAGAGTGTAGAGTGTAGGGTATAGAGTGTAGGGTATAAAGTGTAGGGTATAGAGTGTAGGGTATAGAGTGTAGGGTATAGAGTGTAGAGTGTAGGGTATAGCGTGTAGAGTGTCGGGTATAGAGTGTAGGGTATAGAGTGTAGGGTATAGAGTGTAGGGTATAGAGTGTAGAGTGGAGGGTATAGAGTGTAGAGTGTAGGGTATAGAGTGTATGGTATAGAGTGTAGGGTATAGAGTGTAGGGTGTAGAGTGTTGGGTATAGAGTGTAGGGTATAGAGTGTAGGGTATAGAGTGTAGGGTATAGAGTGTAGGGAATAGAGTGTAGAGTGTAAGGAATAGAGTGTAGAGTGTAGGGTATAGAGTGTAGGGTATAGAGTGTAGAGTGTAGGGATTAGAGTGTAGGGTATAGAGTGTAGGGTATAGAGTGTAGTGTATAGAGTGTAGGGAATAGAGTGTGGAGTGTAAGGTATAGAGTGTAGAGTGTAGGGTATAGACTGTAGGGTATAGAGTGTAGGGTATAGAGTGTAGGGTATAGATTGTAGATTATAGGCTATAGAGTGTAGGGTATAGAGTGTAGAGTGTAGGGTATAGAGTGTAGGGTATAGAGTGTAGGGTATAGAGTGTAGAGTGTAGGGTATAGTGTGTAGGGTATAGAGTGCAGGGTGTAGAGTGTAGGGTATAGAGTGTAGGGTATAGAGTGTAGAGTGTAGGGTATAGAGTGTATGCTATAGAGTGTATGGTGTAGAGTGTATGGTATAGAGTGTAGGGTATACAGTGTAGAGTGTATGGTATAGAGTGTAGGGTGTAGAGTGTAGGGTATAGAGTGTATGTTATAGAGTGTAGGGTATAGAGTGTAGGGTAGAGAGTGTAGAGTGTAGGGTATAGAGTGTAGGGTATAGAGTGTAGGGTATAGAGTGTAGAGTGTAGGGATTAGAGTGTAGGGTATAGAGTGTAGTGTGTAGAGTGTAGGGTATAGAGTGTAGAGTGTAGGGTATAGAGTGTATGGTATAGAGTGTAGGGTATAGAGTGTAGGGTGTAGAGTGTAGGGTATAGAGTGTAGGGTATAGAGTGTAGGGTATAGAGTGTAGGGAATAGAGTGTAGAGTGTAAGGTATAGAGTGTAGAGTTTAGGGTATAGAGTGTAGGGTATAGAGTGTAGAGTGTAGGGATTAGAGTGTAGGGTATAGAGTGTAGGGTGTAGAGTGTAGGGTATAGAGTGTAGAGTGTAGGGTATAGAGTGTATGGTATAGAGTGTAGGGTATAGAGTGTAGGGTGTAGAGTGTAGGGTATAGAGTGTAGGGTATAGAGTGTAGGGTATAGAGTGTAGGGTATAGAGTGTAGGGAATAGAGTGTAGAGTGTAAGGTATAGAGTGTAGAGTGTAGGGTATAGAGTGTAGGGTATAGACTGTAGGGTATAAAGTGTAGGGTATAGATTGTAGGCTATAGAGTGTAGGGTATAGAGTGTAGGGTATAGAGTGTAGGGTATAGAGTGTAGGGTATAGAGTGTAGGGTATAGAGTGTAGAGTGTAGGGTATAGTGTGTAGGGTATAGAGTGCAGGGTGTAGAGTGTAGGGTATAGAGTGTAGGGTATAGAGTGTAGAGTGTAGGGTATAGAGTGTATGCTATAGAGTGTATGGTGTAGAGTGTATGGTATAGAGTGTAGGGTATAGAGTGTAGAGTGTAGGGTATAGAGTGTATGTTATAGAGTGTAGGGTATAGAGTGTAGAGTGTAGGGTATAGAGTTTAGAGTGTAGGGTATAGAGTGTAGGGTATAGAGTGTAAGGTATATAGTGTAGGGTGTAGAGTGTAGGGTATAGATTGTAGGGTATAGAGTGTAGGGTATAGAGTGTACGGTATAGAGTGTAGGGTATGGAGTGTATGGTATAGAGTGTAGGGTATAGAGTGTAGGGTATAGAGTGTAGGGTATAAAGTGTAGAGTGTAGGGTATAGAGTGTAGAGTGTAGGGTATAGAGTGTATGGTATAGAGTGTAGGGTATAGAGTGTAGGGTGTAGAGTGTTGGGTATAGAGTGTAGGGTATAGAGTGTAGGGTATAGAGTGTAGGGTATAGAGTGTAGGGAATAGAGTGTAGAGTGTAAGGTACAGAGTGTAGAGTGTAGGGTATAGAGTGTAGGGTATAGAGTGTAGAGTGTAGGGATTAGAGTGTAGGGTATAGAGTGTAGGGTATAGAGTGTAAGGTATAGAGTGTAGGGTATAGAGTGTAGAGTGTAGGGTATAGAGTGTAGAGTGTAGGGTATAGAGTGTAGGGTATAGAGTGTAGGGTATAGAGTGTAGGGTAGAGTCTGTAGAGTGTAGGGTATAGAGTGTAGGGTATAGAGTGTAGAGTATAGAGTGTAGAGTGTAGGGATTAGAGTGTAGGGTATAGAGTGTAGGGTGTAGAGTGTAGGGTATAGAGTGTAGAGTGTAGTGTATAGAGTGTATGGTATAGAGTGTAGGGTGTAGAGAGTAGGGTGTAGAGTGTAGGGTATAGAGTGTAGGGTATAGAGTGTAGGGAATAGAGTGTAGAGCGTAAGGTATAGAGTGTAGAGTGTAGGGTATAGAGTGTAGGGTATAGAGTGTAGAGTGAAGGGATTAGAGTGTAGGGTATAGAGTGTAGGGTGTAGAGTGTAGGGTATAGAGTGTAGAGTGTAGGGTATAGAGTGTATGGTATAGAGTGTAGGGTATAGAGTGTAGGGTGTAGAGTGTAGGGTATAGAGTGTAGGGTATAGAGTGTAGGGTATAGAGTGTAGGGAATAGAGTGTAGAGTGTAAGGTATAGAGTGTAGAGTGTAGGGTATAGAGTGTAGGGTATAGACTGTAGGGTATAGAGTGTAGGGTATAGAGTGTAGGGTATAGATTGTAGAGTGTAGGCTATAGAGTGTAGGGTATAGAGTGTAGAGTGTAGGGTATAGAGTGTAGGGTATAGAGTGTAGGGTATAGAGTGTAGGGTATAGAGTGTAGAGCGTAGGGTATAGTGTGTACGGTATAGAGTGCAGGGTGTAGAGTGTAGGGTATAGAGTGTAGGGTATAGAGTGTAGAGTGTAGGGTATAGAGTGTACGCTATAGAGTGTATGGTGTAGAGTGTATGGTATAGAGTGTAGGGTATAGATTGTAGAGTGTATGGTATAGAGTGTATGTTATAGAGTGTAGGGTATAGAGTGTAGGGTAGAGAGTGTATGTTATAGAGTGTAGGGTATAGAGTGTAGGGTAGAGAGTGTAGAGTGTAGGGTATAGAGTGTAGGGTAGGGTATAGAGTGTAGAGTGTCGGGATTAGAGTGTAGGGTATAGAGTGTGGGATGTAGAGTGTAGGGTATAGAGTGTAGAGTGTAGGGTATAGAGTGTATGGTATAGAGTGTAGGGTATAGAGTGTAGGGTGTAGAGTGTAGGGTATAGAGTGTAGGGAATAGAGTGTAGGGTATAGAGTGTAGGGTATAGAGTGTAGGGTGTAGAGTGTAGGGTATAGAGTGTATGGTATAGAGTGTAGGGTATAGAATGTATGGTATAGAGTGTAGAGTGTAGGATATAGAGTGTACGTTATAGAGTGTAGAGTGTAGGGTATAGAGTGTAGAGTGTAGGGATTAGAGTGTAGGGTATAGAGTGTAGGGTATAGAGTGTAGAGTGTAGGGTAGAGAGTGTAGGATATAGAGTGTAGAGTGTATGGTATAGAGTGTAGGGTATAGAGTGTAGGGTATAGAGTGTAGGGTATAGAGTGTAGGGTATAGAGTGTAGGGCATAGAGTGTAGGGTATAGAGTGTAGGGTGTAGAGTGTAGGGTATAGAGTGTAGGGTATAGAGTGTAGGGTATAGAGTGTGGGGTATAGAGTGTAGGGTATAGAGTGTAGGGTATAGAGTGTAGGGTATAGAGTGTAGAGTGTAGGGTATAGCATGTAGAGTGTCGGGTATAGAGTGTAGGGTATAGAGTGTAGGGTATAGAGTGTAGAGTGTAGGGTATAGAGTGTAGAGTGTAGGGTATAGAGTGTATGGTATAGAGTGTAGGGTATAGAGTGTAGGGTGTAGAGTGTTGGGTATAGAGTGTAGGGTATAGAGTGTAGGGTATAGAGTGTAGGGTATAGAGTGTAGGGAATAGAGTGTAGAGTGTAAGGTATAGAGTGTAGAGTGTAGGGTAAAGAGTGTAGGGTATAGAGTGTAGAGTGTAGGGATTAGAGTGTAGGGTATAGAGTGTAGGGTATAGTGTGTAGGGTATAGAGTGTAGAGTGTAGGGTATAGAGTGTAGAGTGTAGGGTATAGAGTGTAGGGTATAGAGTGTAGGGTATAGAGTGTAGGGCATAGAGTGTAGGGTATAGAGTGTAGGGTATAGAGTGTAGAGTGTAGGGTATAGAGTGTAGGGTATAGAGTGTAGGGTATAGAGTGTAGAGTGTAGGGTATAGAGTGTAGGGTATTGAGTGTAGGGTATAGATTGTAGGGTATAGAGTGTAGGGCATAGAGTGTAGGGTATAGAGTGTAGGGTATAGAGTGTAGAGTGTAGGGTATAGAGTGTAGGGTATAGAGTGTAGGGTAGAGAGTGTAGAGTGTAGGGATTAGAGTGTAGGGTATAGAGTGTAGGGTGTAGAGTGTAGGGCATAGAGTGTAGAGTGTAGGGTATAGAGTGTATGGTATAGAGTGTAGAGTATAGAGTGTAGGGTGTAGAGTGTAGGGTATAGAGTGTAGGGTATAGAGTGTAGGGTATAGAGTGTAGGGAATAGAGTGTTGAGTGTAAGGTACAGAGTGTAGAGTGTAGGGAATAGAGTGTAGAGTGTAGGGTATAGAGTGTAGGGTATAGAGTGTAGGGTATAGAGTGTAGGGTATACAGTGTAGGGTATAGAGTGTAGAGTGTAGGGTATAGAGTGTAGAGTGTAGGGTATAGAGTGTAGAGTGTAGGGCATAGAGTGTAGATTGTAGGGTATAGAGTGTAAGGTATAGAGTGTAGGGTATAGAGTGTAGTGTATAGAGTGTAGAGTGTAGGGTATAGAGTGTAGAGTGTAGGGTATAGAGTGTAGGGTACAGAGTGTAGGGTATAGAGTGTAGGGTAGAGAGTGTAGAGTGTAGGGTATAGAGTGTAGGGTATAGAGTGTAGGGTATAGAGTGTAGAGTGTAGGGATTAGAGTGTAGGGTATAGAGTGTAGGGTGTGGAGTGTAGGGTATAGAGTGTAGAGTGTAGGGTATAGAGTGTATGGTATAGAGTGTAGGGTATAGAGTGTAGGGTGTAGAGTGTAGGGTATAGAGTGTAGGGTATAGAGTGTAGGGTATAGAGTGTAGGGTATAGAGTGTAGGGAATAGAGTGTAGAATGTAAGGTATAGAGTGTAGAGTGTAGGGTATAGAGTGTAAGGTATAGAGTGTAGAGTGTAGGGATTAGAGTGTAGGGTATAGAGTGTAGGGTGTAGAGTGTAGGGTATAGAGTGTAGAGTGTAGGGTATAGAGTGAATGGTATAGAGTGTAGGGTATAGAGTGTAGGGTGTAGAGTGTAGGGTATAGAGTGTAGGGTATAGAGTGTAGGGTATAGAGTGTAGGGTATAGAGTGTAGGGAATAGAGTGTGGAGTGTAAGGTATAGAGTGTAGAGTGTAGGGTATAGAGTGTAGAGTATAGACTGTAGGGTATAGAGTGTAGGGTATAGAGTGTAGGGTATAGATTGTAGAGTGTAGGCTATAGAGTGTAGGGTATAGAGAGTAGAGTGTAGGGTATAGAGTGTAGGGTATAGAGTGTAGGGTATAGAGTGTAGAGTGTAGGGTATAGTGTGTAGGGTATAGAGTGCAGGGTGTAGAGTGTAGGGTATAGAGTGTAGGGTATAGAGTGTAGAGTGTAGGGTATAGAGTGTATGCTATAGAGTGTATGGTGTAGAGTGTATGGTATAGAGTGTAGGGTATAGAGTGTAGAGTGTATGGTATAGAGTGTAGGGTGTAGAGTGTAGGGTATAGAGTGTATGTTATAGAGTGTAGGGTATAGAGTGTAGGGTAGAGAGTGTAGAGTGTAGGGTATAGAGTGTAGGGTATAGAGTGTAGTGTATAGAGTGTAGAGTGTAGGGATTAGAGTGTAGGGTATAGAGTGTAGTGTGTAGAGTGTAGGGTATAAAGTGTAGAGTGTAGGGTATAGAGTGTAGGGTATAGAGTGTAGGGTATAGAGTGTAGGGTATAGAGTGTAGAGTGTAGGGTATAGTGTGTAGGGTATAGAGTGCAGGGTGTAGAGTGTAGGGTATAGAGTGTAGGGTATAGAGTGTAGAGTGTAGGGTATAGAGTGTATGCTATAGAGTGTATGGTGTAGAGTGTATGGTATAGAGTGTAGGGTATAGCGTGTAGAGTGTATGGTATAGAGTGTAGGGTGTAGAGTGTAGGGTATAGAGTGTATGTTATAGAGTGTAGGGTATAGAGTGTAGGGTAGAGAGTGTAGAGTGTAGGGTATAGAGTGTAGGGTATAGAGTGTAGGGTATAGAGTGTAGAGTGTAGGGATTAGAGTGTAGGGTATAGAGTGTAGTGTGTAGAGTGTAGGGTATAGAGTGTAGAGTGTAGGGTATAGAGTGTATGGTATAGAGTGTAGGGTATAGAGTGTAGGGTGTAGAGTGTAGGGTATAGAGTGTAGGGTATAGAGTGTAGGGTATAGAGTGTAGGGAATAGAGTGTAGAGTGTAAGGTATAGAGTGTAGAGTATAGGGTATAGAGTGTAGGGTATAGAGTGTAGAGTGTAGGGATTAGAGTGTAGGGTATAGAGTGTAGGGTGTAGAGTGTAGGGTATAGAGTGTAGGGTATAGAGTGTATGGTATAGAGTGTAGGGTATAGAGTGTAGGGTGTAGAGTGTAGGGTATAGAGTGTAGGGTATAGAGTGTAGGGTATAGAGTGTAAGGTATAGAGTGTAGGGAATAGAGTGTAGAGTGTAAGGTATAGAGTGTAGAGTGTAGGGTATAGAGTGTAGGGTATAGACTGTAGGGTATAGAGTGTAGGGTATAGATTGTAGGCTATAGAGTGTAGGGTATAGAGTGTAGGGTATAGAGTGTAGGGTATAGAGTGTAGGGTATAGAGTGTAGGGTATAGAGTGTAGAGTGTAGGGTATAGTGTGTAGGGTATAGAGTGCAGGGTGTAGAGTGTAGGGTATAGAGTGTAGGGTATAGAATGTAGAGTGTAGGGTATAGAGTGTATGCTATAGAGTGTATGGTGTAGAGTGTATGGTATAGAGTGTAGGGTATAGAGTGTAGAGTGTAGGGTATAGAGTGTAGGGTATAGAGTGTATGTTATAGAGTGTAGGGTATAGAGTGTAGAGTGTAGGGTATAGAGTTTAGAGTGTAGGGTATAGAGTGTAAGGTATAGAGTGTAGGGTGTAGAGTGTAGGGTGTAGAGTGTAGGGTATAGATTGTAGGGTATAGAGTGTAGGGTATAGAGTGTACGGTATAGAGTGTAGGGTATGGAGTGTATGGTCTAGAGTGTAGGGTATAGAGTGTAGAGTGTAGGGTATAGAGTGTAGGGTATAGAGTGTAGGGTATAGAGTGTAGGGTATAGAGTGTAGGGTATAGAGTGTAGAGTGCAGGGTATAGAGTTTAGAGTGTAGGGTATAGAGTGTAGGGTATAGAGTGTAAGGTATAGAGTGTAGGGTGTAGAGTGTAGGGTATAGAGTGTAGGGTATAGGGTGTAGGGTATGGAGTGTAGGGTATAGAGTGTAGGGTACAGAGTGTATGGTATAGAGTGTAGGGTATAGAGTGTAGGGTATAGAGTGTATGGTATAGAGTGTAGGGTATAGAGTGTAGGGTATAGAGTGTATGTTATAGAGTGTAGGGTATAGAGCGTAGAGTGTAGGGTATAGAGTGTAGAGTGTAGAGTGTAGGGTATAGAGTGTAGAGTGTAGGGTATAGAGTGTAGAGTGTAGGGTATAGAGTTTAGAGTGTAGGGTATAGAGTGTAGGGTATAGAGTGTAAGGTGTAGAGTGTAGGGTATAGAGTGTAGGGTATAGAGTGTAGGGTATAGAGTGTAGGGTATAGAGTGTAGGGTATAGAGTGTATGGTATAGAGTGTAGAGTGTAGGGTATAGAGTTTAGAGTGTAGGGTATAGAGTGTAAGGTATAGAGTGTAGGGTGTAGAGTGTAGGGTATAGAGTGTAGGGTATAGAGTGTATGGTATAGATTGTACGGTATAGAGTGTAGGGTATAGAGTGTATGGTATAGAGTGTAGGGTATAGAGTGTAGGGTATAGAGTGTAGGGTATAGAGTGTATGGTATAGATTGTAGGGTATAGAGTGTAGGGTGTAGAGTGTATGTTATAGAGTGTAGGGTATAGAGTGTAGGGTATAGAGTTTAGAGTGTAGGGTATAGAGAGTAGGGTATAGAGTGTAAGGTATAGAGTGTAGGGTGTAGAGTGTAGGGTATAGAGTGTAGGGCATAGGGTGTAGGGTATAGAGTGTAGGGTATAGAGTGTAGAGTGTAGGGTATAGAGTGTAGGGTATAGAGTGTAGGGTATAGAGTGTAGAGTGTAGGGTATAGAGTGTAGGGTATTGAGTGTAGGGTATAGAGTGTAGGGTATAGAGTGTAGGGTATAGAGTGTAGAGTTTAGGGTATAGAGTGTAGAGTGTAGGGTATTTAGTGTAGGGTATAGAGTGTAGGGTATAGAGTGTAGGGTAGAGAGTGTAGAGTGTAGGATATAGAGTGTAGGGTATAGAGTGTAGGGTATAGAGTGTAGAGTGTAGGGATTAAAGTGTAGGGTATAGAGTGTAGGGTGTAGAGTGTAGGGTATAGAGTGTAGAGTGTAGGGTATAGAGTGTATGATATAGAGTGTAGGGTATAGAGTGTAGGGTGTAGAGTGTAGGGTATAGAGTGTTGGGCATAGAGTGTAGGGTATAGAGCGTAGAGTGTAAGGTATAGAGTGTAGGGTACAGAGTGTAAGGTATAGAGTGTAGGGTAGAGAGTGTAGAGTGTAGGGTATAGAGTGTAGGGTATAGAGTGTAGGGTATAGAGTGTAGAGTGTAGGGATTAGAGTGTAGGGTATAGAGTGTAGGGTGTGGAGTGTAGGGTATAGAGTGTAGAGTGTAGGGTATAGAGTGTATGGTATAGAGTGTAGGGTATAGAGTGTAGGGTGTAGAGTGTAGGGTATAGAGTGTAGGGTATAGAGTGTAGGGTATAGAGTGTAGGGAATAGAGTGTAGAGTGTAAGGTATAGAGTGTAGAGTGTAGGGTATAGAGTGTAAGGTATAGAGTGTACAGTGTAGGGATTAGAGTGTAGGGTATAGAGTGTAGGGTGTAGAGTGTAGGGTATAGAGTGTAGAGTGTAGGGTATAGAGTGTATGGTATAGAGTGTAGGGTATAGAGTGTAGGGTGTAGAGTGTAGGGTATAGAGTGTAGGGTATAGAGTGTAGGGTATAGAGTGTAGGGTATAGAGTGTAGGGAATAGAGTGTGGAGTGTAAGGTATAGAGTGTAGAGTGTAGGGTATAGAGTGTAGGGTATAGACTGTAGGGTATAGAGTGTAGGGTATAGAGTGTAGGGTATAGATTGTAGCGTGTAGGCTATAGAGTGTAGGGTATAGAGTGTAGAGTGTAGGGTATAGAGTGTAGGGTATAGAGTGTAGGGTATAGAGTGTAGGGTATAGAGTGTAGAGTGTAGGGTATAGTGTGTAGGGTATAGAGTGCAGGGTGTAGAGTGTAGGGTATAGAGTGTAGGGTATAGAGTGTAGAGTGTAGGGTATAGAGTGTATGCTATAGAGTGTATGGTGTAGAGTGTATGGTATAGAGTGTAGGGTATAGAGTGTTGAGTGTATGGTATAGAGTGTAGAGTGTAGAGTGTAGGGTATAGAGTGTATGTTATAGAGTGTAGGGTATAGAGTGTAGGGTAGAGAGTGTAGAGTGTAGGGTATAGAGTGTAGGGTATAGAGTGTAGGGTATAGAGTGTAGAGTGTAGGGATTAGAGTGTAGGGTATAGAGTGTAGTGTGTAGAGTGTAGGGTAGAGTGTAGAGTGTAGGGTATAGAGTGTATGGTATAGAGTGTAGGGTATAGAGTTTAGGGTGTAGAGTGTAGGGTATAGAGTGTAGGGTATAGAGTGTAGGGTATAGAGTGTAGGGAATAGAGTGTAGAGTGTAAGGTATAGAGTGTAGAGTATAGGGTATAGAGTGTAGGGTATAGAGTGTAGAGTGCAGGGATTAGAGTGTAGGGTATAGAGTGTAGGGTGTAGAGTGTAGGGTATGGAGTGTAGAGTGTAGGGTATAGAGTGTATGGTATAGAGTGTAGGGTATAGAGTGTAGGGTGTAGAGTGTAGGGTATAGAGTGTAGGGTATAGAGTGTAGGGTATAGAGTGTAAGGTATAGAGTGTAGGGAATAGAGTGTAGAGTGTAAAGTATAAAGTGTAGAGTGTAGGGTATAGAGTGTAGGGTATAGATTGTAGGCTATAGAGTGTAGGGTATAGAGTGTAGGGTATAGAGTGTAGGGTATAGAGTGTAGGGTATAGAGTGTAGGGTATAGAGTGTAGAGTGTAGGGTATAGTGTGTAGGGTATAGAGTGCAGGGTGTAGAGTGTAGGGTATAGAGTGTAGGGTATAGAATGTAGAGTGTAGGGTATAGAGTGTATGCTATAGAGTGTATGGTGTAGAGTGTATGGTATAGAGTGTAGGGTATAGAGTGTAGAGTGTAGGGTATAGAGTGTAGGGTATAGAGTGTAGGGTATAGAGTGTATGTTATAGAGTGTAGGGTATAGAGTGTAGAGTGTAGGGTATAGAATGTAGAGTGTAGGGTATAGAGTGTAGGGTATAGAGTGTAGGGTGTAGAGTGTAGGGTATAGAGTGTAGGGTATAGAGTGTAGAGTGCAGGGTATAGAGTTTAGAGTGTAGGGTATAGAGTGTAGGGTATAGAGTGTAAGGTATAGAGTGTAGGGTGTAGAGTGTAGGGTATAGAGTGTAGGGTATAGAGTGTAGGGTATAGAGTGTACGGTATAGAGTGTAGGGTACAGAGTGTATAGTATAGAGTGTAGGGTATAGAGTGTAGGGTATAGAGTGTATGGTATAGAGTGTAGGGTATAGAGTGTATGTTATAGAGTGTAGGGTATAGAGTGTAGAGTGTAGGGTATAGAGTGTAGAGTGTAGAGTGTAGGGTATAGAGTGTAGAGTGTAGGGTATAGAGTGTAGAGTGTAGGGTATAGAGTTTAGAGTGTAGGGTATAAAGTGTAGGGTATAGAGTGTAAGGTGTAGAGTGTAGGGTATAGAGTGTAGGGTATAGAGTGTAGGGTATAGAGTGTAGGGTATAGAGTGTAGGGTATAGAGTGTAGAGTGTAGGGTATAGAGTTTAGAGTGTAGGGTATAGAGTGTAGGGTATAGAGTGTAAGGTATAGAGTGTAGGGTGTAGAGTGTAGGGTATAGAGTGTAGGGTATAGAGTGTAGGGTATAGAGTGTACGGTATAGAGTGTAGGGTATAGAGTGTATGGTATAGAGTGTAGGGTATAGAGTGTACGGTATAGAGTGTATGGTATAGATTGTAGGGTATAGAGTGTAGGGTGTAGAGTGTAGGGTATAGAGTGTAGGGTATAGAGTGTAGGGTATAGAGTGTAAGGTATAGAGTGTAGGGAATAGAGTGTAGAGTGTAAAGTATAGAGTGTAGAGTGTAGGGTATAGAGTGTAGGGTATAGACTGTAGGGTATAGAGTGTAGGGTATAGATTGTAGGCTATAGAGTGTAGGGTATAGAGTGTAGGGTATAGAGTGTAGGGTATAGAGTGTAGGGTATAGAGTGTAGGGTATAGAGTGTAGAGTGTAGGGTATAGTGTGTAGGGTATAGAGTGCAGGGTGTAGAGTGTAGGGTATAGAGTGTAGGGTATAGAATGTAGAGTGTAGGGTATAGAGTGTATGCTATAGAGTGTATGGCGTAGAGTGTATGGTATAGAGTGTAGGGTATAGAGTGTAGAGTGTAGGGTATAGAGTGTAGGGTATAGAGTGTAGGGTATAGAGTGTATGTTATAGAGTGTAGGGTATAGAGTGTAGAGTGTAGGGTATAGAATGTAGAGTGTAGGGTATAGAGTGTAGGGTATAGAGTGTAGGGTATAGAGTGTAGGGTGTAGAGTGTAGGGTATAGAGTGTAGGGTATAGAGTGTAGAGTGCAGGGTATAGAGTTTAGAGTGTAGGGTATAGAGTGTAGGGTATAGAGTGTAAGGTATAGAGTGTAGGGTGTAGAGTGTAGGGTATAGAGTGTAGGGTATAGAGTGTAGGGTATAGAGTGTACGGTATAGAGTGTAGGGTACAGAGTGTATAGTATAGAGTGTAGGGTATAGAGTGTAGGGTATAGAGTGTATGGTATAGAGTGTAGGGTATAGAGTGTATGTTATAGAGTGTAGGGTATAGAGTGTAGAGTGTAGGGTATAGAGTGTAGAGTGTAGAGTGTAGGGTATAGAGTGTAGAGTGTAGGGTATAGAGTGTAGAGTGTAGGGTATAGAGTTTAGAGTGTAGGGTATAGAGTGTAGGGTATAGAGTGTAAGGTGTAGAGTGTAGGGTATAGAGTGTAGGGTATAGAGTGTAGGGTATAGAGTGTAGGGTATAGAGTGTAGGGTATAGAGTGTAGAGTGTAGGGTATAGAGTTTAGAGTGTAGGGTATAGAGTGTAGGGTATAGAGTGTAAGGTATAGAGTGTAGGGTGTAGAGTGTAGGGTATAGAGTGTAGGGTATAGAGTGTACGGTATAGAGTGTAGGGTATAGAGTGTATGGTATAGAGTGTAGGGTATAGAGTGTAGGGTATAGAGTGTATGGTATAGATTGTAGGGTATAGAGTGTAGGGTGTAGCGTGTATGTTATAGAGTGTAGGGTATAGAGTGTAGGGTATAGAGTTTAGAGTGTAGGGTATAGAGAGTAGGGTATAGAGTGTAAGGTATAGAGTGTAGGGTGTAGAGTGTAGGGTATAGAGTGTAGGGCATAGGGTGTAGGGTATAGAGTGTAGGGTATAGAGTGTAGAGTGTAGGGTATAGAGTGTAGGGTATAGAGTGTAGGGTATAGAGTGTAGAGTGTAGGGTATAGAGTGTAGGGTATTGAGTGTAGGGTATAGAGTGTAGGGTATAGAGTGTAGGGTATAGAGTGTAGAGTGTAGGGTATAGAGTGTAGAGTGTAGGGTATAGAGTGTAGGGTATATAGTGTAGAGTGTAGGGTATAGAGTGTAGGGTATAGAGTGTAGGGTATAGAGTGTAGGGTATAGAGTGCAGGGTATAGAGTGTAGAGTGTAGGGTATAGAGTGTAGAGTGTAGGGTATAGAGTGTAGGGTATAGAGTGTAGGGTATAGAGTGTAGGGTATAGAGTGTAGAGTGTAGGGTATAGAGTGTAGGGTATAGAGTGTAGGGAGTAGAGTGTAGGGTATAGAGTGTAGGGTTCAGAGTGTAGGGTATAGAGTGTAGGGTATAGAGTGTATGGTATAGAGTGTAGGGTATAGAGTGTAGGGTATAGAGTGTAGGGTATAGAGTGTAGGGTATAGAGTGTAGAGTGTAGGGTATAGAGTGTAGGGTATAGAGTGTAGGGTAGAGAGTGTAGAGTGTAGGGTATAGAGTGTAGGGTATAGAGTGTAGGGTATAGAGTGTAGGGTGTAGAGTGTAGGGTATAGAGTGTAGGGTATAGAGTGTAGGGTATAGAGTGTAGGTAATAGAGTGTAGAGTGTAAGGTATAGAGTGTAGGGTATAGAGTGTACGGTATAGAGTGTAGGGTATAGAGTGTATGGTATAGAGTGTAGGGTATAGAGTGTAGAGTGTAGGGAATAGAGTGTAGGGATTAGAGTGTAGGGTATAGAGTGTAGGGTGTAGAGTGTAGGGTATAGAGTGTAGAGTGTAGGGTATAGAGTGTATGGTATAGAGTGTAGGGTATAGAGTGTAGGGTGTAGAGTGTAGGGTATAGAGTGTAGGGTATAGAGTGTAGGGTATAGAGTGTAGGGTATAGAGTGTAGGGAATAGAGTGTAGAGTGTAAGGTATAGAGTGTAGAGTGTAGGGTATAGAGTGTAGGGTATAGAGTGTAGAGTGTTGGGATTAGAGTGTAGGGTATAGAGTGTAGGGTGTAGAGTGTAGGGTATAGAGTGTAGAGTGTAGGGTATAGAGTATATGGTATAGAGTGTAGGGTATAGAGTGTAGGGTGTAGAGTATAGGGTATAGAGTGTAGGGTATAGAGTGTAGGGTATAGAGTGTAGGGAATAGAGTGTAGAGTGTAAGGTTTAGAGTGTAGAGTGTAGGGTATAGAGTGTAGGGTATAGACTGTAGGGTATAGAGTGTAGGGTATAGAGTGTAGGGTATAGATTGTAGAGTGTAGGCTATAGAGTGTAGGGTATAGAGTGTAGAGTGTAGGGTATAGAATGTAGGGTATAGTGTGTAGGGTATAGAGTGTAGAGTGTAGGGTATAGTGTGTAGGATAGAGTGTAGGGTATAGAGTGTAGGGTATAGAGTGTATGGTATAGAGTGTAGGGTATAGAGTGTAGGGTATAGAGTGTAGGGTATAGAGTGTAGGGTATAGAGTGTAGAGTGTAGGGTATAGAGTGTTGAGTGTAGGGTATAGAGTGTAGGGTATAGAGTGTAGGGTAGAGAGTGTAGAGTGTAGGGTATAGAGTGTAGGGTATAGAGTGTAGGGTATAGAGTGTAGAGTGTAGGGATTAGAGTGTAGGGTATAGAGTGTAGGGTGTAGAGTGTAGGGTATAGAGTGTAGAGTGTAGGGTATAGAGTGTATGGTATAGAGTGTAGGGTATAGAGTGTAGGGTGTAGAGTGTAGGGTATAGAGTGTAGGGTATAGAGTGTAGGGTATAGAGTGTAGGGTATAGAGTGTAGGGAATAGAGTGTAGAGTGTAAGGTATAGAGTGTAGACTGTAGGGTATAGAGTGTAGGGTATAGAGTGTAGAGTGTTGGGATTAGAGTGTAGGGTATAGAGTGTAGGGTGTAGAGTGTAGGGTATAGAGTGTAGGGTATAGAGTATATGGTATAGAGTGTAGGGTATAGAGTGTAGGGTTTAGAGTGTAGGGTATAGAGTGTAGGGTATAGAGTGTAGGGTATAGAGTGTAGTGCATAAAGTGTAGAGTGTAGGGTATAGAGTGTAGGGTATAGAGTGTAGGGTATAGAGTGTAGAGTGTAGGGTATAGAGTGTAGGGTATAGAGTGTAGGGTATACAGTGTAGGGTATAGAGTGTAGGGTATAGAGTGTAGGGTATAGAGTGTAGGGTATAGAGTGTAGGGTATAGAGTGTAGAGTGTAGGGTATAGAGTTTAGAGTGTAGGGTATAGAGTGTAGGGTATAGAGTGTAAGGTATAGAGTGTAGGGTGTAGAGTGTAGGGTATAGAGTGTAGGGTATAGAGTGTAGGGTATAGAGTGTACGGTATAGAGTGTAGGGTATAGAGTGTATGGTATAGAGTGTAGGGTATAGAGTGTAGGGTATAGAGTGTAGGGTATAGAGTGTATGGTATAGATTGTAGGGTATAGAGTGTAGGGTATAGAGTGTAGGGTATAGAGTGTAGAGTGTAGGGTATAGAGTGTAGAGTGTAGGGTATAGAGTGTAGAGTGTAGGGTATAGATTGTATGGTATCGAGTGTAGGGTATAGAATGTAGGGTGTAGAGTGTTGGGTATAGAGTGTAGGGTATAGAGTGTAGGGTATAGAGTGTAGGGTATAGAGTGTAGGGAATAGAGTGTAGAGTGTAAGGTATAGAGTGTAGAGTGTAGGGTATAGAGTGTAGGGTATAGAGTGTAGAGTGTAGGGATTAGAGTGTAGGGTATAGAGTGTAGGGTATAGAGTGTAGGGTATAGAGTGTAGAGTGTAGGGTATAGAGTGTAGAGTGTAGGGTATAGAGTGTAGGGTATAGAGTGTAGGGTATAGAGTGTAGGGTAGAGTGTGTAGAGTGTAGGGTATAGAGTGTAGGGTATAGAGTGTAGGGTATAGAGTGTAGAGTGTAGGGATTAGAGTGTAGGGTATAGAGTGTAGGGTGTAGAGTGTAGGGTATAGAGTGTAGAGTGTAGGGTATAGAGTGTATGGTATAGAGTGTAGGGTATAGAGTGTAGGGTGTAGAGTGTAGGGTATAGAGTGTAGGGTATAGAGTGTAGGGTATAGAGTGTAGGGAATAGAGTGTAGAGTGTAAGGTATAGAGTGTAGGGTATAGAGTGTAGGGTATAGAGTGTAGAGTGAAGGGATTAGAGTGTAGGGTATAGAGTGTAGGGTGTAGAGTGTAGGGTATAGAGTGTAGAGTGTAGGGTATAGAGTGTATGGTACAGAGTGTAGGGTATAGAGTGTAGGGTGTAGAGTGTAGGGTATAGAGTGTAGGGTATAGAGTGTAGGGTATAGAGTGTAGGGTATAGAGTGTAGGGAATAGAGTGTAGAGTGTAAGGTATAGAGTGTAGAGTGTAGGGTATAGAGTGTAGGGTATAGACTGTAGGGTATAGAGTGTAGGGTATAGAGTGTAGGGTATAGATTGTAGAGTGTAGGCTATAGAGTGTAGGTTATAGAGTGTAGAGTGTAGGGTATAGAGTGTAGGGTATAGAGTGTAGGGTAGAGAGTGTAGGGTATAGAGTGTAGAGTGTAGGGTATAGTGTGTAGGGTATAGAGTGCAGGGTGTAGAGTGTAGGGTATATAGTGTAGGGTATAGAGTGTAGAGTGTAGGGTATAGAGTGTATGCTATAGAGTGTATGGTGTAGAGTGTATGGTATAGAGTGTAGGGTATAGATTGTAGAGTGCATGGTATAGAGTGTAGGGTATAGAGTGTAGGGTATAGAGTGTATGTTATAGAGTGTAGGGAATAGAGTGTAGGGTAGAGATTGTAGAGTGTAGGGTATAGAGTGTAGGGTATAGAGTGTAGAGTGTCGGGATTAGAGTGTAGGGTATAGAGTGTAGGATGTAGAGTGTAGGGTATAGAGTGTAGAGTGTAGGGTATAGAGTGTATGGTATAGAGTGTAGGGTATAGAGTGTAGGGTGTAGAGTGTAGGGTATAGAGTGTAGGGTATAGAGTGTAGGGTATAGAGTGTAGGGTATAGAGTGTAGGGTGTAGAGTGTAGGGTATAGAGTGTATGGTATAGAGTGTAGGGTATAGAATGTATGGTATAGAGTGTAGAGTGTAGGATATAGAGTGTAGGGTATAGAGTGTAGAGTGTAGGGTATAGAGTGTAGGGTATAGAGTGTAGGGTATAGAGTGTAGAGTGTAGGGATTAGAGTGTAGGGTATAGAGTGTAGGGTATAGAGTGTAGAGTGTAGGGTAGAGAGTGTAGGATATAGAGTGTAGAGTGTAGGGTATAGAGTGTAGGGTATAGAGTGTAGGGTATAGAGTGTAGAGTGTAGGGTATAGAGTGTAGGGTATAGAGTGTAGGGTATAGAGTGTAGGGTATAGAGTGTAGGGTGTAGAGTGTAGGGTATAGAGTGTAGGGTATAGAGTGTAGGGTATAGAGTGTAGGGTGTAGAGTGTATGGTATAGAGTGCAGGGTATAGAATGTATGGTATAGAGTGTAGAGTGTAGGATATAGAGTGTAGGGTATAGAGTGTAGAGTGTAGGGATTAGAGTGTAGGGTATAGAGTGTAGGGTATAGAGTGTAGAGTGTAGGGTAGAGAGTGTAGGATATAGAGTGTAGAGTGTAGGGTATAGAGTGTAGGGTATAGAGTGTAGGGTATAGAGTGTAGGGTTTAGAGTGTAGAGTGTAGGGTATAGAGTGTAGGGTATAGAGTGTATGGTATAGAGTGTAGGGTATAGAGTGTAGGGTGTAGAGTGTAGGGTATAGAGTGTAGGGTATAGAGTGTAGGGTATAGAGTGTAGGGTATAGAGTGTAGGGTGTAGAGTGTAGGGTATAGAGTGTATGGTATAGAGTGTAGGGTATAGAATGTATGGTATAGAGTGTAGAGTGTAGGATATAGAGTGTAGGGTATAGAGTGTAGAGTGTAGGGTATAGAGTGTAGGGTAAAGAGTGTAGAGTGTAGGGATTAGAGTGTAGGGTATAGAGTGTAGGGTATAGAGTGTAGAGTGTAGGGTAGATAGTGTAGGATATAGAGTGTAGAGTGTAGGGTATAGAGTGTAGGGTATAGAGTGTAGGGTATAGAGTGTAGGGTATAGAGTGTAGAGTGTAGGGCATAGAGTGTAAGGTATAGAGTGTAGGGTATAGAGTGTAGAGTGTAGGGTATAGAGTGTAGGGTATAGAGTGTAGGGTATAGAGTGTAGGGCATAGAGTGTAGGGTAAAGAGTGTAGGGTGTAGAGTGTAGGGTATAGAGTGTAGGGTATAGAGTGTAGAGTGTAGGGTATAGAGTGTAGGGTATAAAGTGTAGGGTATAGAGTGTAGGGTATAGAGTGTAGGGTATAGAGTGTAGAGTGTAGGGTATAGCGTGTAGAGTGTCGGGTATAGAGTGTAGGGTATAGAGTGTAGGGTATAGAGTGTAGGGTATAGAGTGTAGAGTGTAGGGTATATAGTGTAGAGTGTAGG